>NC_056730.1:68176901-68526901 GCF_019279795.1 Protopterus annectens
CAAATGTGAGATTTGTTTGACATATATTTCAAGACTAAAACTGCAGTAGCTCAAATAGTTCATTTTTCCCCAAGATACAGTAATCCTCAAGTGTATTTAAGTATCAGATATGGGAAGCACAGAGTAAAAGGGAGATTAGTCTGTCACCGTTTCACACTCACTCATCTATCAAATGTCTGCCATAAGGTCATATTCTGAAATGATATGGCTGTTTATTTTAAAACAATTACCACCACTCACTAACTTCTTCAGTCTACATTCAGGGTCAAAAACTGTTGCTTTCATGTAGTGCTAAAAATGGGAGTTTTATGTTTTGTACATGTAGCTAAATCACTGTTTTATGAAAGAAAACCTGAATGTATCAGCAGCAACACAACTAGCTTCCATCTGTCAGAGAACTCATCTGGCAATCTGAATTCCATCTAAAAGAAAAAGACTGTTGGCCGGATTCAATAAAGCCTACACTAAGTGTACAGGGTCTGTATTCAGTAATGTTTTTAGCAAATTTTTTGTGCTTCCTAGTCACTCAGAAAGATTACACTAAGTGTAGATGTATTCTACACTTTGTGCTAACCTTTATGAATCCCTGACAATATTTAAAGCTATAAGAATATCAGTAGAGAAACTAAAATTAGGAGGAAGAAGGTGTGAGTTATGTCTGTGTTGTCTATTCATTCAGAACAGTGTACACTTAATGTGCACTTAGTGTAGGCTTTATTGAATCTGGCCTTCAATCTGAACATTACTACATCACATGGCTCAAAGAAATGTTCCCACAACCCTTCTGGAAACCTAGTTAAACTATTAAAGCAATACAAAGAGCCTATAAAACAATATCAACAGTGACAGATTAATGACTGGATTCAGAGATTTGCAGCTCTACAGCATAAGCCTTGACCTGTGTCAAATCAGAAGCATGTTTTGCCAAAAGTTGCACGACAGTTTCACAAAAAAAATGTAACCAAACTGCAGTGCAGTGAGGTTATGAAACCAAGAAAACCGAACAAGGACCAGAGTATGTGATATGTTATCAGGTAAAAGTCATGCACGTCACACTGAATACAGTCAATGAGTCTTAGGTGAATACACACAGACGTTCCTGCTGATGACAGACACCATCTATACAGAATCTGTGGCACTAAAAATATAAAAGCAACAATTACATGAGAAGCCTCACGACTAAAGAAAAACACATTGTTTCATTTAGCAGGGTCACTAGGAGTATAACAACAGGATGGCTTATTAACAGGATTGCAGATAACTATGGCACTGGGAATTTTAAAATAAATGGTGAACTAATTCAAAACATGCACTAAGACAACATCCATCAGATGTATACAGTTTTGTCCGCCCCACCCAGGAAACATAAAAAAATGAAGGTTATATACTCACTATAATGATAAATCTAGATGATCTTCAACCTTTGTAATGAAACACCAGCTCTCTTCTTCATTAGCACAGACTTGAAGATTTTCCCAGTCATCAGCTATTTCCTTCCACCCGAAAATGCCCAGCACTCCTCTTCTTTCTCTGAATTTCAAAAGGCAGCTTGAGATCTCCAAAGTGAACTTTTCAACAAGAAAAGAGAGGGGACTTCCAAAGCCCAATGTCGTGCAAGATCTTCTTTTTCTTACTAACTACAGAAGGGTGAATGGTGGGTGGATATGTTGAAAACGATGGAAAAAGATTATCTGGAGCTATTATGGTAAGTACATAACATTCATCGCCAGGTTGATCTCATCTATAATCTTCATTAACTTGAACACAGTCCCCAGCTCAACTTCCAGGGTGGCATACTTCAAGAATCCATTTGAGAACAGTGGTTCCTAAAGGAAGACCTTTTACTACAATCGACATTTAGATTGTAGTGTCTGGAGAATATATGCCAGGAGGAACAAATATCTCAAGCACTGGAACTTTTACGAGGAAAAAAATACATTTAAATATGGCCATTGTTCAAACTCAGTTAATTTAGGCAAATCCACTCCATATTCCAGATGAAAAAAGATTTATGCAACTTGTCACCACTACAGCAACTTTTGACACTTTTCATCCTGTTTTATTATCAGTAAAGGAAAATAATTTATTTTGAATCTTTCTTTAAAACATTACATCCATTTAAATAAAACCTTAGCTACCTGTGAACATCCAAGAAATGTAGCACATATACTCCCCTCTGTTAACATAACATAACTGGGGTAGAACACAGGATGATTTATGGCCCAATTAAGGTCTAGCTCTGACAGACCACTTCAGGCATAAAAGAAGAGCTCATTCACAAGACCGAAAATAGGGAAAAAAGCAGTACTCCAATGGAGTGAAACCCACAGAATTCACAAGCAAAGACACCTCAAATAAGGAATTATCAGACTTGAAACGTAGTTTAGTGCTTTTATCTCTGTTTAATCAAAACTTCATCAGAATAACAACTCTTGTTACAAAATGGTTTAAAAGACACTACAAAAGTAGAATTTTCTAAAACTAATCAATTGCATTCAAACTCTCATAGTTTTGCTGCCTTCATTTTTAAAAAACACTTAGTATTTATAATGTCATTGAAGCCCGGGAACAGGTTAACCCTTAATCTAAACTGCCAGCACACTTCGGTTTCCACCAAATTAATTAAATCCCCTTATAAAGTTATACAATCCATTTGATGTAATGCAAAAAAAAAAAAAAACATCTTAGCATTGCTACAATTTTTAAAATGTTTACATAGTGCATTTTTAAATCATTCATTCTGATGGCTAGGATATGTTCGTATACTCGCTGTGATCATTTTCTTTGTGTTTTACCAACATAGTATGCTTCATGTGTCGCAAGTGGCAAGATATACAGCTTCATTGGTGTCATTCTCCTACTTTGGACACAATAGAAGAGTCTTTGTGGGTTCTGTTCAGGCAGCTTTATTACATACAAACACATCATGATAGAAGTTTACTGACTTCAACTTAGTAGCTTATATACAAGCTACCTACTACAATCATACATTTATTTATTTTATTTTACATTTGTTGACCGGGATAGTCCAACTGGATACATGTCCATTTTCAGCGGAGGCCCACGGAGAAAAGCTCCAAGATAATAATACACATTGAACACTTAGTAAATGCTAGTTTCAAGCAGATTAGTCATAAGCAATACCAGCATTTAGTACATATAGTATTAACTTATTCTAAAACACTTTACAATACATAACATTACATTCAGGTTTAAGATACACTGAGCAGCAGTTATACAATTGACCTTCCTGAAATGGAGTGGTAGAAAAAAGTTAGAAGTAGTTGAAGGTAAGGCACCTAAGAAATAGAGAGGTCACCAGTCGGGGTTAGTGCAAGGATGTAACCAATGAGTTTTGAAGTATTTCAAGTTTGTTTTTGAATTGAGTTAGTGAGGGTTCTAGGGTCAAGTCAGCTGGGAATCTGTTCCATATTTTTCCAACAGAGTTGGCAAACAGAGAGTCCCCAGCTAAGTAGTTGGATTTGTATGTTTAAACTAGGAGTCTAGTGGATGATTGCAGTGGCCGGGTGCTGGTATAGGGGCTAATAATATTTTTTAGTGCAGGTGTATTTTCTGGTTGGTAAAGGACTTTATGTGCTGCTATTAGCTGGTTGAACTGCCGTAGGCTTGGCAGTTCAAGCCATCCTAGGCGATTTAGGTTGTGACAGTGGTGTCCGGTAGGCTGTGCAGTAGCAAATCTGGCAATGTGGTTATAGCAGGATGATAGTTTATTAAGATCTGTTTTGTTTAAGTTGGAGAATAGAGGTGAGATGTAGAGAAGAGTTGATAGCAGATGGGAACGGGCAATTGCAGTACTAGCAAGTGGGGTAAGGAAAGGTTTGATTCTGTAAAGAGAGCCACATTTTTTATTTATGGTTTTGATAGTTTGATTGATATATGCATCAAACTTCAGGTTGTTATCAACTATGACACCCAGCAGTTTAATTTGGGCTTCTGGGGACATGATAGTGCCATTGTTAGCAGTTATGTTGAAGGATGGCAGGGGGGTCCTGCATGTGGGGGAGAAGAGGAGCAACTTAGTTTTGTTGGGGTTTAGGATTAGATGTTGAATGGAGAGACATTTTTCCACTGTATTGAAGGTATTTTGGGTTAGTGTGAATAAAGTAGCTGGTGAGGTGTCAGAACAAATCAAGGTGGAATCATCCACATATTGAATGCAGGTAGCATCTGGGATGACTGAATGAAGGTCGTTGATAAAGTTGGAGAAAAGAAGGGGTCCTAGTATCGAGTTTTGGGGGACTCCTAATGTGATGGGTAGGCAAGATGATAGCTTGTTCCACCATAGGACTACCTGTTGCCTGCCCTGGAGGTAGGATTGAAACCACTGGAGTGCATGGTTGTTTAAGGAGAAGGCCTTCAAGGTATTTATAAGCATTTTGTGGTCAACCATGTCAAAAGCCTTGGATAGATCTAGAAAGCGTGCTGAGGATAGTTTGTTATTATTGCGGTTGTGGTTAATGTTGTTAGAGAAAGAGAGAAGGGCAGAAGAAGTACTGTGGTGTGGCTTAACACCATGCTGAAAGTTTGACAACAGCTTGTTCTGTGTGAGGTAGTGCATTAGCTGTTTGTGTACACACTTCTCCATAATTTTAGCTACAGGTGACAGAATAGCTATGGGTCTAAAGTTTGACAGTTGAGTGGAACTGCTTCTTTTATGGAGAGGTATGACATGGGAGATTTTCCATATAGTGGGTAAAGTAGCTTCAGATATAGCTCTGTTGATTAAGATTGAAATGGGGTATGCTATAGTGTCTATGGGGATATGCCTTTTGCAGATAGTCTAATGGGAGGAGGTCGGCAGCCAGGGTGGTGGGTCTCAGTTTCTTAAGTAGGACATGAATAAGTTGAGTAGGAACAGGTTGGAAGGTAAAGTATGTTTAGGTACTGGGTTTGGCTGCATTAGAATTAGAGCCATTGGGAGAGAGTTGGCTGGCTAGAGACTGGTTAGTCTCTGTGAAGAAGCTGTTGAAGTTATTAGCAATGTCTACTGGGGATTTTTGTTGGGAAGCTGAGGGGGGTGGAGTGGCGGTTTGGCCTGGGTGTAGTAGTTTGTTTATTCCTGCCCAGAACTTTTGAGGTTTGTTTGGGTGTTTTTGCAGTAGATTGTAGTAGTGGTTCTTTTTGTCTAAGGTTATGGATATTTTGGTGTCATTCCTTAGCTGTCTGAATCTTAGTTGATCAAGTGGGGTTTTTCGGTAGGTGGCCCATGCTTTGTTTCTGAGTGAAATTTTGGTTTTGGTATCTTTAGAAAGCCATGGTGCAATATTAACTTTGGTTCTAATAGAGCAGCTTGGACCTTGGAGCATGGGAGTTAAGAATAATAAGGAATTTGGTGTTAAAGTATGCTACTGCTTCATCTAGGGGGAGACTTTTTAGTACTGACCAGTTGCATGCCTTAAGTTCATTTTGAAACTTGGTGAGAATAAAATTCTTGTTGTTTCTTAATGTTCTATAAGTGGGTTGGTAGGAGCAGTCTACTTTGAGCTTGATTACATAGGTGAGACAGTGGTCACTTAGGTCATCATGCAAAGTGCCTGATTTATAAGATTGAAGATGGGTATTGACGAGTATCCAGTCTAGGGTACTTTCCTTGTTATTGGGTTTTCCTGTCCTGGTGGGGGAAGTTATTATTTGAGTAAATCCATAGAGGTGTATGTGGGTTGTGGGGGTTTCACAAGAGCAAGTGTTCCAGTCAATGTTGAAATCCCCAAGAAAAATTGTTTCTTGGGGGTAATTATTGGATAACCAATATAAGAAGTCTTCTAAGGTTTCTGTGTTCCTCCCTGGGGGAATGTAGACACAGACAATGTTTACATTTTTGTTTTTGCTAATTTGTAGTTTTGAGATAAGAATTTCAGCATTATTGAACTGGGGTGGTTGTTGGGTGTCTATGCTGACAGATAGGGTAGACTTGTAAAGTATGGCTACCCCACCACCCTTTCTGGTGGTATGGTCAAGTTGAAACATACTATACCCTGGTGGCAGAATCTCATGGTCCTTGGTGGCAGGCTTTAGCCATGTTTCTGTTAGGCATAATATATCTGGGGAATGAACAGCTAAGAGGGCATGCAGGTACTGAGTTTTGTTATTTATGCACTTAATGTTTAGATGGCAGGCCAGCAGTGAGTTAGGAGGTCTATTTGTTGGAGCTATGGTGGTAGGGGATATAGTAGGGGGATTAGGGCCAACAGGTGGGGATGGATCAGGGTTTGGGTGGATGTCGCCATCCTTTGTGAGGTTGTAGTGTATCCTGAGTATGAGTTTTAAGATTTTGAATAAAGTTTTGTAATAGTGTCTAGTTTTAGGACTAATGTAACTAGGTCTAGTAAGATGATAGTATTTAGGGGTTAAGGAGGTAAGCATGAGGGGAGTAAGTAAGGGCGCATTATTATTTGTTGTAGATGGGATGGATGTCTGGAATTTAGGGTAGTGGAAACCTGGGTGATCCTGACATTCGTAGGTGGTTAGGAGATATGGGATGAGTAAAAGGGGTAGAATGAGACTTGAAATGTAGGCAAAAGGAATAGTAGAGTTGCAGGACTGGTGGTGTCAGGTTGAGGGTGGTGCTGAGTGACAAGTTGTTACTCATTGTTTTAAAAAAGTGGGGTGTGGTCTAGTACCAATAAATGTAGCAGCACCAGGGGTGGGAGGAATTTGGGGGCCAGGGTGGGATGCGAATCAAGCCCGAGCGAAGCGAAAGCAAGCGGAGCAGGGATGAACTAATGCCTGTACTAAGTTGTAGCAGTTTAACCTGTATGAGGAAAGAGGGGGGGTGGGGGAAAAGAGAAGGCAGTAGGAGTGGTTAGAGGAATACCTTGATTGACTAGGCTTGCATTGGCCCTAGGGCTGATAGCCTAGTACCAACCTGTGAACCTATAAATATCCAGGGAATTGTTTTGGCTAGGCTTGCATAGGCCCTAGTGCCGATAGCCTAGTACCAACCTATTACTCAAGACACCACACCAGAGGTAAGTTGAATGTAAGGGCCTAAAATATGCACTCAGCACTGTAATGTTACTTGCACTCAGCACTTTAATTTTACTTATGTGCAGCAGGAAAGGCAGACCAACAGTATACAATTTTGAGGATTATTACAAGGGTTACTTGTTCAAATGTCAGACAAGTAAGTAAAACTTTCAACAGGAATCTATGTCTCAGTGTTAGAAAGCCAGAAAGGTACAAATTATACCTGTACAAATTAGAGTCAGAGAGACAAATGTAAGAGTCTTTATTACAGGGGAAGGAGGCAAACACTCAAGCAGAAATGAGCTCTATGTCTGACTAAAATGGTGACTTGCTTAATTACACAGTACTGTAAGAGAAAGCTTAACAAATGCTTTTTGTATGTGTAACCTACATGCTCACTCTGTGGCGGCACTCCAAAATGGCACTGGGAATAACACGTGCCCGATATTTATATGTGCACGTTCAGTCCTTGACATGCTTCTTAAAGATACAGCACATACACTCTGATTTACATCTTCCCTCTTTGAGAAATAGATCATGCAACATTATGAATCTATTTGGCATGCAGATAATACAAGTAGTTCTTTGTCATGCAATTATACAAGACTAGGTACATGTATACAGTTACGTCCATGTTGCTGTGTATTTCACACTGGACCGGGAAATTCTACCATATCGTGTGATATAAAACTGGGAATTAGGTTTAGCAACTGGAGCTGTCTCTACAGAATGTTCAACCTTGGGAGTATTTGGAATATCCTCAGAAATGGAAGTAGAGGTCGATACACACTCTGGGATGGGAACAATGTTTGGTTTGCTCTGAGATCTAGAGTCTGTATCACAGGAACAATGCTGCGATGATGATTCTGGTACAGCAAGAAGATGTCTGTGATTTCTCCTGTACTCCACACCTTCAGATTCTACAAGGTAGGATCTCGGCTCGGTACATATATCTGTAACTTGACCAATCTGGTTGAAACATTTCGCCGTTTATATCCTCACTGTCTCTCCTTCCCTCAATGATTGAAGAAATCTGCTCAGTTTATCATAACTGGACTTCTGGATAGAATGTTTCTTGAATAATAGAGCCTTGATGGTTCTGTTGTTTTTAGCTTTAGGCCTCAATAAACTGGAACTAATAGGTAACATTCTTCTGGTTTGCCTGGATAGAAGTCTTTGAGCAGGTGAGTCAAGTATATCACCATAGGGTATATGTTTCTGAGATTAATTAAATTCAAAAAGACATTGGTATTGTCACACTTTGACCTTTCAAGTAATTGCTTTGCACTCTGCACTGCACGTTCAGCTAGTCCATTTGACTGTGGATATTCAGGACTAGTGACATGTACAAAGTCCCATTCTCTTGCAAATTTCTGAAATAACTGACTAGAATATTGAGTACCATTGTCAAAAACAACTTTGTGTGGACTACCATGGACTGAGAAATGATGTTTCAACTTGGTAATAACAGTAGTGGATGCTAAATTAGGTAGTAAGTCAATCTTAAACCAATTCAAATAAGAGTCTACCAATACTAAGTAGTGTTGATTGTCCCACTTGAAGACATCAGTGACTACTGTTGACCAAGGTAGTTCAGGAACTTGACTTAGCTGAAGTGGTTCTCTCTGCAAATGCAATCTAGTACTATTGCATACTGAACAAGAAGAAAGTACTTTAGCAATGTCCTTTCGTAATGAAGGCCAAAATACTAGTTATCTCACTCTTCTCTTAGTGGATGCGGAACCTGGATGTCCATGATGCAAAATCTGGATATATTCTTGTTGTAAGGAAGCAGGAACAACAATTTTAGGACCTTTGAAAACAATGCCATCTTCAATCAACATTTCATCTTGGTAAGGAAAATAGGTTTGTACTTCAGGTGGTACATTAGATTGCTTTGACAGCCATCCAACATTAATGTAGTGATTCAGCTTTTGCAAAATTGGATCAGTTTTTGTATGATCACTCAGCTCATCAAATCTAGTGGTAGAGAAATTATGCATTTCCATCAAATCAAAGTCAAAGTTTTCTGCATTGAGCTGTTCCATCATATTTCTGGGTGATCTGGATAAGGTATCAGCCAGATAAAGTAGTTTGCCTTTCGTATAGACCATTTTGAAGTTGTACTTTTGCAGTTTGAGCATTATTCTTTGTAATCTCACTGGAGCTGAATGCATAGGCTTCTTTAAAATAGTAACTAGAGGTTGGAGGTCAGTTTCAATCTGAATAGCACGACCATAGATATAATCATGAAACTTGGAACATGCAAATACTATTGCCAAAAGTTCTTTCTCAATTTGAGCATATTGCATTTCTTTTTGGTCAAGTGTTCTAGATGCACAGGCTACTGGTCAGCCCTCTTGAAGAATAACTGCTCCAAGACCAAATTTTGAAGCATCACAGGAAAGAGTGACCGGTTTATTTACATTATAGTTTCTTAATGTAGATGGGGTGGCAATTCACTACTTGAGGTCTTCAAATGCATTCTGGTGTTGTTCTAACCATGACCATGTAACATTTTTGCACATCAGCCCTCTTAAAGGTGCTGTCATCTAACTGAAGTCTGCTATAAACTTGTCTAAATAGTTGACCATGCCTAGGAAATGCTGTAGAGCTTGAACATTATCTGGTGCTGACATCTCAAGAATAGCTGCTTGCTTGGACTAGTCTAATCTCAAGCCAGTACTGGTAAATAAATGACCTACATATGTAATATCTGGTAGACTGAATTTGCACTTCAGAGTACTGAACTTCATGTTTACTTCACATGTTCTGTCCAGAACTCTCTTTAGGTTTCTGTCATGCTCTGCTTCACCATTGCCTCCAAGTAAACAAAATAAAGGGCCAACACCAGTGGAGGTTGCGCAAAAAATAATTTAATGTAAATAAGAAAACTATATACAACTAAGGGGTATAAATTACCCCCAAGTCAGCACAAAAGTGCCATAAATAAGCAAAATCAGCATAAAAGTGCCATAAATAAGCAAACCGGTTTTGGCTATACAAGCCTTCTTCAGTGCATGAATCAAACAGTCAAACAAACCCAATAAATTATCTACTATTATGGCACAAGGATAACCAAAAAAATTTGCTCCATTGCACTCTGGAAGACTTCCCTTGCAGAATTTATTCCAAATGGCATCCTTAGGAATCTGTATCTGCCAAATAGGGTACCAAAAGTGGTTAGTAATGAGGATTTGCAATTAAGCATCACTTGCCAAAATGAAATTTTTGCATCCAAGACAGGAAAAACAGTGGCATTCGGTATCAGAGCTGAGACCTCTTCAACTGTACGCATTGGATCATACAGTCGCTTCAATGCTTTGTTCAGATCTCTTGGATCAATACATATTCTGATTTTGTCTGAGCCATTTTTGTGAGCTTCTACCATAGACAACACCCATTCAGTTGGTTCTGTAACTGGAAAAATTACACCTTGCTGCACCATTTATCCAGCTGAGCCTTGACTTTATCCTGCATAGCTATCGGAACTCTTCTTGCTGGTCTGACTACTGGCGTGAACTCTGGGTCTAACTTCATGGAGTACACAACTGGAAGTTTGCCCAACTTGTCATCGAAAACATCAGCATACTCTGAGAAAATGGCTTCAGAAAAAATTAGAACTAGGATATGCACTTATGTGACAAACTTCTTTGGTAAAAGAAAGCAGATTCATTCTCAAACTGTCTTTGAGACCCAGTAATGACAGTACTGGTCTTCAGACTACACAGAATAACAAGCTGTAACAGCTGTTAGCCAAATAACACAAAAGCATCACTGAGCCTTCAGTTTGAATTTCTTCATCTCCATAAGCAACAAGTTTCGCATTACTGGCCACATTGAGTTGTTCATTAGTTCTCACTTTAGCAAATGTGTCTGCTGATATAACATTGCACTTTGAACCAGTGTCTACTTTAAGCTCTGTGGATTTACCATTAATCTGGACTGTACAAAACACTTTGTTCTTGCCAATAAATTCACTGCATCAACTCTATCACCAAGTACTGAAACACCATCTACATAAAAAGTTGACTGCTGCAGCTCCACTTTACCAACTTGCTTTTTTGTGTGACCTTTCTTTACAACTATGTGGGGTTTACTTGATTTGTAAAACTTTTGAAAATGGTTTAATTTTTTACACTTGTGACATTGCTGACCAAATGCTAAGCATTTTCCTCTTTTAGACTCACGATTGGCACCACAATTGAGACAGTTAACAATAAAGCTGGACTTGAGTTTTGCTGACTGAAGTCTGTACTACACTGAGAATGCTCCTTTAACTGAACTGGTATTAGAACTTGCTGGAAAACTACGTGGTTTCCCTGGTAAACCAACAGGAGCTGTGGCTGCCATGTGCTTAGGCCTGCTTCTGTTTGCTACGTGTTGCATGCTATTTACATTTGCTTTGGAGCCTACCGAAACCATGCACTTGTCACTTGCAAGCATACTTGTGTATTTTTCTGTAACTTCATGGATATGACAAATCCCAATGGCTATATTTAATGATAAATCACTATCGCAAAGCAAAATCTTTCTCACAGCAGCACTATTAATACCACACATGATCCTGTCTTTTATTAACTCATCTCTTAAGTCACCAAACCAATGCATTTTGGCTTTGTTTCTCAGGTCAGTTATATAAGCTGCAAAAGTTTCCCCTGGTTTCTGATCTCTTGTGTAAAACAAATGCCTCTCTAATGTAATATTTGTCTGGGGGTTACACATTTCTCTGAATTTGCACTTCAAACACTCGGGGTCTTCCCTTGATTCAGCCTGTACAACAATATGACAATTTTTACCTTCTGCCTCATATACTGCTGGTGCATACACAAATGAATGCTCTCTTTCAATGGCCTCTGACCCTGTTAGGTTTAGCAAAATGAATGCCCTGGTGCATGCATCTTTGTCTGGATAAGCTGCCTGTATAAAAATGTAGTACTCTTGCTCAAATATTCTCCAGTTCTCTGCAATATTCTGATCAAATACAAGTGGAAAGGGCTTCTGAAATCCATCTGCCATATTAACACATACCAGTGAAGGGTTTTGCAAATAAGGATGAACACACACACATATGCCAGGAATTTATGCCAGTATTTGTAACTTTGCCAAATAGCACAACAAGCCTCTGTATAACTGAACTTTGCAAAAAAGACTCTCTGGCACTGCAATACTCTTGAAATTACTGTACTGCAAGAAATCACCTTTTATCAGTGTAAGAAACCTTTCAAATAACTGTACAATGTGAATGAATTGGGCAGGAGAATCCCAGAGTCAGTAACATTCGAAGTAATTGCACTTTGTGAATAAACTGTACACAGCACACTGAAACTTCCCCAAATGGCAGTTCCTTGCTAGGCAATTCTTTACAGTGCAAGAAACACTCTGCAATGGCGGCACTTTGTGACTAGATACACCCAGCACAAGAAACTTTTCAAAATGGCTATACTTTGACTGTACTTCACAAAATAGTTGCACTTCGCACACAAACTCTTTGGAATACATGCATAGTAATAAGCACACACTGTAAGCACTTTTACACACTTAGAGATACTTCAAATAAAGTACAGTTGTGTACCTACGATAAATGTAGATGTTCGAGTGTATTCACTGTTGCAGTCATTACACTTGGGTTATCCTGCTGGCAGGCTACCTGCAGTGGGACTGAATTCCAAAGTCTTGGTCCAGCGTTGGCTACTGTCGCCTCTTCCCTGATGTCAGTGCGCCAGGGGTATAAAAGATGCAGCCAACACCATTTTCTTCAGTTTTTCTTGCCCCAGATGTCAGGTGCCTCCAAAAGGTTAGGCTAAAAAAATTGCTTATAAAAGCATGCAGTAAAATAAACAATGCCTTAATCTACAAGCAAATACACCACATAGGTTGTATAGGATAGAGAAGTACAGATAAGTCCCAGCAAAGAGAAGGGGATGGTGGGTGGGTAACCTGGACTGCAACAGTGAATACACTTGAACATCTACATTTATGGTAGGTACACAACTGTACTATGTTCATCGTGTTTCACTGTTGCAGTCATTATACTTGGGTTGAATCCCAAAGCTGAGGTTGGGTGGCTGGGTCTAAATAGAATTAGGAGTGGCTATAAGGCCCTGTAAAACTGCAGTGGCAAAGCCTGCTCTGGATTTAGAGTAAAGAGGCAAGTGGTAGTGCTTAGTAAAAGTGTGCACTGAAGTCCAAGTTGCAGCCTCCAAAATATCCTTGGTTGGTACTCCTCTGAGGAAGGCTGCTGAGGTGGCTGCTGCCCTGGTAGAATGTGGTCTAATGCCCTTAGGCACTGATTTGCCATGTTGCGAATAGCAGAAATGAATGCAGTGTCCTATCCATTTTGAAATGGTCTGCTTTGAGATAGCCTTTCCTTGCGATCCTGCAGCATATGCCACTAAAAGTTGCTCAGTCTTTCTGAAAGCTTTAGTTTTGTCCAAGTAGAAGCATAGCTGCCTGTGTATGTCTAAAAAATGCAGAAGTCTCTCCCCTTTATTCTGCGGGTTTGGGTAAAAAGTAGGCAAATGAATGGTTTGGTTAAGAGCTACACTGGACACTACCTTAGACATAAATGTTGGGTTTGTCCCTAGAGAAACCCTGTTTAGATGGAAGATAATAAAAGGTTCCACAGCCATTAGTGCTGTAACTCTGAGAGTCTTCTTGCTGAAGTTATTGCTAGGAGTAGAGCTATTTTCCATGATAAGAATTTTATCTCAGTTGTATTGGCTGGCTCAAAAGGAGGCAGTGTGAGTTTTTCCAAGACAAAATTGAGGTCCCATGCAGGTATTGGTGCTCTCCTTGGAGGTCTTGTGTTTTTGGCCCCCCTGAGGAACTGCCTAAGTAATGGATATGAAAATATAGGTGGGTCTGTATTGTAATGAGCTGAAATGGCAGAGGCATGGATCTTAATTGATGAGAAGGATAGGCCTTTGTCCAGCATCTCAGTTAGATATTGTAAAATTTGAGGAATATTTGGAACAAGCATGTCAATTCCTTGTGCCTGGTTCCAAGCACATAATCTCTTCCATTTTTCTGCATAAGATTTTCTGGTGCTGGGCCTCCTGGCCTCCAAAATAACATCCATAACCGCTTTAGAGAGAGGTGTATTCTGAATGGTTACAGTATCTGCCATGCAGCTAGATTTAGAGTTCTGAGTTGGCTGTGCAGGATCTGATTGTTTTGTTGGGTCAGTAAATGAGGAATTTGAGGCAATGTCCAGGCTGGGCCTTGGGACAAGCTACTTACGATTGGGTACCAGTGCTGGCGTGGCCAATCCGGGGCAATCAGAATCATTTGTGGCTTCTCTTGTCTGACCTTTAGGAGCACCTTGGGGAGGAGAGGCAGTGGAGGAAAGGCATATACTGTAAGGTTGTTCCAGCTGAATGACAAAGTATCCACTTTCCATATTTGTTTGTGATAAGTCCTTGTGCAGAATCTCTGAAGTTGGCAGTTGTGAGGGGAGGCAAAAAGATCTATGTCTGGGCATCCCCATTTCCTTGTTATCATGCTGAAGATTTGTGGATCTAGTTTCCACTCATGAGGGTCCATGAGGTTTCTGCTTAGTTAGTCTACCAGAGCATTTGTTTTTCCTGGCAGGAATTGTGCTTGTAGTTGTACTTGGTAGGTCAATGCTGTGTTCCTCAAAATCATGGCTTGTCTGCAGAGGGGGTAGGAATGTGTGCCCCCTTGCTTGTTTATGTACCACATGACTGTGGTATTGTCCATCTTTATCAGCAGCTGTCCTGGATGAAGTAAGTCCTTGAAAGCTGTCAGGGCATTTTGTACAGCTAGCATCTCTTTTTGATTGATGTGTAGATGCCTTTGGCTTGGGGGCCATGTGGCCTGAATACATTTTCCTGCCATGTGGGCCCCCCAGGCATAATCTGATGCATCTGTTGTTAGTGTTTGCCTGGCTGTGGGTAAAGTGAATGGCTGTCCCTTGTTGTGGTGACAGGCCTGTGTGCACCATCAAACCTCCTGCTGCAGGCAAGGAATGAGTGAAATTAATAATTCTAGGCTGTGGCAATATTGAGTCCAAACACTTTTTAGGTACCATTGTAGTTTCCTCATATGCAGTTTTGCATATGGAATTAGCAGAATGCAGGAGGCCATGTAGCCCAGAGCCTGCAGAATTTTTCTTGCAGATAACTGGGTCTTTGTTGCCATGCTTTCGAAGTAAGAAGTCAGTTGCCTTTGTTTGTCTGGCATGAGATAAGCCATCTGGGCAGCTGTATTTAAGCTTGCACCCAGGAATATTATCTCTTGAGAAGGTACTAGTTTTGATTTCTTTTCATTTACTGTGTACCCTAGGCAAATTAATAATCTTTTTACAAATGCCAGATGCTTTAGTAGAATGTCTTTGGTCTCTGCTTGAATAAAACAGTCGTCCAAGTAGGGAAATATTTGAATTCCTCTTTGTCTGCAAAATGCAATTACTGGTGCCAGGCATTTTGTGAAGACCCTTGGCGCAGTAGATAAGCCAAATGGCAGTGCAGAGAATTGGTAGTGCATTGAGCTAGCTATGAATTTGAGGTACCTTCTGCAAGATTGTCTGATTGGGACATGCAGGTATGCCTCTTTGATGTCCAAAGTTACAAGCCAAGCCTTCTTGCTGAGCATGGGCAGAAGCTGCTGCAGAGTCAACATTTTGAATTTCGGAACGTCCAGGAAAGTATTTAGAATAGACAGGTCCAGAAATGGTCTCCATGCTTTGTCCTTTCTTGGTACTAAGAAAAGTCTTGAGTAAAATCCTTGTCCTTGCTCTTGTTGTGGCACTGGCTGAATAGCCCTCATGTCCATGAGAGATGAAATTTGGTTTTTTGCCTCTGCCCATTGATTGTGTGTCAGGTCTGGCATGCCTTTTGCCTTTGGAAGGGTGTGAAAGTGGAACCTGTAGCCCTGAGCGACTATATTTAAAACCCATTTGTCCTGGGTGATCATGTGCCAATTTTGTGAAAAAAGTGCTAGCTTTCCCCCTAAGGGTGCTGCCAAAAGATAAATGCTTGGCATTGGCAGAGGGAAGTCATTGGGACTGTTTCCTATATGGCTGTGATTTGTCTTCCCCGCTTTTGGAGGTAGAAGTACCCCACTGTTTGGGCCTGTATGAGCGCTGGGGCTGTTGTCTGCCTCTAGGGTGTCTGTATCTGCCTCTTTGTGGCCTGTCTGACACAGGAAAGGACCAATTCTTAGAAGGCCAGTTCCTGCTAAATCTGGGTGGCTGTACCTGTAAGAAATCCTTCACTGTCTGCATAGATTTAGCTTTATCCTCCATTTTCTTCAACACCTCTTCTGCCTTAAAATCAAACAAAGTATCATGCTGTAATGGAGCATCCAATAATTTTGCTTTAACATGATCAGGCAGAGTCTGTTCCTTTAACCAAGCATGCCTTCTAATGACAGAAACTGTTACAGCGGCCCTGCAAAAGGCCTCCAGTGAATCATAACCACATTGCAAAGTATGTTTTCCCACTTGTTCAACTGCATGCAATAAATCCTGCAATTCCTTGTCCTCAGAACATTCAGAATTTGTCAACATTTTCTGTTTTAACAGAGATATTAAGTATTGCTGATATTTAAGCATATGAAACAGACAATTTAAAGCCCTTACAGCCAAGGTAGCAGAAGTATAAACTTTTTTCCCCCATCTGTCCAGTGCCCTAGAATCTCTATCTGAGGGGACAGGGTTTTTTGCAGTAGCAGCCTTGACCCCTTTGGGACCCTGTGAAATAGTTTCTGGGTCAGCAGCAGGGTTTTTATATAGAAATTTATGAGAATCTGGAACCCTGTAGTATCTGTCTGGCTTAACAGGTGCAGGAGGTAAAGAGTCAGGAGACAGGCCAGACTCTGAAAATACATCATCTACAATGTCTAGAACAGGAGGAATAGCAAGAGGTCTGTGCTGAGGTAGTAAAAGAAAGTCTCTGAGCCTTTTCTTAGAATCTGAATAATCTTGGCTCTCCCAGTGGAAATGCTCCCTCATGGTATGCAGGGTTTCCCCAAATGAGTAATCCTCAGGAGGAGAAGCTGAAGGAATAGATTCTTCAGCATCAGAATCCTCATAGGGAGGAATAGAGTATCCCTGTTCTGAAGAGGAGTCAGAGGAAATGGAAACCTGATCAGAGGAATCATATTCAGTGTCTTGCCTAGGCCTCTTATCGGGGGGGGATGGGAACCCCTGATCAAAGTAATTAGGTCATCGGCCATTTTGAGCATCTGTTTCTTAGGCATGGAAGTCTGTCCTGGAGAATGCTGTACTTGTTTCCTTGTCTTTAAAACTGTTTTAGTCTTTGTCTTTGATGCTGAAGTTGGCTTGATATAAAGCTGTGTAGGTCTGAAAACACCCTCAGAAGCCGATGCCTGCTCAGCGGCTCTGGACCCATCTGAGGGATTAATTTCCGAAGGCCCAATACCTTGAGTATCCAGAGGCCTAGCTGTCTCCATGTGGGAGTCAGAGGTGGCCTGTGGCTCTGAGGTAGCGGGTGTCAGGGGCTGCGAAAGTGCCTCACTGAGAACCGGCAAACCGGCGACTGGTCTAGAAGAGGCTTCGTCATCAGTTTTGGACCTCGGATGCCTGTCCTTTTCTTTTTCCTTGCGCTTTTTATGAACTCCGGTCATCAGCTGTTCCGATGGCATTATGTAGTTAAACCTTCGGCCAAAGTAATGCAAAGCAAAATCGTACTGACACAATAGTGCGTTGGTTAAATCTAGCACAAAACTGACAACTAGCAACATCATGGTCAGGGTCTAGGCAAGGAATACAGTAAGAATGAAAATCCTTATGAGGTATTTGCTTCCCACAAGAAATACAATTGTTAACTTTTTCTGACATCGGTCTGGAGCAAGAAAAAAGTTTCCCCAACGGGGTACTTAGCTTTATAGAAGAATTCGGATCTGAAATTCAATTTCAAAAATCTCAGGAGTTGGCCCACCGGCACTTGCGAACTGCTTTTGCTTCGGGCACTGCGCTGCAAGAAAGACTATAGAAAATGGCGTCAGCTGCATCTTTTATAACCCTGGCGCACTGATGTCAGGGAAGAGGCGACAGCAACCGATGCCGGACCAAGACTTTGGAATTCAGGCCAACTGCGGGTAGCCTGCCAGCATGATAAACAAGTGTAATGACTGTAACAGTGAAACACGATGAACATCTCTAGTTATGCCCTTGATACAATATGAAGTCATAGTTATGCCAAAACACAGGACTTTGCCAAAACACATGCAGTCACTTTGCTTTATTTACACTTAATGTGCCCTTTTTGTCCTTATTATATTCGTTTTGCTCGTTTAATCTCTTTTCATGCCCATTGTACTTCTCTTGTGCTCATTTTGCTTCAAGCATGCTTATTTTGCTTTAAACATACTTGTTTTACTTTTCTGATAATCATTTCATCAAATATCTTAATCTTAAGCATTTTGCTTAGTTAATGAACCTTTTGTGCCTCCCACTTGTTTTGCTGTTTGCCCCTTGTAATGCCCTGTTTTATCTTTTTTTATAAACTAAGCAGTTTGTGTGAATTCTCATTACCTTTGAATCTTTTCTGGCTCTTTTCCATGCTTGTTTCTCTTAGTTTACCTTCACTGTTATTTCTGCACCTCATGGCTCCAAATATCATTCTCTGGAATCCCGGTTCTGACACTTTGGACACAACAGAAGAGTCTTCATGGGTTCTGTTCAAGCAGCTTTATTACATACAAACACATCATGGTAGAATTTTACTGACTTTAACTTAGTAACTTATATACAAACTACAAACTATTATAATCATACATGCTCTGTGTCTGGCTGCACTCTCAAAATAGAAATGAGAAAAGCACTTGCCCAGTATTTATATGTGCATAACTAATAAACCAGAAAGTAAAGCACCTTGAATTCAAAGGGTGGCAAACTGGCTTTTAATGACACAATCCAAAGCAGTCAAAACACATACACGAGAGGTCCACAAGAGAAAGCACAAGGAATATTAACATTCACAGTTTAAATCGCGTTTTCGTCATCAACTTCATCAGATAATAAGTGTCTCAGTCGTCATCCCTTTTATAGAGCCAATAGTTAACATTTAAACCAATAGAATAAGTTGTCTTGTTAAATTAAATCATTTGTGAGCTTAAGACATTATAATCTTACAATCTTGAAATGAAGGCACTACGACTTCTTGTCTGTTGTTTTTTCTGCAGCATTACTGGATAAGTGCTTTCATCAGGTAACAAACAGGCTTCATCAGATCTTTTTCTTTTAAGTTGCATATGGGTACAGATGACTACTACTGTTTTTATGTACCTCATGAATGTGTTATTGTCTATGGTAAGCAAACGCATCCCCAGTTTCCACAAAATATTTAAAGATCTGAGACCTAAACTGACCCCCAATATCTCTTACTTTGATTTGAGGTTTCATTTTTGAGATTGATTCCACATGCTTTGAACCTGAGTGGACCCCAAGCAATATCTGAGGAATAATTGGTCACTGAAGTTTTATTGAAATCAGACAGTAAAAAGGTAGCTCCTCATTCACCAATGCCAATTCTTCACCAGGGTGTGTGTGTGTGTGTGTGTGTGTGTGTGTGTGTGTGTGTGTGTGTGTGTGTGTGTGTGTGTGTGTGTTAATCTCAAGTCTTCATGCATACCTGGATCTTCCTCACAAAAAGTCTTGCTAAGCTATTGTAAGAATAGCTCAGACTATGAAGCTGAGGACCCTGAAGTATACCCTTGTTGATATGGAGACCTACTGGACCTGCAGAAATAAATTATTCTCCAGGAAGGTGGCTTTCTCTTGTGGCAGATATACTTTGCATTTTATCTTATTTACAGCAGGCCTGCAAACACTATGGTTGTGTCTAGGGTCAGGCTTGATTTGGGCAAACTGAGACAGAAAGCACAGTTGTGTAGACATTCTAGTATATCCACTGTTGCAGTACTGACTTTGGATCCCTGCCTGCAGAAGCTCACTGTTTGCCTAAATTCCAGAGTTCTTCATCCTTCCTCCTGCAGGTCAAGCAGACCACATCCCACATTGTAGCATAAAAGGGTATCATCACATGTTTCTTACCATAGGAAGTACACATTTCTTCCCTCAGGAAAAGCAATATCTGCCCTATGTGGGAGATCCCAATCAGATGAACTCCTAAATCCTGTCTCTCTAGGTTATTGCTAATTTCTAAGGGATGTGCCTTGTCAGCTAATGGGAAAGGTGCAGACTAGATTAAGTAAAAAAACAAAGATATCCCTGTGTCAGAGGAAAGTGGGAAGTTATGAGTACTGCAACAGTGGATATATTCACAAACAGCTACATTTATTGCACGTTTCTAACACAACTGCACTATGTTCTGGAGCATTTCTCCCCGGGCCTCCGCTGAAAACAGGCTCTGTGGAACCTAGTCGGACATTCCCGGTCAACAAATGTTAAATAAATAAATAAATAAATGTTCTTCATAATCCACTGTTGCAGTCCTGATTCTTCAGATGACTCCCAGAGTTTGCAGACCAGAGGTGGGTGGCATGTGTTAGGACTCAAGGTCCTGCAGTACAGCTATGGCAAAAAAAATGTCATGGTCCAAGAAATACTAGTTAATGCATATTTTTTTGCCAGAGATGTGCACTGAGGACCAGGTAGCTGCTTACAAGATGACCTGGATAGTAACTCTTCTTTAAGATAATTGTAGCAGACCTGACAGAATAAGATCTCAACAGACCTTGGATAGGCTTTCCATGGTGAATGTAACAGAAAGCAATGCAATGAACTATCCATTCTGAAATGGTTTGCTGACTGTTTTCCCTTCCTGTCTTTGTTGAAGCAATAATAAGCTGATCAGACTCCCTGTATTGCTTTGCCCTATACAGGTATACTATACATTGTTTATCCACATCTACGGAATGCAAAATCATTTTCCCGTTATTCTGAGTAGATAAAAAGAACAAAGAGAGATGGATATCGTGTATCAAGGATAGCTCTTTCACCACCTAAGGCATGAGGGTTTGCAATTTTGAAATCCGTAGAGCTGAGAGTCAAGGCTATCCAGGAGGGCTATGTTTCAAGATAAACAAATAATTAGGAGAGCAGCTAGTTCAAATGGAAGAGCAATAAGCTTTTCAAATATAAACGTTAGACTCCATGATGGACAGGTCTACTTTTTGCTTAAATGTAGTTCCCCTATAGGGAACTGTTTTGCTGACAACTGAAAGTAGACAGAGAGGTCAAGAGGCAGAAATGCCTGAGGTACATAACCTAGAGAGAAAAATAATAATGGCCTGTTTTAAATATGTTTGGCAGGGAGATGAGACCAAAGGACATCTGTCCTGAGTTTGGATACTATACTTTCCTATGGCACTAATGGGAAAAGTACAGTGTAAGACTCCCTTGTGTTGGATTTCCTTCCTAAAAATTGGTAGCATGTACTCAGAAAGTATGCACCTAGAAAGGATGAATGCTAGCTCAACCATTCTGGCAGTTGTTCTGAGTCAAGAGGTCCACCCTCTGAGGCAACAGGATTGATGCTTTCCTTAACAAACTAAACAGGAGACATAATCAATACTGCCTGGGCCAAAATGGTGCTATTAATAGTCAGTAGCTTTTTTGGCCTGACATCCATTATCCTCTGTAATATTCCGAAGATAATGGATGCAGGAAAAACATATCTGTGGCACAGGCATCTTGTGTTGGCATCCTGGTGCAATACTTGCTCAGATGTTTCTTTACTGTAAAAGCAACAATATTTTCTACTGACACACTCCACTAGGTAACAATGTCCACATACACATTTCTGTATGAATTTTTTGACTTCCACTTGTATTTTGCTCAAATTATCTGCCAATGCATTCTCTTGGGATGGGATGTACAGTGTTCTGATGGTATGGATTCCTGGGCTAACTCGCATGCTTTCATTGTTAACCTGCACAGTAGGCAAGACAGTGTTCTCTTTGGCATTTTCTGTCTGGATTTGCACAGGCCTGAAGCCTTTTTTGGCTAGCATTACTGCCATAATTTCTTTTATGTTGGCTATAGTTTATAAAGCCTCTTGGGTCTTCTCCAGGGGCATGGGCTGGATGAGGCAGTCACTGATAGAGGAAGATGCCCTGCAAAAGACAATTACTGGAGCCAGGCCCTCTATAAACACCCTGGGTGTAGCAGACAAGCCAAGGAACAAGAAGACAAACTAGTAAAGAGTACCACCTGTTTCATATTTGAGGAACTGCCTGCCCCCCTTGGTTATGGTGATGTAGAGATAGTCATCCTTTAAGTCCAAGGTCATTATGTAGGTCCATGGAAAAAGCAAGGGCAGAAAGCTCTGCAGAGACAACAGTTTTCAACACTGAAATTCTCAGGAACTTGTTTGGTCTATAGAGGTCCAAATGGGACTCCAAGTTTATTCTTTTCTTGGCAGGGCAAACAGTCTGGTAGACCCACTATCATTCGCTTTTATTCTGGTACCTTCTCTATGGCTCCATGTGATACAGCAGGCTTTCTCTTTGTGGAGATGCAAGGTGCTGCTTGTCTTTAGGAACAGAAGAAATGCCTATGAATCTTGGTTTCTTCTAGAAATGTAACATCTAAGCACATTTTATCTGCAGGATCCACCCACTGTAGTCTCCCACTGTAGAAATGAAGGGGCAAAAAATGAGTTGAGTTTAATTGGAGTTTTAAGGGAGGAAAAAGTGGCAAACTTTATTGAGACATAACTATTCCCTCTAACTGTCATACCCAAGGACCTCCAGGCATGCCCTTCTGGTTAGCTTGCTACTTTTTTCCATTTTAAGGATTTGTCCTCTCTTGATAATGTAGAAGGGTCAGTGTTTATTTAGATAGATTTTTATACATCTTAAGGTCAAGGGATGAAAGCAGTCTGACTGCATAGGCTTCCCCCTTTTCTTCCAGCTTCTTAAACACCTTCTCAGCTGTGGGTCCAAAAAAAAGCAGCTTATCCAGAGTGACATCAAGAAGCTCTGCTTTTTCATGGTCTGGAAGAAGCTGCATCCTCAGACAGGCATAAATCCACACCAGCTGCCTCATAATAGCTGTCTGCAGAATCAAATGCATCCTATCATCATTTAATGAAAAGGCTGGCAATCTAAGCATCTCCCTTTTTAAGCTTTTATCTTCTATCCATTCTACAGTGTGTCTAAACTGACCCGTGAGGGATTTACACAACATCAGTATGTGTGACACTCCAGTTAAGGGCCCTAACAGCCATGGTAGCTAAAGTGTGTCTTTTTTTCCCAAAATAGCTGAGTATCCTTCTCGCCCTGTCATGAGAATGGGCTACCTGGATGTAGCCACATATGATTCTTTGCAGGAATTCAGGGACACCATTGCTCAATCAGCAACTGGGTCTTGTACAGGTGCTTGGGGGAGACAAGAACCCTATTAAAAGTGGCGTAGAGTCCTTGAATCAGGTGTTTGGGAGTCACACTGTAAAGCAACACTATATTGGGAACATATATATTTGTAAATAGCTACTTGCAGTTGTAATTGACTTGTAAATACCTACTTATTGTTGTAATAGACAACATCTATTTTAACAATGATAGGGACTATATATTTGTAAACCTTTACTAATGGTTATACAATTTCTGTTTTTTTCATCTTCTAAATTGTATCATCAAATACTTTGTTTTTCATGTACTCTTCTTGTACATTGTATCGATGGAGCTTTTCTCCCCAGGACTCCATTGAAAATGGGCTCTTCCTGGCAAACAAATTTCAAATAAAATAAAATAAAGTAAATATAAAATGCATCATTCAGGAATTCTGTGATGGGAGAAATGGACAGAGTGTATTTATTTTGGCTCTGCAAGTCATAGAAAATGACTATATCTGATAAGTGCCTGACAGTTCCTTCATCCTGTGAAATTCCCAAAAAAACATCCTCCAATGGAGAGGTCAGACTGCAGGAATGAGGTTGGAGACATTTGGTTAAGATAAGCAAATATTTCTAGCTCTAGCTCTGAGGTTTATGAGTCCCTTTGGAGAAAAAAGTTCCCATTTCTTTTAGCAGATGGTATCTCTGAACACTGTTCTTCAGAGGTTGCCTGGATTTTAAAAAAAACATGAAATCCTGAGCCAAACTGAAAAGGTCTTTAATGAAGCCTGGTTGGGCATGCCTACACAGACCAATTGGAGGTAGGCTGAAGGATGACTGTTTAGGCTTAGGCGGTTTGGGTCTGTGCTTTGGGAAGTGCAAGGGAGGCCTTGTAATGTGATCAAAATGCTACAGACCCTGACCCTGTTTTCTTCAACCTACTTTTGCAAAAACAGCATAGGGATGCTGCCCTTCCCTCACTGGCAATTGAGGCACTGAATATGAAAGCCTACGGGCAGGACCCATGATTGAACAGGGGCATGGAGGCTTTGGTTTGCAATGACTTGCATGCAGCCAAGAAAGTAGCATCCTCCTTTAGGATCATACCAGAAGCTTCACTGGAAACAGTCACTAGGTATGACAGTTGCAAAGGCATTTCACTGACACTTATGTCTTTGAGCCTACAGGGCCATTGGTCTCTGATGTAGAGTCTTCAGCCTCCCAGATTGTCTTCTCCATCAGGTGCTTCTCCAGAAACTTTTTTTCCTGCATGGAGTTGGAGGAAGAGACAGTAAATAACACTCGCAGACCACAACCAATCCTCTTCAAAGATACATACTATTGGAGAGATTCCATCCCATGATTTACTTTCAGTCAAATAAGGCTCATTGGGGACAACTGGGCATGTTGTGCTCTGAATTTGTGCAAAAAGATAAGTAATGGAAATTTCCACATATGAACTGCTTCCTGCACCCAAGAAAGAAGGTAAAAGAAAAATGTTTTTTTTTATTTTTTAAACTATAGGAAACAGTTGCTGCAGTTTATACCACACAGTTTTGAATGCACATACAATACTGTTATTTATTTCTAAATGCTGGTATGCATTAAACTGTAATCAGGATTGGCAAATCTTGTCCCTTAACACACTGTGCTTGGGGCAGCTGCCCCCTTCACCTCACCCTAGCTACACTACTGGTGCACTGAAGAACGTCAAGAAAAATCCGAAAAAGGTGCCAGCCAATGCCTCTTCATTCCACAGACATCATGTAGGAGTGAGTCCACCAGGACTGAAATGGTAAAGGTCAACCAAGCTACACTCTTATCTGATCTCCAGTACCCCAAATACTACCTCATCACAAATTAATCCAGTATAAAAGCATATTTTATTTCTCTTTCCACAGCATCAAACCCACTCTCCCAGGACACCAATACTGCTATGTCCAATGGAGAAGAAAACGTTAGCCCATAGCTTCAACTCCTCACCATCCATAATTCTTTGAGAGTCAAATGGATTGAGCCCAGAAGGGATCTTTTCTCTTTTCCATCCGAAGACCATAAAGCAACTCCCTCAAACTCTTCCTTGTTGCTTCTCCATAAACCACTCAAACGTTTCCATTTATTTTCATATAATTCACATGTAGTAAGTACATTTTCATTTAATCTGTATCATGGTATAAATATGGATCTTGCACTCCTAATCAACCAGTTCTTTCCTAACCACCATCTTTTACCAAGACACTAGGCTTTTTACATATTCAAATAAAATCAATTACATTTTTAAATGGCTTCAGAAATTGATCTGGAATACCTGCTGAGAAGGACTGAAACATTAAGTGGCAGAGACAAAGCACATTATAAAGGAAAAAAATTCAGTGCTTACATTATCTTGTCTGTCTCCAACCATTCCATTTCATAAAGTCATATTTCAGTCTCATTAACTCATCATTAGTGTTGGTCACTAAGTCCTCTACTTACTTTTAAAGCCAGCCAGATTCCCAAATATTTAATATAGAAGGCTTCCCACAGGAACTACTACTGTCTCACCTTTTGAATTATTGAACAATTTACAGTTACTGCTCTAGTCTTACTTTCATTATTCTTAGAAAAAAAATATTCATATCATCATCATATACTTAACAAAATCCAAATAGGATATCAGTACATTGTCAGCAAACCAGGATAGGTTTACCTCTTAATAGGTTCATAGAGGTGTTCTAGTACCCTTGATAAGTCTAAACAGTAGCTTGGGAGATGAAACATTTACAAGCAGGGTCTTGGGAGATGAACCATTTACAGGCTGTCTGTGTCCATTGAAGACATACAGTAGATATAAAAAGTTTACATACCCCTGTTAAAATGCCAGGTTTTTGTGATATAAAAAATGAGACTACAATACATAATTTCAAAACTTTTCCCACCTTTAATGTGACCTATAACCTGTACAATTCAATTGAAAAATAAGTAAATCTGTTAGGGAATAAATATAAAAAAAAATGTTCAATACGCTGGTTGCATAAGTGTGCATACCCTTAAACTAATATTTTGTTGCAGCACCTTTTGATTTAAATACACCATTCAGTCTTCTTGGGTACACACTTGCCATCAATTAAAGAGACTCTGATTAACCCCAAATAAAGTTCAGCTGTCCTAGCAGGATTTTCCTGACATTTACTTAGCTGACTACTACAGCAAAAGCCATGGTTCGCAGAGAGCTTACAAAGCATCAAAGGGATCTCATTGTTGAAAGGTATCAAAAAGGGGTACAAAAAAATGTCCACAGCATTGGATAAACCATGGAACATAGTGAAGACAATCATCAAAAAATGGAGAAAATATGTGACAACAGTGACATTGCAAAGAACTGGACATTCCTCCAAAATTGATAAAAAGACAAAACAAAATCTGGTCAGGGAGGCTGCCAAGAGACCTACAGCAACACTGAAGGAGCTGCAGGAATTTCTGGCAAGTACTGGTTGTGTACTACATGTGACAACTATCTCCCGTATTCTCCATATCTCTGGACTATTGGGTAGGGTTGCAAGACGGAAGCCTTTTCTTACACAGAAAAACATCCAGGCCTGGTTAAAATTTGCAAAACAATACATCAAGTCTCCCAAAAGCATGTAGAAAAATGTGTTATGGTCTGATGAGACCATGGTTGATCTTACGGCCACAATTCCAAAAGGTACGTTTGGTGCAAAAACACTTTGCATCACCAAAAGAACACCACCCCCATGGTGAAGCATGATGGTGGCAGTATCATGCTTTGGGTTGCTTGTCTTCAGCTAGAACTGGGGCTTTAGTCAAGGTGGAGAGAATTATGAACAGTTTCAAATACCAGTCACTTTTGGCCCAAAACCTTCAGGTGTCTACTAGAATGATGAATATGAAGAGGAATTTCACTTTTCAACATGACAATGACCCCAAGTATACATCCAAATCAACAAATGAATGGCTTCGACAGAAGAAAATTAAAGTTTTGGAATGGCCCAGCCACAGCCCAGACCTAAATCCAATAGAAAATCTGTGGGGTGATCTGAAGAGGGCTGTGCACAAAAGATGCCCTCGCAATCTGACAGATTTGGAGTGCTTTTGCAAGGAAGTGTGGGCAAATGTTCCAAAGTCAAGATGTGCCATGCTGATAGAGTCCTACCCAAGAAGACTGAATGCTGTAAATAAAACAAAAGATGGTTCAACAAAGTATTAGTTTAAGGGTGTGCACACTTATGCAACCAGCATATTGTACATTTTTTATTTTTTTATATTTTTCCCCTAACAGATTTGTTTTTCAATTGAATTGTACAGGTTATAGGTCACATTTAAGGTGGGAAATGATTTATTGTGGTCTCATTTTTTTTTTATATCATAAAAACCTGGCATTTTAACAGGGGTGTGTAAACTTTTTATATCTACTGTAGGTGCCAAACCAGAGGTGAATTTCTGGTTTTCTATCCAGTTGTCCCAGCTACACTTGATTGGGTTAGCGAGGAACTCTGGTTCACATGGGTGTTGAGCCTGTTCCAGAGTCCCCATCTAATATCAGATTGGTGTACCATGGCAGATAAGGCCTCTAAGTATAGTGTAAATCAAACTGGCATCAGGGAAAGATTTTGGCAATAGTATCAAAGGGAGCAAAAAAAAAACACTATGTGTCTTTACCCAAGACATTGAATCAGACAATAAATCCACGATGATGGGGTACAAATTCTTCTGTAAATCCAAAAGCATTCAAAATTTATCAGATAATACCATTTTTTTTTCTACTGCATGCCTTCTTTCTATCTACACTTATTAACTAATTATGGCCTTATGCTGCCATCCTAACGAACCTACCATTAATATGCTGTCAAGTGTTTGTCAATGCCCACCCCAACAAACCAATATTATGTATTCAGTCAACTGTGTACACAATTTAGTCACTTTGCTTCTACAACTGACATAAGTATCGTATAACGGTGACTATGTATGGTTAGTGGAATGCAGAATGGTGACAAACTTGAATAACATGATGGAGGGTAGCACTCTTAATATCTTTACTAAACACTCCCACTTTTGCCTCCTTACTTCTCTTAGTAGATCATCACACCCAAAGATTTACTTTGTGCCTGTCCCATCATTAATTATCGGATTTCTTGAGCAGTCTTAGGGCCATCAATTCACTTGACTGCTCTACAGAAACCTTATATCCTACAGTTATTCCTGAATTTCCTTCTCAAGAGTCATGGCTAATGCCATCTCATTTCTGCAGTATGCAGACTCTGATGATTTCTAAACATCTCTGCTGTTAGAGATGAATCTAATTAGAAGTTTCCAGGCCATGGGATATATTATCTGCAACATCAGTTGTCAAAAATCTTACCATATCCTGCACAATTTTGAGAAGAAAAATCCCTAAGAGGTTTATTTCAGAAATTATACTTCTTATCTAATACATCCTCTGTCTCTTATCTAATCCACTCCATTTCATTTTGGACTGTTAAATCAGTCACTTAAATGACTTTTTGAACTATCCAATCTTGCAAGTATAACTTTTAATATCTCTGCTTTTTTGTCAAAGAATACAACTACGTGTCTTTCCTTTAGCACTTCTGTTTTTATCTGTTCCTTCCATCAAGTTCTAGGTGATAAATTTCAGTATGTTTAAATACTGTACTCATTAAAAGCTGCTTAACCCACTTTCAAAACTTAGTTTTTAAGTAATGAATCAGAAACCTCCAATGACATTCTGCATTTAGGGATACAGTAGCTCATAAATGATGCTCCAAAAGGAGCAAGATCTAATATCACAAGTTCTGTAAACATTCTTCCAATCAGATACACATGCTCTACTGAAATAGATTTTTTCATTTCTAGAACTTGACATATATTTTCTGAACAGGTATAACAGGCAGGATAGTATCCCTTCTGTACCATTAAAGCAATATCACTCAAACTCATGACTCCTGTGTTAATTTCCAAATGCATATCTAGTCTGGGAGTTCATGTGATGTGGGCCATTTCTCACATCCTGGATACTTGGCTCTATATCCCAATCTCCACTACAAGACAGTTATCTCTTATCAGAAGGTGACTAATCTTCTTTACTGTTCTGGAGTGACAGTCCTGGCAGGAATTATACACTGAAAAATAGTAAACCCAATTCCATCTAAACACCCTCTGATCCCCACATAATTGCTATTGTCTGCCAATTTATCTCTCTTGAAAAGGGACAATTCTTGACAAAAGAACTGCTCCCCTATACCTTATTTTCCTGACAAGATGAGATTACCATCCTCAATCACTCTTAAAGAGCATATTATGTTTGGCTTCAAAATGCACTTCTTGTAATTCTACTATTCATTTAGACAATGCCATATAATACCCAAGAAAAGATAGCCTTGCTACACCTTTTTGTGAAGAGTACCTACAATTTTTCATGATTTTAAGCCACCCATACTTTTTGCCTTGCTAAAATAAATAGTCCCTGTGATGACCCCACATTAGGCCAGTAATCTAGGAGCCTGAATCCTCACCACTGACACTGGAGAGGGATGTTTACTTGGAATACAAATGGATACACTCAGTATTTCAAAATGCAGCTTTCTGCACCATGTACAATTCCCCTTAAGCGTACATAGGGAACACACTCAGCCCAGGGTCTGGGTTTCTATATCTGTCTCCCTCCAGGTCCGCAATACAACTCCGCACTGGTACAGCTGTAGGGTTCAGTACTCAGCCAAGTGTCCAAGCCAAGTCCTCCAGCACCCTCTCTGTGAAACCAGTGCTTCATGTCCCTGCTCCAAGTAGCTGACTCACACACACACACACACACACACACACACACACACACACACACACACACACACACACACACACACACACACACGAAAGAAAGGCTGGCACAGATTTACGTGTAGTGAGCCCTTCTGCCCAGAGTATAAGGTAGTTATCCCCACCACCAGCACTCCACAATCAGCTATTCTAAGACCCTTAGCAAAGGGTGTCCAATTAAACAGTGCAATATTAATACTAATACTAATACAAATGGTAGTAGTTGACCAAGACAGCTAGGCCTTCAGAAGTGGCCCACGCAGTGTCACTAAATAAATACAAGCACTCTCAAAGGTTAAATAATTTCTAAAATAACCAGCCACAATAAACATTTTGAATATATTTAATAATAAATAATAAAAGAGCATGAACATACTGAATATATACTTACAGTAAACCACAGAGTTCAAATCACAGGAATTACTGAAAATAACACTGATGGCCAGACTCAGACAAATAAAGAAAAACAGTATATAAACCAAGCTTCACTATATTTTTCTGACTGCACCTAGGATAATTATTATTCCCTATTTACTTAATAGAGCAAGGCAGATGATGTGGTGAATGGTCCTTCTTGTTGTCAGGCCCAAGACAGAATATGCAATACTGAGATATTTCTCTTTGCAATATCTAAAATTTCCAAAATGGATGGCGGAATGACCTCATCTGGTCATATGACTTGAGGGTCTTACATTATTCAAAACAAAGCAGAATCACTGTTCTGAAAATAACCAATAAGCACCAAAACCAGAACAGATCGAAGGGGGCATTTTGAAGCTTGAAACAGGATGTTAGCATAGATGTGATACGATGCATATCTAAAGTTTTGCTAATGTTTATAGCAGTGCCTCTTTTTACTAAGCTAATGAACAAAGGCTTCTTCTGCGCATGCTGTCTCCAGTCATATTCAGAGCTGTAAGATAAGCACTTCAATAGCCCAACAGGTGGTCCAATTAACAGTATTTTTCTTAAAGTAAGAAGTAAGCTAGCTGTTTAACTCCTTCTCATCCAGTGCCCTTTGCTAACACACACACACACACACACACGCACACACACATTTTATATATATATATATATATATATATATATATATATATATATACATACATACATACACACACACACACACACACACACACACACACACACACACACAGTCTCACATGTATACTCCTTCTCCGTCCAACAGAACCCACTGTTGATACATTTTTTAACACTAGCAACTTTACAAACACATTTTGATTTTCAAATGCCGTACAGTTCATTTGTAACATAGGTATCTGTACAAATCAGTTTGATCTTCAAATGTCATAGAGTTCTAATACATTTGCAACATAAGCATTTGTGCAAATCAGTCTGATATTCAAATGCCATACTGTTTTAATACATTTGTAACACAAGCATCTTGTATAAATCAGTTTGATATTCAAAGGACATATCATTCTTTACAGCACTCCAGCTGGCTGTGCTGACACTAGCCAATATCATCACACTCCCTAATATCCTTTAGTTTAATCCTGATGCAAGAATGTACCACTGACTTTTTTAAGTGTGATTTCAGATCCTACCATTTTCTGGCATCACTTGTGCTACAAAAGCTATGCACACATCAATCCAAATCAACTTACATAAAACATTACACCTTGTTTGATTTTATCCCTTCAAAAGCATAACTATATGCTTAGTCCCTTCCCAATGTACAAAGACAACTTTACATATGTATTTTAATCTTCAGAAAAACAAAGCTTTACCCTTACATGTTACCCACATCAATCTCCTCCTTTTCATCACACCACTAAAATATTTGATTCAATAAAGAAATCTCTACTTAGACAGGGCACCCAAGCTTACTGCATTGTTCATACATCATCGATGTAGACATATTGTGCAGACAGCAGTAAACAAGTCCATATACATATTTCTGCAATTTCTGATACTGAAATACAACTGTCAATAAAAGTACAAAAGACATATTTCATTTCAAAGTCTGCCAATTGGTAATATCATGCATATATCCATCAAGGTAGACTGATGGTGTGGAAAGCAGCAAATTACTCCACAAATGCATCTTAACGGAAGGACCCATGCTTTCACTCGTTCACTCCTTTATTATAATCAAACATACTTACCTAAGCCAAGAGCATTCTTAATACAAAGTATTCACTCATTTTCCTATGTTTGAATACAAACCTTTACACTGAATATAAAATAGAGCTCAACAGTGCAAATGGCAAGAGAAACAAAGAGTATATTTAACTCGCAGTATCATTGCCTTGATATTTTTAACCAATTCAGAAACAGAAGCTTGTACATGTCTGCTCTTGTACTGCACAACAAAAAGGTTTCCTCCTATGCACTTTTAGAACTGAGATGTTTATTCTACCCCACAGTGCAGCATACAGCAGGGTACAAACATCCACTTTTACAGGACAACCAAAGTACAGGGGTAAACCCATCAGCTGCCTTTCACGTGATATTAGATACCTTGAGATTTATCAACAAAAAGATTTTGCATTAGTTTCAAATGTTTTCTTAGTATGTTAATAGAAAATTGTATACAACTGGTATAATTAATCATAGCCAACAAGAGGCACCTGCATGCATTTCTCACCCAGAGACACTATGTCTCCTGGAACAACTTAATTAGAGGCAACTTCTTGAACCTTCCAATCAATCAAGGATATACCTCACGGAACTTACAATTAGCAATCCTCAATTTTCACTTCTCAGGGTCCATAACTTCGTATCACCTTACTGCTCTGGTGTCATCCTTCTCCCCATCAGCCAGAATAATATCCCTTGCTCACTATACATATATATATATATATACATACACACTCTATATACATATATACATTTATAAATACATACATATTTTTGCTGAGTCAGCAATGTTGGCCCAATGGATCTTCCTTTCTACACCCATCAGGCCATTTGTTTCTCATAGGGAGTAAGAGCTAAGCTTCACTGGTACAGGTGACAGCCCTGTGAACCATTGATTCCCATAAGGCCTTAGTCCATTCAACTCATGCACTCCCCATGGAGAAAAGTTAGGATCTAGAGGATGGGCCAGTCTGCATACCCTACAGACTAACTTAAACACTCCACCAGCAGTTTCTGTGCTGTTCAAATACTACTTCCATCCATGAAGGAGCATGTGTGCCACTACACAAGCCAAATATCATGGTCAAACAGTGCACTACTATAGATCATGTGCACACTTGTAACTGATAGATATGCATTAATGCAGGTGCCCCCAGTGCAGCAAGCTGAGCTGCCATCCATGCACTAAGATGGGCAAGATGACATTACTCACTCCCATCATCCACTGTTGAGTCTTTGCAGTGCATGTGCAACTAACAGAACATGGATCATCTGGGGCAAAGTCAAGATTTAACCCCTGTACATCACAGGGACAGGGCAAAAACATTTCAATTTTACATCCCCTTCTCTTACAAAATGCTATGCTATTCATACAGTAAACTTATGCTAGCTTCACGAGTGGAGTCCCACAGGGTTCAGTCCTGGGTCCTCTCCTGTTTGGTATCTACTTCTCTGAAGTCCAGGCCAACAAGAAGGGTCTCTGGCTGACAAAGTTTGTAGACAATTGCAAGTTGGGAGCTATTATTAACTTCACAAGTGATGTTGACATCCTACAGAAATGAGACCAACGACTGGTGCCAGAACCATGGCCTTAATCTCACTGCCAAAAAATGTGTTGTCATCCCCTTGGGAAAAACCCTGTTCCCTTGAATTACCACATCGATGGTAGTCCACTGAACAAAGAAGGCGGTATAAGAGATCTAAGAACACAGGTTGACAGCAACCTCTCTTTTGACCACCACATTGCCACTGTGGTCAGAAAGACCTTCTATGTGGCACATCTCATTACTAAGGGTTTTGCATCCAGGAAGAAAGAGGTCATTGTCTCCCTCTACTCTTCCCTCATTAGGCCAATCATCAAGTACAATACCCCATTTGGCATGTACCTCACTAGACACCTGCTACAACTGGAGAGGCTGCAAAAGTACCTCACAAAGAGGATCCTAGGCCTTAAACACTTGTCCTATATGGACAGACTCAAAAAACTCCAACTATTCTCTGTCTCATATCCCCTACTTAGAGGTGATCTCTGCTTGACTTACAAAGCCATGTCTGACCCAGCTCTGTTAGAAATGCTACATCTAAAGAAATCCCAATCCCTCCGCACCACACGCTCCAGAGACCTCAACTTCATTACCACAATCAACAGAACATGATAGAGGGACAGGTTCATAACCCAGAGACTGCCCATGCTATGGAATAGACTTCCCATATATGTCAAGCAGAGCACCTCACTGGCCCTCTTCAAGAGAAATCTTGATGAGTGGATGGGAAATAGAAAATTCACCGCAGGGATCACTCCAGTTGCTTTACTCGACAGAGGAACTAGGAAATAAGGTTGGGTGGCACAATGCCAAGGTAATCCTATGGGCTAGGCTTGTAAAGGCTCCAGGGCCGTTAGCCTAGTACACACCTAAGAACCCATGATGCATGTAAAACATGGAATAACACAAGAAAATAAGCTACATTATCTCATTTTCAGTGGTGACATTTTCCTGTTAGAAAGCTGCCTTCTGTATTTGCTGTATTCAGCACTTAAAGATGAAAAATTGTTCCTGCCCAGCTGTCCACCACTGTGACCTTTGTTGCTTATCCACAGCACCTCCATATGTCTGTATCATTGGATCTCCACTGGCGTCCTCAGATTCATGCACAAGGCAGTTATTTTCACCTTTCAGCTCAAACTCCTATACATTGTTCAAGGCTTCTTGTGCATCAGTAAAGGTTTTAGCCCCCGGTTGGAAGAAAGTCTTGAAAAAAGTAATGTATATGACTCTGAACATCAACTTCTTTAGACAGCATTTACACAAAGATGTCTAGAACAGTCTCCTTTTCTGTATATCTGAACTGAAAAGTCAGAAAAAAAATAATTTTCTCATATTTTGCATTGTTTTAGATGTCTAGAACAGTCTCCTTTTCTGTATATCTGAACTGAAAAGTCAGAAAAAAAATAATTTTCTCATATTTTGCATTGTTTTAAGGTTTCCAAACTGAAGAAAGAATTTAGTCCTGTATATAAAAAGCCTGAAATCTTACTCAAACATATGTCTGTCTGCCTTGACTAAAATGCCTTCCTAGTCCCCTCCATACCTCTCAACCTCTTAGTGCAAGAAATCTGGATAAAGGCCCAAAATTAGGGTTCATATTTTAAATATTGCTCTGATAAACTTAGAAAGTTGCTAGAGTAACAGGGTTTGTTTCAACATATATTTAATGAAGGATTTAAAGTCTGAAACTCAAATGTATGTCATTTAGTGACTCTGAAACTCAAATGTATGTCATTTAGTGACTTCAGTCATCAGATCATCCCAGTGATTTGCCAGAAAAACATGCATTTTATGAGGAACAGACCAAAAATATGAGCCAAAGATTTGGACATTCTTGTGAAACTCTAGACAGTTGAGAGGTATGGTTCCCTCAATTTTAATATGACTTACCAACAAACCAATCCATGCTGCCAACTTGTCTTGCATAAATGCAACAGTCTGTCCCCTCCCCAATCTTCTTTCTTCAGTAGCCCAATAAAATTAATATTTTTACTGTAGGCCCTATTCCCTTGACCATTTTGTTTTCTTTCAGGCATTTCCAAAATTCATCTTGAAATTAAATTGCTCCCTCACTGCAGCTCTTTTACCCATTACAAGGCCAAATGACAACTGAACGATGATTCAGGATCAGCTTCACTGTCTCTTTTAAATGCTTTGTTAATGAATTCATCCAATTTATCAACCTTCTGAATTTCAGTCAAGATTGTCTCTAGCAATAACTCTGTAATATCATGAAACTCAAGTACACACCAGTTTTCATTGAGGACAGTTATTTCCTGTGTTTTGCTCATCATGTGGTGGGCAAACATTTGGTGGCCTCCAGTTCTATTGCTTGTTTTACTCCATATTCTTGCGTATTTTATCAAGTATACCCAATGGGCTATTATTCATAAATCTTTCCACCATCTGCAAAAGAAACATGAATTTGTAGTCACTTTACTCAAACTATTAACTTATTAAAGATGACAGCTGTGACCTTGTTGTCATATTAATCATACCAGTAGCACCTGTTGTATGGGGTACCATTTTCTATCAAGCTAATAGAAAGTAAAACCAGGCCATATACAGTGCTTTCATCTCACAGTAATTTAACACACTGAATCTGAGAAAATAACTTCAAATGAACAAGAAATGCAGAACTCTGCTATTCATCAGCTCATTTTATTTTTGTCTCAAACCTTTAAGCAACTGTGATCCTGCCTACTGTCAGTCAGGAATGTCACACACATCTGATTATTTGACTGACAATAGGCTTTAATGAGTTAACAGGGGCAATCAGACGGACCATTCTAATCAGAGCAAAATACAGGAAGTCCATGGTTCACCCTTCTTGGTCAATTGGGAACAGTTGATAAAGACCCAGCTTTTATTGGGGGAATATTTCAATGGTCACTTGCCTCAGCAGTTGTTCAATAAAAAGGGCAAATTACATCAGGCCCTACAGAATGGGAGCAGCCCCCCCCCCCAAAAAAAAAGATAGGATGTATCTGAGCTCTGTCTTGTACTACTGAGTGATGATGTCAAGCTGCTTTGAAGCTGTGCTTTCCCAGATATCCCTGAACTAGCTTGCACATAGACAAGAATGGGCAAGCATTGTACAATAGAAAAGACTGGATAAGGGGAGTCCGACAGGTCATGACAGATTAGTGGGGCTAGTCAGGCTGTTTCCTGCAGACTTACCCAACTTGCCCTTCCTCCTATTATGCCATTGTTATTTTTCATCATTTTTTTCTTTTTTTTTTTTTGCTGGCCTGCTGTCAATCAGTCTGACATCTGTAGAAAGGCTCAAGCTTTGAAAAAAAAAAAAGTTTCTGTTACAGGTTATGATATGGGTGAAAATGTTAGTTTCCTTTCCTTATACAGGTTTTTTGCATCTTCCTCTAATTTCATGGTTTTGAGTTCCCATGCAAGAAATTCTTGTTGAGAGCAGTGTTCAGATTCCCCCTTTAATATGCTCAGGTAAAAGTTGGCTATTTAGCCAGATGAGCATCTTCATACTGTGCCTTTGCAGCCATCTTGTTTCTTTAATATGTTTTCTATTTCCAGAATAGCATGTACTGCACAAGCTATGCATGTTTTGTATTCTCACAATAACCTGGATCTTAGCTGAAAGGGGTCTGTCAACTAGTCTACTTACCTGCTTAAAATGTAAATAAATAAATGCAACAGTCACTTTCAGGTCACAGAATCCATAACAAACTATCCAAAATTCTGGTTTCAGAATCATCTGCAAGAACATGCACATATTAATGTCCTGAGAATACATACTCTGGTACACTGTTAACTCTTTTAACATTACTCTTTCATATGTTGTAATAGGATGCCGTGTATCATGTATGTACTGTGGATGCCAATGAAATTGGATGTCATGTGGTGCATTTTCTCCTGTACAAATTGTATACACCTCACATAGACTACTTCATATATCCTGTGCATCTTTCCTATGTACTTTCCATCCAAACACTACACCACAGATTCTGTTATGTGCTTGGCCAGTGTGTAGGGGGAGCCCTGCAGTTTGATCATCCCCATGGATTTGGGCAAGTATGTGCATATGTAGTAATCCCTCAATATAACCACCAAATTTGATACCACACATTTTTTAGGTTTAAAAAGGGGAACAGCATCTGACTTTAGCTTTAATGTTAAGTAGGTGCCTACAGGATGTTGCCCATTATGTAAACTTCAACAAATTCCTTCATTCATTTTTAGTCTGTATTGCATGGAATTGTTTAAATTATGTATAGGAGCAACATTAGGCACCACCAGGTTGAGTAGGCATGATCTGCCCTTAACAAAACCAAACTAGGTTGGGTCCAGTCTCTTCAGGTTTACTATACCCCTATTGATCATCTCCATGATAATTCTTTCCATGGCTTTGCATATAAGACTAGTGAGACTTATGGGTCTGTAGCTTCCAGGGTCTGTAAATGGCCCACCTTTGTGGAGAGGGATGACTGTTGCCTTTCTCCATTCATGAAGCCTGTTTGGAGGCTACAGTTAAACAGTAATTCCAGAGGCCCTGATAGGTCATGTTTCATGCTATTTAGAATGCATCCTAGGATATTGTCTGGGCCCATTGATGCAGTGTTTTTGGTCTTAGAGAGAGCATTAAGGACCTATTCCCTAGTGATAGTAATGGGCGTTATATTTAATGATATTTCCTGAGAGAAGGTTGAGGGGGAGACAAGGGTAAAGTTGGAGCTGAATTTATCAGCCAGGAGGTTTGTTACATCTTATAGCTCAGTATAGGTGGCTCCATTTACAATGAGCTCTGCACACAATTGTGTATTGCCTTTGAGGTTGCAGACATAGCTAAAGAATGCTTTATTGTTCTCCTTGGCCTGGGGGGCCAAACATACCTCAAATTTGGCTTTGGAAGACTTTTTGTCATCTGAGTTGTTTGTTTAGTTTGACGAGAGTGCTTTTACCCTGCTGGGTGCTACACCTCCTAATTTTTGCCATGATTTTCTTCCTCCTGTTATGCGGCCTATTGATTTTGTGATTCCACCAGGGTGGCTTGTTTTGTTTTTTTTTGTCATTTTTGAGCTTCTTCCTGGTGGGAACAGCTGCATCTATGCAGCTATTAACATGCTTGCACAGGGTTTCTGTGAACAGTTCTGCATAGGCAGCAATGTTCTCAGGGTTTATGTGGGCTTGCAATTTTGCCAGGTTCTCACTTAATAACAGGAGGTTAGCTTTAGAATAGTTCCTGAATATTCCAGGTTTAGCTGGGGGTCCAGGTTTTATTTTTACTTCAAAGGAGACCATTTTGTGGTCTGACCTTACCAGAGAAGGCATTACAGTAGAGAGTGTGCAGCAGTCTCCTTTATTATTGAGGACCAGCTACAGTACGGCTGCACCCCTGGTTGGTGTATTGACTATCTGGTCCAGGGAGGTTGTGTTAACAAAATCCAGGAATCTCTGTGTATGTACATTTGGTGTCACATAAGATTCCCAGTAAATAGTGGGGTAATTAAAGTCAACCAAGAATATGGTATTGGGTTTAAGCTCGATTTACAATGGGCACACTGGTTGGTCTGTCCAATCAGTATGCTTGCTTTTGAATGGCAATAAGCCATTATTGGATAATCCCCGAGCCCCACTGCAATGTGATCTTGTACTGACAAAACTGGTAAATTTTGATCAACTGATATTCGACTGGCTAAACCAGCTCTACCAGAACTCAATGATTTTCCATTTCAACAGAAAGTTGTGCTCCACAAGATAGTTATCTGAGGTGCCTGTGGACATTAAGAGTATGAAGAATTCTTTTTCCTTCATTGGTAGGTTCTGGAAAGAGGACAGGGAGATGGACAGCTGGGTTTAAAGTAATCTCTGACACCACTTTAGGCATAAATGAAAGATTAGTTTTTAAGGAAACCTTGTCTTCATGAAAAGTGCAAAATGGTTGGCCCACCATTAGAGCTTGCAACTCAGACATTCTTCTTGCAGAAGTCACACCAATCAGTAAAACTGTTTTCCATTTAAAGAACATAAATCAATCTGATGAGCAAGTTCAGATGGATTAAGATTTTTTTTTTAAAAAACAAACTTAATATCCTAAGGAGAAGCTACCCATTTTCTAGATGGGCAAGTATGCGGAATCCCTTTTAAAAACATCTTGACATAGGAATGCCTTGAGAGAAGGAGATCCATGGGCTGCCATTCTGAAATGGCTGACAAATCAACCTTGAAAGAAGAGTAAGGATGTCCAGAGGATAATATCTCTCACAAATACTGTAGAACTAGAGAAACACTAGTCCTAAAAGGGTCCTGGTTCTTATTTTGTCACAAACTAGAAAACATTTTCCATTTACTAATATATGGTTTCCCATTAGCAAGTTTCTTTGTCTCCTTTAATATCTGCTGCACATCCTCAGAAAATAGGGGACTGAAAAGTATTAAAACTCTATCATCCAGGCAGTTAGTTGAAGTTCTTTCAAGTTGTGGTGTCTCAAACAACCCTCTTCTTGTGTGAGTAGGTCTGGGTCTGTGAGGAAAACTGTGGTAAATAGCATTTACTAAGGAAATCACAGCAGTGTCACGTCCGGGATTAGAAAACAACATTTTGTGAGACTAATGAACTTTATGCAATCTATCTTCCTTTTTAGGGGCTGAAGGCTGGCTATCAGGCATGTTACAAGCTGCAATAAAAACATCACCAAAGCTGGAAGAACAGGACTGGATTGAGAAAATTCCAGGTTGTAATAAATTATACTTTTTCAAATATACTGGTATGTCAATATGTTGCTATTGGAACAACTGGTTCATCTTAGATATAGTTTCAGAAAAGAAAATTCTTCGAAGGGACAATCAGAAGAAACAGCTTCCATTGTATCAGAATCAGTTTCCTGAAGAGAAAAAAACAGTTGTTGTTCCCTCACAATCATTTCCGTTCTTCTGAAACCAGACAAAGGAGGTGGGGTAGTTATCATGTATACAGTTGACTACAATAACAAAATGTTGGATATCTTGAATACGGATACTTACACTAAGAGTTCCCTCAATTAAATGAATGGGGCATATAGGAGAGTTAAAGGGTTCGTACAGGACATGTTCATTGATGGTTTGATTTCTATTAATGAACTACATTATTTAACTGTGGAATACCCAATTATTCCAACTATTTTTGGGGCCCCAAAAATCCACAAAGATGTCCATCAGCCACCTATGAGGCCCATTGTGGATGTTTGGGCTCTATTACATTTCCACTAGCTAAGTATCTTGATAAAGCCCTAAGCCAGCTTGTATGGAACAAACCCAATATATGTATTGACTCATGGGATTTTTTAAAGAAAATGGATGAAATTGAATATAGTAATCACAATCAATCAATCAACCAATCACAATCAATAGATAAAACTGAATATAGTAATGACAATTCAATCATCACTATACAGCTTACCAACTTGTATAGTGTTATTCCCCATGAAATAGGACTTCAATGGTTTTGTGAGTACCTGCAAACAAAGCACATTTGTCAGGACAAAATTAACTTATATGAACAAATGATGGATATTGTATTAAGAAACAATTTTATATTGTTTGAGAGTGAGTACATTTTACAGAATGAAGGTGTTGCAATGGGATCTGCATGTGGTGGCTTGTTTGCCAATATTATTATGATGGAGTGGGAGAAACGCTTCGGGCAGGATTCATGAAGGCTTGCACAGAGTGTAAAAGACGTGTAACACTCCATGCAAGCCTCGCGATCCAGGAACAGCCCGAAACTCCGAATAAGAGACCAGCTAAAACGTCTCTTACACGGACTGGGCATGGATATGCTAAATACCTCACTTGCAGCCGAAAGATATGCAAATTAGGTATATTAGCGATCCATGAAGCAGAAACCAGCCCGTGTAAGAGACGTTTTAGCTGCAGAAATGTACTCAGCTGACAACTGAGTACGTTTCTGCAAAAATCACAACGGAGCCATGTCAGCTCCAAATAAAGGGTGCATATGTGTCAGGTAGCATGCCAATCGCCAAATATGTGGCCATTGGCAAGGTAACCCGATGCAAAAATTAAAAAAATATAATTTTTTTTTTGGCGATCGACGATGTTTAAATGCAGCGCAGCGCAGCCCCGTGCAAACGGGCTGCACTGTATAAAACATAAAATGAAGGTTATAAACCCACAAATGTGGGTTTTATGCAATACATGGAATGACAATGGAGGGACCAGCAGACCAAAAACAACATGGCCACCGTGTAGTGGTTGCTAAGGGGGGAAGCTGAGTCTAAGACATGTAACTAAGCATTAGTAGGAAATCTCATGTAAATGAGGGTTAGGATATTGAATCCCACAGTCACATAGCAAATGAGCACAGTCTGAGTAGTGTAAGAGATACATAAGGGGGAGGAATAGATTAGGAGATAGGTGACATCACAGGGGGGAATGGTAGAAAGAAATGCAGTTCATTGGAGGTCAGTGTAACATGACAGATGACAGACTCAGATCAGGGAAAGAGGAGTGCCACAAGATAAGCATGGGAATGTCAAGAAATGGAAGGTGTACACTGTTACTTACACCAAAGTTTCTTGCTGGTCGTGCATGCGCATGAGTGCACGCCATGAAGCGTGAGTAGGGCAGTGTGCGCGCGTCTAAGGCAGACTGAGCATGTGGGAGTGTGTTGGTATATGTTTAACACTGTTTGCACTGGTGTGCACGCGTGTAGGGCAGACTGAGCATGTGGGAGCCTGTTGGCAGACTTGTAAGACTGTTTGCGCTGGTGTGCGCGCGTTTTAACCCGAATAGGCAGATCCTGAACAGTGTAAGCATGTGTGCGCGCGTGTAAGCCACTGTGAGTGCGTTTCTGCTGGTATGCACGCTGCTCCCCCCTGAGGAAACAGAAAGGAAAAAGGAAGCAACAGAATTAGTAGGAAGCTAGCAGGGAATACTGCTGGAGCTAGCAGGTGAAAACAATTAGAAGCAGGCAATTACAGAGGCAGAATAGTAGCCCAGCCCAGCACTTAAAACTCTGCAAACAGCAGTGCAGGATGTTTCTCTCAAGAGACACTGCAAGACAGGAGTAAGCTATTAGAAGTGAAAACTGAAAAAGCTGAACTCAGAGCAGAAATGTTAGGGGCTGCCATAGCTGTCATAATGAGACATAGGCGACTTGCTGAGGGTGGTGACAATGCAGATGGTGCCAGACAACCCACAGTGAGGAGACGGAGAAGAGTGTACAGGCCCAGGGTCACCTACCATGGGTTACATGAGCTGGAGATAGTAGAGCGCTATAGAGTGGACAGAGAGTTCCTGCAGCAAATAGTTGAGCTGTGCAGGCCATGCCTCACACACAGAACCAACAGAGGGGAACCCATCCCAGTGGAAACTAAGGTATGTGTTGGCCTAAGAATACTAGCAACAGGTACCTTCCAAAGACCAACTGGTGATATGATGGGGATATCACAGGCATCAGCCTCCAGGGTACTGCACCAGTTCCTGGATGCCATGTCAGCACATGTCAGTGATCATGTATATTCCCCCAATGCCCTTGAGGTATTGGCCAGCAATATGCGTCTCTTCCAGCAAATAGCGGAATACCCTGAGGTAGTGGGTGCAATAGACTGCACGCACATACGCATCAAAGCACCAGCCGGTGAGCGGGGTAGGGCCTACATTAACCGCAAGGGCTTCCCTCCATCAACTGCCAGGTCATGTGTGATGCCCAGGGCATAATAATGAATGTGTGTGCTGGCTGCCCTGGGAGCTACCATGATTCCCACATCTGGCATTTGACGCAGCTGTACCAGACATTTGTCAATGGGGACATCCCACATGGACACCTAGTGGGGGATGCAGGTTATGCACTGGAGCCGTGGCTGATGACACCCATCAGAAACGCACACACACCTGAACAGGAATGCCATAATGAGGCACACGCACAAACACGTAATGTAATAGAGCGTGTTTGGGCTGCTCAAATCACGGTTCCGGTGTCTGGACACATCTGGTGGAGCCTTGCAGTACTCACCAACTACATGTACCCAAATTGTCATGGTATGTGCTATGCTACATAATATGATCTTGCAAAAACAGCTGCAGCAGGACCAGCATAGGGCTGGGCCAAACAGCCCCCCACCATTGCCAAGGCCATTACAGGCAGAGCGTGACTCAGAGGAGGAACAACCTGAGCCTGCCCCAGTAGGCAGAAGGAGGCGTGCCCAGTATGCCCTGGCCTTGGCAAAGAGGCAACGCATAGCACATACACTGGCTCAGTAGGAACTCTGGGAATGATACCCCCTCTGACTCACTCAAATAATAACAGGGATGCCTAAAATGACATGACCTGTTCACAAACATGTACAGGGAGTGTAATATGTGCTTCCGACAGAGGCAGCCCTGCAGCACCACCTGAGGCATGAATGCCATGTGTTAAGTAATGTAACACCATGTACTATATGCACACCTGAGGACCCTGACTAACATCCACCCTCACCAAGCATGAAGCCACAAAATGACGATGGGATGATCAATTGCAATAACTGGCTGAAGTAATGCAGTTCGTCAAAGGGGAGCCAATGTGTTTCAGCCTGGGAAGACATGCGGAGCATGACATGATGCACCACCTGCTAGGGTTGGCGTGCACCTATCAGTCCAGGCCCCATGGATACTGGCAAAGGCTGTCAGTACCCACAGCATGCCCTGAATAGGTAAGTCTCAAAACACAAACCCACCGTCATAGGTACCACAAGGGATAGGAACCTAGATGTAATGCTACCCAATGCCAGAAGTCTAAACAGCAAGATGCGTGCAGTGTAAATGCACACAGTATGGAGAATGTTGATATCAGTCCTGTAATAGAAAACTGGGTCAAGGCTCACATCAGCACCCTAACACTACCAGGTTACACCTCATACTGTGCTGTACAGCCGCAAAACATGGAACAAGCTACAAAAGGAGGGTGACTAGCAATAAATGTCAATGATAACATTACCCTCATGTAGGTACCACAACAAGAAGCAGCATGGATTAGCCATTGTCAAATACCAATGGCTAAAACCGCCTCCCAGTATATAGCCTGCTGCAGACTACTGTCCTAATACCAGGAACTGCACCTGGCCTATGTTGGAATACATGAATATATCAAGCCCCCCAAACCACATTATATTGCTTGACTGAAAATACCCAGACATACACTGGGAGCATTATACTAGCACCAACACAGTAGGAGAAAAGTTCACAGAATCCATAAACCAAAATGCCCAGGAACAACATACCACTCCCACAAGAGGGGTAAGCATACTGGATGTGATAATCAGCAACATGTGTACTGGATGGCAAAATGAGAAGTGTATCCCTCACTGGTAAGACCAGACCATAGAGTAATCACACTGGATATACACATCCTGACCACAGTCCCTGGCCAGAAAACCACAGTGAAAAACATACCCCTCCACGAAAGGCCCTGTGCAAGTGCAGAATATGGGACACACCGCAGAACATGTTATACAGGCATTCCATGAACACAGCCAGGAATGCTTGGAGTATGCAATCACAAATAACAACAAGACACAATGCCATACACGCAGGCATCTGGCATGCTGGACTCCAGCCATTACCAAACCATGCAAGAGAATGAGGAAGCTACTACATGATAGAGCAAACATAAAAAGGGAAGTAATCACTGATCAGTAGTATGGCAATAAAATATGTCCACACATACAATCCACTAAGGCCAGCCACAACAAGTAGAATCTGTGAATCCAGAGGCAATGTGACACCTGCCCCAAGTACACAGACAACCCACAACTCCCCCCAATAAATACAAATATATGTGAGAGATACAACCATTTATCCAAACCGGAGGCTGAGCTCCCACAACTCAGTACTGTCAAAACTAGTCAGGAGGAGAAGGTAACCACATACACCACAAACGCAGTCCCACATAGACCTATCACAACTGTAAACCAAACACATAAACACAGAAATACATTCCCGGAGGCCCTAATTACAAACACACCACACCAACAGAAGCCTCCAAAGCAGATCCCATGCAACCACAACCTCCAAACATAGCACATGCAACACATAGTACACAAAGCTGGTGTGCCAAACAGTTACAGGCGAGAAGGAGAAACAACATGCCTGATACAGTTGTAATAGGTGTCTGTATAGGCAGACACACTGCTGTCCCACTCACCAGACTGAACAAGGGAAAGGGTACAGTAAGCTGCCTGTAGGCTGCCACAATATGCCACATAACACAAGTACGCAGATCACCCCAAAGCAAGCAGAAATATGATGCACTCATTGTCCATGCTGGTGTGAATGACCTGAGATGTACCTCCCTGGACTACATGAAAAGAGACATGGATGAGCTCTCTGAGTATGTACTCCAGGCCGGTATGACACTGAACGTTTGCAGCATCCTACCCTCACCAAGAATGATGCCACAGTACAAACACAGAATGATCAGCTTTAATAGGTGGCACAGTTACAGCTGTCAGTCCAAGAGGGTCTAATGTCTGTCTGCTTGAGATGTCATGCATGACAAGCCATGCTGCTGTTCCAGGGATGGCTTGCACCTGTTACCCCTGGGTGTCTGGATACTGGATAAGGCCTTTGCCACCTCCATAGAGCCGTACGTAGGCAAGGCCAAAAAGAGTAACCCACCACCCTAGAAAACATAAGTGGTAAGAAACATAAGGGTAATGCTGACCAATGCCAGATGTGTAAACTGCAATATGCATGCCCCTGAGGCACTTCCCAATATGGAGAACATCGATGTCTGTGCAGTGACAGAAGCCTGCTGCAAGCCTACTGATAGCACACCAGCACTACCAGGTTATACCACATATCATGCGTTATGGCCCCAACACCTGGACCAAAACATCAAAGGAGGGGAAGTATCCATATGCAGCACAGACACCCATACGCCAGGTTACTGACAATGCACAAGCAGCGGAGACCACCCATGTGCACCTAAGTGTAGTCAAAACTGCTGTACAGTCTGTAGCATGCGACAGACCACACTCTCACACACAAGAACCCCACCCAGACATCCTGAAGACACTGGACAGTATGAATGTCCCACCAAATACCAGACAAGGTACTCACAAATTACCACATAGGTGGTAAACCATTATGTATGCAAGGAGTAATCAGGGACCTAGGGACACAAGTCGACAGTAACCTGCCATGTGACACTCACAATGCCAATGTGGTTAGGAAGACTGTCTATATTGGACATCGTATCATGAAAGGATTCACATCTACATCAACAGAGGTCATTGTGCCCCTGTACTGTTCCCTTATCAGACCCATAATCTAGTACAATGACTCATATGGGATGTACCGTACCTGAAACCTGCAGCGGTTCGGAAGACCTCAAAGGTACCCCACCAAGAGGATAAAGGGTGTCAAATATATGTCATATGCTGCCTGGCTGTAGACACCCCAGCTGAATGCAGTCACAGACTGCCTACACAGAGGCATTGTATGTCTGTTGTACAAGGCCATGTCCAACACAGGAGTAATGGACATGCTTCACCACAGGAAATCAAAGCCATTTGAGCTGTGAGAGTGACAGATGTCAGCCTCAACACATAATGAAATAGGATGTGCTGGAGGGACAGATACATAACCCAGAGGCTCCCCACACCCAGAAACAGGATCCCAATCCATGTTAGGCAGAGCGCGTCACTGCCACCCCTCAACAGGAATATTGCCAAGTGGATGGATGATCGTACATGTACACTGGGGGTCTTCACTGTGTCATGTCCAGACAGAGGCACAGTAAAGAAAATCATAAATGGCCATAATAGTCACATAGCAAGGGGCGGAGAAAGACACACACACTCTGGCTTGGCTTACTAATGCCCTAGGGTGGATAGCCTAGTATGAACCCATGAACCTATGAAGATACAAATTGTACAGGACACTAAGGATAATCACAAGGCTTACTCAACTGATGGTAGGAACCATGTTGGGAATTCACAGATATGCTCCAAATCACACAGATATTACAAACAACATACCAAACACACACATATTGCCAACATACAACATGACAGGTTCAGTGCAACCCCCCCCCCCCCCAGAATGCAAAATATCTATCCCAGCAGACTGCTGGTCCCCTGACATTGCAGATGCTGAGGTAACAGCCATCATCTGCAATGCAAAACACACAGCAGCAAAGGTATGTGATGGTGTCCTGGGCTGAGGCCAAAATGGACTCCAAGAATAATGGAATGCCAAATCACACTACTGCCCAATGTCAGCCTTACCACAGGATATGTACCCAAAGAGCAGTGTACAACAACAGTGGTCCTTCACAACAAAGGTGTTGCCTGAATGGATACTGCAAACTACCACCCCAGGATCCTGACAACCTTGGTCTGCACAGCTATGGAAAGGATCAGTATGTACCGCAGACATAAAGCTATTGTGGACCTACTGACACCGGACCCTACACAGTGTGGCTGTCGTAACTGCAGATCCTGCCCCTAAACATGTTTGACCCATTTGAAACAGTCATTAAGGTCATTGATGAGGGCAATGTGGTCCACACAGCGTAGCTGGACTGTGCATATGCTTCCAGACAATACCCTACGAGTTCAGTATGGATATGTTCACCAGCTTAAATATAAACCCCTATGTCAGTACAGGGGTTGCAAACCAGACCAAGGACAGAACTGATATGGTCAGACATGCTGCATCCATGTCAGACTACAAAGCAGATATGAGTGGCATCCCACAAGGCTTGGTCCTGGGACCCCCCCCCGTTCCGTATATATGTCCCATATGTACAAGCCAACATGGAAGGACTGTGACTGAACATGTATGCAGAGGAGTACAAACAACCCACCATATCCGACCCCCAGCTGACACAAGCAACCCACAAAAGGGCCACCTAGAAACAGACAACTGGAGCCATAGCCATGTCAGCAAGCTAATTGCAGAACTGTGTATAGACAACCACCGTGGATATACAGTAAGTGCCCACAAATTACCACACAGGTGTTAACCCATTATGTACCTAACATGTAATGAGAGACCTGGGGACACAAGGTGATAGATATCCTGCATTGGACAAACATGTGGCTGTAGTGTTCGCAGAAACATACCATATACCCACCCAATCATGAAGGTTGTCAGATGTAGATAAGGGGAGGTTACTGTGGCTCTGCAGTCATCCTTCATCAGCATCACAATTGACTACAATAGCCCCTGTGGGATATACCTCAGCAGACACCTCCATCAACTGTAAAGTCCACAACAGTACCCCACCAGGAGTAGCAAAGAGCATGAATAGATGCCATGTGTTGCCTGAGTAAATAAACTGCAGCTCCACACACTGCCATACTGCCCACCCAGAGGCAAGCTGTGCCTGATGTATGAAGCCATGTCCAAGCTGGAATCAATGAACATGCTGCACCTTGTACAATCTGAATGGCAGTGAGCTATGCACATGAGAGACCTGAACCCTAGCACTGACATACATAGGACAAGCTGTACAGAATGATCCATAACACAGAAGGCACCCCCACTCTTGAGTAAACTCCCAGTACAGGTTAGCCAGAGAGTCACCTATCGACACCCCTCAAGAGGAATCCCGATGAGTGGATGGGAGATGGTAGGTTAACCCTGGGTATCACTGTTATGTCAGAGGTAGACGGAGGCACAGTATACTAACCATGACATATGTCATGGCAAACTCCAGTTACAATGTGTGTCAAAGGACAAACACACTCTGTGACTAGCATCAGAAATGGCCTAGGGAACATTGCTAGTGTTTGCCAATGTCCACCTATGTTGTGGAATACACTACCAATGTTGGACAAGCCTGGTGTAGGTAGTCCATATCTGAACATAATGCAACATGGTCATATGTGCAGAACTGGCCCCTACACAGTTTGTTGTGCTCACTATGAAGATGTCAAGCAGTGATAGGACTAAAGACCAGGATACTGTCCACCACAGTGAAAGTACTGAACCAGTACACTATACGGTACTACAGTGTTAGGTCATTATGAAAGGATGTTGACAACTGTATGCAAAGTATCCCATGCAATCCCTGCAGGCACAGTATAATCCCTGTTGTGGCAGACACGAAGCAGTTGGCCAGTTAGTACACAACATGACACCCAACACACAACCATAAACGTGAGATATTGTTGAAGTTCACACACACCCAAATATGTGGTGGACTTCAGAGTTCAACATATGGAAAGCTCACACTGGGCATGCTCGCACACTTTGATAAATGAGGCATATGTCAGACAACATGCCATGGAAAGGCTGAACTGGGCATGCTCACACACTTAGGCCATATCTCCGTTTAGCAGTTGGCCACACATATCTGGTATTTGTACGTGTCATTCCAGGAACCAACCACAACACAGCAATCTGCCCAGTGAACACAGTAAATGACTACAGAGACATAAGTGATATAGTGGATCGCCCTCATATTCAAACATCTTCCACAGATACACAAGTTGTTCATAGGAACAGGGAATGCTATGGCAATAAAGACATGCAAACAGTCTAACAGCACAACAAATATTGTGCATCTGACAATTGAACATATGGGTGTAGAGGTCAATACTAGGCTTGTTGCCCTAGGGAATGACAGCTTAGCCAGAGTGTGCTTGGCATCTGCATCCCCAGTACAATAGGCTACTGTGCCACTGTAAAGTAGGTCACATAAGGCAACGTGTGAGGCTAGTGAGCTGTGCCTCTGTCAAGCAGGGGCACAGTGGAGATCCCAGGGTTTGAATGTGCTAAGCCACAGCCATGTTGTTGGTGTGTGTTGGAAGAGGGTTGCTGAGGACCTCTAACAGTAAGTGGGCGTCAATAACAGACTGAGGGGAGCCCTATCTGCATTGTCTGGACAATTCCACTGTCAACACTGTGTTGTGATGATTATGTGGGAATGAAGTGTCGTGCCGGAACTGATCACAGATGTCCTCCCTCTGTGGGCTACAGCTCTGCAATGTATTTGCTCACTCTGTCTGTTGGACGGCTCATATATGGCTAGTGTACACCTGACAGGTGTCTTGTTGTGGAGCAGTTATGGGTATATGTGGGATAGCATGATCAATGCAAACTTTACACATGCTCATAGAATGCAATTGTCAAGGATTGTGCAGAGTGGCCAGTATAGTCCCCCAGCATGGGTCCTTTGAAGTCGTCCACCCCAGTCTTCACAAGTGTAGAGTCTGCTTGTGCTAAATACAGTTTGTTTGCAGTTGACAACCTTGCCTGGGGGTGGGGATGGGATATGGATGTCCAGGGAAAGGTGGGTATGGTCAGGTATCAACAATGGTGGTCTACCTCTGGTATGGAACAGTGAGTACCCATGTTGCAGATGGACAGGTGCAATATGTATTCCCCCATGTGGCTGTGGTGAGTGGTTCTGCCATAGCACATGGACCCACAAATTGGAGTGGCTGTAGGGTAAAGTGGTAGAGGCCTGAGTAGTTCCCACACACAATATGCCTGTACCTGATGTTAACAACTGGAATGGTGTATGTGAACACCTGCATATCCCAGCACTGTTCCCAGGGAAGCAAAGTGTGTGTCCTGGATGTGGGAGTGGTGTTCTGGACTGGTTGTGTTGTGTGTTACAGGTCCTGTGGTCACGAAGCATGGTATAGAACATAACCTGCCAGTGCAATGTGCATATCTGACCCTGAAGTAGGTGGCTGCAAATGCATATATATGCTATCCCCCACCTGACAGGTAGTACTAGATGTACATACCTCTGTAGAAATAAAGATGTCAGCACCCTATAAATACTGCAGGTGCAGACCAGACGCCCAGTAATTCGGTTAGCGTGCTCTGCTAATGCGTCTCCCTCAAGTGTCATAATATAGGTAGGTAGGAGTTCGAACCATGCAAATGCTCAGTGTGTGTGTGTGTGGGGGGGGGTGAGCGGGGTTGATCTGTGTGCAAGTCTGTGTGAAGGAGATGTCCCTTTTGGCAATTGTGAAAGCACTCTACAGGATGCACATTCCCCTATCTAAGCACGGATGATGTCAGCACCCTATAAGTACAGCAGGAGAAGGGAAACCTCCCAGTAATTTGAATAGCGCGCTCTGCTAATGCGTCTGTCACGAGTGTCATAACATAGTTAGGTAGGGGTTTGAATCCTGCAACTGCCCAGTGTGTGTGGAGGGGGGTTAGTGTGTGGGCAAGTCTGTGTGAGGGAGATGTCCCTTTTGGCAATTGTGAAAGCACTCTACAGGATGCACATTCCCGTATCTAAGCACGGATGTTGTCAGCACCCTATAAGTACAGCAGGAGAAGGGAAACTTCCCAATAATTTGAATAGCGCACTCTGCTAATGCGCCTGTCATGAGTGTCATAACATAGTTAGGTAGGGGTTTGAATCCTGCAACTGCCCAGTGTGTGTGGAGGGGGTTAGTGTGTGCAAGCCTGTGTGAGGGAGATGTCCCTTTCGGCAACTGTGAAAGCACTCTACAGGATGCACATTCCCCCGTCTAAGCACAGATAATGTCAGCACTCTATAGCAGGAGAAGGGAAACCTACCAGTAATTGAATAGCACTCTGCTAAAGCATCTCTCTCAAGTGTCATAACATAGTTAGGTAGGAGTTTGAAACCTGCAAGTGTGTGTGTGTTTGGATGTGGGACGTTTGTGTGTGTGCAATTCTGTATGAAAGACATGTGCTTTTTTGCAATCAGGAGATCACACTACATGATGCACATTACCCTTTCCAAACACTGATGATGTCAGCACCCTATACATACAGCTGGAGAAGGGACACCTCCCAGTAATCCGAATAGCGCACTCTGCTAAAGCGTCTCTCTCAAGTGTCACAACATAGTTAGGTTGGAGTTTGAAACCTGCAAATGGCAAGTTTGTGTGTGTGCAATTCTGTATGAAAAACATGTTCTTTTTGGCAATCAGGAGATCACACTACATGATGCACATTACCCTTTCCAAACACTGATGATGTCAGCACCCTATAAGTACAGCTGGAGAAGAGGAACTTCCTAGTAATCCGAATAGTGTGCTTCGCTAATGCGTCTCTCTCACGTGTCGTGACATAATTAGGTAGGAGTATGAATCCTGCAAGTGTGTGGGGGTAGTAGGATGTGTGTAATTGCAAGTGTGAAAGAACAGATCCTTTTGGCAAATACTACAATACACCAGATGCTGCATATTCCCCCAGTAAACACAGGGGATGTCACCACACTATCAGCACAGCCAAACAGGGCTACTTGGCCAGTAATGCCAATAGTGCGCTCCGCTACTGGGTCTATTACCATTCTCAGAGTTCAGATAGGTATGTTTTGGAACCCCACAACTGCCACGTGTGGTTGTGTCACACATTATGACCGTGTGTGGGTCTTTGTGCATAACAATGCATGCCATTGCCTAAACCAGCAATGGCAATGCACACATGATGTATGTGTGTGACACATACACATAAATACCTGTGACCTGCAGTAGTTACCATGTCTGACACGTGCCTCGAGTGGATAAATGGTATTCGCAATGCATAACAATATGACTGTGTTTTACTGTGCAGGGGCCGCACGCGGTATGTGTCTATACAGTGTGGGTTGTATATGGTAAAATACCTACAGCAGGGGATACACATCTGGTCTGGGCCATATAGTCTACATGTAGTCGATGAACAGGTGCTGCATGTTCCCACCTGTTGTGGGAGTGGTAACATGTTATTCCACTGCAATTCAGTGACCACATGCTGGGAACCTTTCAGCTAGTATGTTGTAGCTACAGTAATACTCATGCACAATGTTTGGCTGGATGCAGTCCAGCCATATAAAGACATTTCTTGAGACTGTCATATTGCCAGTGTTGTTATGGAGGATAGGTGGGTTTCCTGTGTATGGGAGGGTTGTGTGTGCCAGGTTATGAACCAGAAGGCAGTCCGACACACCAGAGCAGCACCAGAACCTGTGGGAGGAAGACAGGAAGCACAGTTTACAGTGTCCACACAATGTTACCAGTGATGCACTTATGCACACATGCACACGTGGACACGTGTACACATGCACACGTGGACACATGCACATGTGGACACAGGCACACATGCACATGTGGACACATGCACACGTGGACACAGGCACATATGCACACCCTGCAGTATACACACAGAGCACTACTGAGTTACACTAGTATTAATAGCACTATCAGGACTATTATAGGTATTGTTAAAACACACTCATCAGCATGGATGGTCTGCCTTGCTGTAACACCGGAGGGACCTGCAAAAATGAGGAGATTAATGTCAGTGGGCACAACTGTGCCATTGATACTGCATATGATACAGTGCAGTAGTACACCAGTTGCCTTTCACACGTCAGCTGCTGATATTGCCAATATCACACCTGCACAAGTACATACTATGTTGACAGCTACATACCACGGACACACCTTATACATGCATAAACTAACAGTGTACAGAACAGTCAAGTGTACATATGGCATATTACCTGCACGCTCCATGTCGTGCTGCTGTGTGGATCCAGCCTCCATCATGATGCAGGTGCATTGCTGTTGCTGTTCCGGGGCTGGAGCCACAACACTTAGGAGTAGCCCCTCCAGTCTGATGAGGGGGGGATGTGTGGCCACCCCACCTCCTGTGGCAACCTGCTGCCTGTGGATATCCGACGCATGCTGCTGGACATTTCTGATTAAATCACTGCAGTGATGTCGTACCTGCTCATATGTCCTATTATGCGTGCCAATGTCATTTACCCTACGGACAAGGTCTTGCCACAGTGCAGCCCTCTCCTGCTGATTCTGGCTGGTGCAGGAAAACAGTATGTCATAATCCCGCACCAGGCTCTGGTGTATCTCCTCATCTTCTGCTGCAGAGTAGGCGGGATTACGCTGATGCGCCATGTCCCTGGAAGAGAACACAAACAGGATATCAGCAGACTATGTCAGCAATATATGGCACACATACTATACATGATACTCAACTGTAGTGATATACTACTACTCCCATATGTAGCATGTGTGTGTCTCTTGGTGGATACACAAGTACATGGCCAGATATCAGTGCTCAGCCAACACCTGTGCAACAATACCTGCCACATTCCATACAACATAGTAGCATGCCCCATCGGTTAGCACACTGTGATGGGTCCAATGCACAACCTCACTCTGGGGGTTCATACCAAGGTACTGTATGTGGAACGCCATCCACTAGTGTGATCTGGACACAAGTTACTCGGCCTGGATATACATATCCCACCACCAGCACAGTAGACGACTTTGATATGTATGTGATTAGACAGTTATTCACTTGTTAGGACTGAGATGGTATCCATGCAGCCCACTGGGCCAGTGGAAGCCACAACCCACACTGCTGACCCCTTTGCAAATGCTTCCCACGGACATCCCAAAGATTGCATGGAATATGCACACACATTTCTAACCCAGACCCTATGCACAAAGGTTAGGCATCCTGTCCGGTGGACCCCAGCCAAAGGCAGATTGTATAATGATAGAAGGAGGCTACTGCAGGACAGAGCAGATTCACATTAAGGGAAGGCATCTGTGGTCAGCACTGGTAATAAGCTACGGTCTCTCATAACAACATCCACGGCCTACTCTGGGAGGGAAATGGCCACCAACACTATAGATAACCACAAGGCCTTCTTCAGTTATGTTACACATATGGACCAAATGCCTCAGATATGCTCTGAGTTAATACACACCTACTTAACATTCACCGAACACACAGATATTGGCAACATTCTTGCAGACAGGTTCGGTGCATGTATCCCCCCTCCTTCTCCCCCACACTTAGAAATACTTATCACAGCTGAATGTAACCTCCCTATCATCTTACATGTCCAGGTGAGGGCCGCCCTCAGCAAAGCAGAACACACAGCATCAATGTGACCTGATGGTATCCCTGGATGTGTGCTACGTGAACTCCAAGAGGACATACAACCACATATAAGACTGATATTTAACCTTGGCCGTACTACAGGATATGTACCTGAACACTGGCATACAGCAACAGTGGTCCCACTCCACTAAGGAGGCACCTCTACTGACCCTGGGAACTACCGCACCATAAGTTTAACCAGCCTGGTCTGCAAAGCTATGGAATGATTCAGTATGGGACGCATATACAGCGATATTGGGTACCTGCAGACACTTGTTCCTGGCCAGTTTGCCTTTGTGATGGGCTGATCCTGCCTTTTGAACCTGGTTGACCTTTCAAAACAGTCACTACAGCCATTGATGAGGGCAATGCAATCCATACAGCCTACCTGGACTTGCCTAAGGCCTTCAACACAGTACTCCACTCAGGCATCATAGACAAGCTCATTAGCTTACATGTTACTACATATGTCACATGATGGGTTGCACACTGGTTGACATACAGAATCCATAATATCGATATTGTAGGAGCCATGTCAGACTCAATGCCAGTCACATGTGGCATCCCACAGGCCTCTGTCCTAGGGCCCCTCTTGTTTGGCATTTATTTCTCAGATGTAAAAGCAAACATGTGCGGGTTGTGGATGACAAAGTTCCCAGATGACTGCTAACTAAGCGCCATAGTCGTTACACCAGCTGACACCCACATCCTACAGACAGGCCTCACTGCAACGGAAAACTGCTGCCAGGATCATGGCCTAACACTGAATGACATGTAATGTATAGTCATCCCCTTTTGGTGGAACTACGTGCACACAACATATCACATGGACATACCTATAGATACAGACCTATGACACATATGGAGGGTTCACAGTATGCAGACTATTAACCTGTCACTTTACATTACCTGTGTTTGTCACAGCTGGTTGTGTTACCACTACTACTGCTTCCTGCTGCTGCTGGCATGGCTTGGTACTGTCACTGCTGACAGCTTCAACTCAGTTTGTGTACCGTGTGTTGTTGTTTGTGTTGTTATTTTTTTTCTCTCTCTCTCTCTCTCTGTCTCTCTCTCTCTCTCTCTCTGTCTGCCTCCAGACAGTGCAATGAACGTATTGCATGTGTGGAGTGTGAGTACAGGATGCTTTTGTAGGTATCTGCATAAGTCCATGTGATGGCCTCTGCACCAATTGTAAGCCAGCATTTGCTAATTGCATGCAGCTAGTTGTGTACTGATTGCAGTTCTCACTGTGATTTCAGGACAGTGCTATAAAAGGGTATGTGAGATAGGCGTTGCCCTTTCAGATTGTAAGGGCGGGGACCATGCTGGTATGCTGTGGACACTGTTCTGTGAGTGTAAAGGTTAGTATCTCTCTCATGATTCAGGCTGTGTTGTAGATTCACATTTCTCCATTCCTCTCTCCTGTTTCCTGTAGTAAGTGTGTATGCACACTGACACCTACAACTATATATATATATATATATATATATATATATATATATATATATATATATACATTTATATATGTACATTAACTGACATTATTACCTACTAGCTACCAACTAGCATGGCTGTTTCTGTTCACACACTACTATTATGGAAATCCACTAGTTCTGACAATAAGTATGAATGACATGCTTTGTGTACTACACATCCTATATTCCCTTTACATTCATTCCTACTATTACATGATATATTTATTTTAGCACAATGTTCTTTATAAGAGTCATGGCTTAGTGGTAGGTCATGCAGACTACTGTTTCTAAGGTCCTGGGTTCGGGACTGACAGTGGGATTTTATTTTGCTTTTGAACTGACTACAGGACCTGTCAATCAGAGTGACTAAGGCACTTTTAAGCAGTTGTAACCGGGTTAGCTGGTTTGCATGGAGCTCCCGTGATGCACTGGCTTTCAGCTCAGACACCCGCTTACAACCGCTTAACAGTGCTTACTCTGGCACACACCAGCTATTTTCTTTGAAAGAAATGAAAATGGGGAGACAGGAAAGTGGTGAAAAGGGGTCACAAAGAGGGTAAGACAGTAGGGAAACAAGCTTGGGATTTGCAGGAGGGATGTAGGTAAGGCCCATAGCTGCCCATTTCTTCATCAGCAACAGCTGTGCATATGTATGTAATTTGGTGTGACATTTGAAACCTTCCACCCTGAGAGAGGTGTCAGGACAACAATAATACTTGTTGTACAGCCAATTGTAATTGATAGTTTCCATGTCTAGCAGACATGTGTGCGGAATGGGCAGCTATGTATGGGGCTTAATTTTTTGTGGGTACAGAGTGCCCTTTTTTTTTTTTTTTTTTCAGGTGAGAGTGGTATGTCAGGTGAAGGAAGTCGGTATAGCTGGGGGGGGTAGGTTGGGTAGGTCAACAGACAAGACAAACAAGATGCATACAGGGGCAGTGTATGACACGTGGGGGGTTACACAATTGACGGGGACGGATGTTTGGATATCCAGAGCCCATGAGCCCACAGATGGCAACAGTGGAACTGATATCCCCACCCATGGGCAGTTGCCACTGTTCCTTCACTGCCCAGGACGGGGCTGTGCTGGGGGCTGTGTAGGCCGGGCAACAGGCATGCCCATAAGTTGTGCCACCTGTGCCTCAAGCTGGCATAGGGGCCCAAGAACAGAGTCCCGGATCTCCCTACGCACCACAGTCCGGACGCTACGTTGGGTGAGTGGTGGTTCTCCTCTGGCCACACTTGCAGAGGGGGGACGGGCCCCATCCCCTGCAGCACATCCACCTGCAGGTGGCACAGGGCCACCGGAGGAGGGTACAGACTGGGCACTAGTGCCAGGTGCACTCGCCAGCTGAGGTGGGAGAGGTGGGTCCGCTGGAACCCGCCTTCCCTGTCGTCCTACGTTTTGCATTATGTCATGACAGTTTGGGTTAGTAACATACAATACCATTCGCAATTAGTTGTAACAGCATGCATTAGTATTCCCATTAGCCAAACACCCAGATATTCACACCATTGAACAGTGAGCATAACACATGCATAATTTGAACAGCAATACACAGTCCAACAACATGCAGGGTTGATTGATGGCAACAGGCCATCAGGTTTGGATGTATGAACAGGGCAGATGCATCAACGTACATGCAAATATTTATGACCCAACAGGACAAATGTCCAGGGGTGTTAATTGTGATTGCACATACCATTTTCACGTGGAATGGGTTGTATGTGGTTATAGGGTGGGGTGAAGAAAATAATATTAACACCTTCAAATACTAATACATATGCTGTACATTTCTAATAGCTGCAGATATATACACACTACTGTTCTAACTACAGTTTCCTATATGATAACTACTTCAATTTGGTGATAGGACTGTTACTGCTACATCAATATACATTTTATTGTTCTTCATACACGTTCATATCTGGCTTTGTTCAGCTACACCATCCTGCTACATTTGCTTTATATAGCTATAGACAACTGTGGATGTTTGGTATTTCAGACAGTCATACTATCTGCATATTGCAGACTGAGAGCAACATATCCAGATTTTGGGATACACATTCCAGCTGCAGCAACACTTTGGACACATTTCGCTGTTTGGTTCTGCTTGTCACATTCATTTCATTCTGTACTGACTGCAGTATACTTTATTCAGGGGTTATTACTACTTTATTGGTGGATTCATAACTCTTTCTCACACTCACTTGTTTTCATTTTACTATTCAGGATGGTACTTACTTCTAGGCTTTACTGACATGTTCTACCTGTAGTTATTACAATCCTTTCCAGCAGTCTCACTTCTGTCATGTTTCAGTATTTCAACAGGGGTATATTTCACACATGTGATTTGCTCATCTTCTGCAGCTGTACTTTTCAGCCTGCTGCAGGTTGTTTACTATTATATTACAGGTGGAGCATCTTTATTTCAGACTTTATTTCAGACATTTTCACTTTTCTGTTTGGATTACAGACTGCAACACACTTTTGTAATCAAGCAATACTTGCAAACACTCTTACACTGTTACTTGCACATTTTATTACTTAGTGACTACACTGCACTCTTTTGCTAACTGTCATACTTTTATATTTCTTTACAGTTATTGGGAGAGGATTACTGACCTGCCTGGTGGTGCAACCGCACCAGCCTATCACCATAGGCTCTGCGGTTCGCAGAACGGACACCTGCAGCTGTAATATAAATGAAGTAATATTGGAATACACATCTCCATAATATCAGCTAGTTTAATTTTTTACATACATAATTAAATGTAACTTACTCAGTAGTGGGGCGTTGGGCATTTGCCGGGCCTCCTGGATCCAAAGGTTCAATTGGTCCTGCTTGCGTCTCTTCAGGTCCGCATGGTGGTGACGGACCTGCTCATCAGTCCTTGGAATCCCTGTGGCACTGGTGAGATCATGAGCCAACCGGTCCCACGCCTCAGCCCTATATGCTCCCCACAGGACCTGGCCCTGCATGAGTTGGGCCTCATGATTGTGGACTAGGAGCCAGACCATGTATCTGGACTCCTCAACGCCCCACCTCTGTGCTCGAAAGCAACTACCCTCAGCTACTCCTGACATTCTGGCTGCAAGTTAGTTCTACAATCGTTTATGCTGTGTATTCCCGCCTATGGGGCTTATATATGCCGTTTTTCCCACACATATCTGTAATTGGCCATTTTGGAATTGTATCAACTTCACAAAACCTGCTTTGTCATGCTCCACTTTGTATTCATTCCTATATATTTGCTATTACTGCATTTCTAGGTACTGCTGTCATGGCTTAGTGGTTCAGTACCTTGACTATGGTGCATAGTATCCTGGGTTCGAACCTGGCCACTGCTTTTTATTTTTTATGACTGTCTAGACAGGCTAGGGGTGTGTCTGTGTAAAGGCAGTTTTGATACAGCTTGCTCAACGTTGCCCGTTGGTTAGCTTGTTGGCATGGTGCAGCTCCGTGCAAACAGGGTACGCTGGTTTACGCTTCATTTGGCTGTTAGCACACATATTACGCTCAGCTCAGCTAGGGGCACACAGTTTCAGCATGTTAAACCACTGCTCACCTACGGGCACTCATTTTACACCTGTTAAACCACTGCTCACCTACGGGCAGATGCACTCACCTTGTTAAACTGTAGCTCAGCTATAGGCACATCTCGCATTTTTTATTGTTTTGTTATCTCACATTTCTTCAAAATAAATGGACTATTTCATTACATTTTACATAAAATATAATTTTATATGTGTACATATTTGTCAGGGACTTGTTTCGTGCTTATTTTACTAAAAATAAAAATTGATGTTGTGGGGGCTCAAACCAAGAATGCCTGCTCTTCAGCCGACGTCTCTACCGCTACGCTATTGCTTCTTGGCTTACTTTGCATATTTAGTTCTTATATGCTTTTCCACTGACTGCTAACTGTGGCTAAGCTACGGGCACGCATAAAACGAGCACTCAAGGGCAAACATCTTTACGATTTAAAAAAAATATATAACATGTTCATTTATATATTTTATGTTCATAGTCTGTGGGGGCATGTGTTGTGTTGTGTTTATTCACATTTCCATGGCCTCTGTCGTGGGTGTTTACTTTGGGCACTTTTACTCTTCTGGGGGCGTGTCCGCTTGCAGGGCTCGGCCTACGGACATGCCCCCTACTGTCTTCCACAGACCTTGTTAGCCTTAGGTGTGATTCAGCATGCCCTCATGCATATGCATGACATGCTGACGTCAGACCGTTTAACTGCAGCCTCCGTGTAAGCCATGTATCTCTTACACGGAGGCTTCGTGAATCCTGCCCTTCGTTTTCCCATCCCAATATTATCCATTCTGTAAAACATATGTTCATTATTTGGATGATATATTTATTTTGTGGAATGGACAAATGGATTTGATCGATGCTTTTATTACTTTTATTAATGGCAGCACCACATTTTTAAAATTTACACACTCAATAGGTAATGACAGCATGTCTTATTTAGACGTTTTGTTAGCAAAGAATGAAACATTAAATTGTTTTCTTGATAAAATATTTCGTAAGAACACATATTCAAACAGTTTCTGCATTTTAGTAGTAGTCATCCATTTCACCAAAAATGGGCTGTAATTAAGGGACAGTTTGTGCGTGCAGCCCAGATGACTACTGAATGGAATACATTTTTAGCGGAATGCGACATTCTTAAACAGATGTTCATTAGAAGGAAATATCCAGTGAAACTAATTGATCAAATAATGAATTAAGTTGTTAATAAGAGACAGGAAGGTAATTTTGTACCTATTCTGAAAATTAAAGAGGTTGGGAGAATAGAATTTAGCACTAATGAGTCATTAGTTTTACCTGACTCAGGTCCTGCAAACCTTATTGACAATAAGGTGGCTGAAATTAATAAATCATATCAGAATAGTTTTATAACTACTTTTAGTAGGGATGCATATAACATTAAAAATATATTAAATAAGAACTGGGAATTCATACGCAATGACAAGGATATGGTAAATATTCTTGGGGAAGGTCCGATTTGTGTATATAGGAAAGGCTGTTGTTTGAAAAATATATTCGAACATCATGCAACAAAATGAAATAGGGGACATATGTATAAATGTGGAAGATGCAAGTTTTGTAGCAATATACTTGAATCTGAAGTTGTAGAAGTCAATGGAATGAACATTTGGATCAGTGGTAAATTCTCTTGTAACACAGAGAGAATTGTTTATTGTGCCCTATGTGTACTTTGCTCATGTTTTTCCATTGGCAAAACTGAACGAAGGTTGAAAAATAGAATAGGTGAGCACCTTAGGGATATTCGTGATGGCCACGACCATAATGCATTAGCTAAACATATTAATACATACCCAGAACACTATTTTAAATTTTTTATACTGGAAAGTATGGTCTATTCCACTAGGGGAAGTGCTTGGCCATACTATTTAGAAAAAAATGGAACTAGCCTGGCAGTTGTGCTTGAATGCTGCATGTTTGCCAGGCTTAAATGATAACATTTCCATTAGTAGTTTTCTAAAAAATAAAAGCATTAGTTAGAGACTAATGGAAATACACCTTTTAACTATTTAGTTATTTTTTAACTATTAGTTATTTATTTAGTTGGTATTTATTAGATTTACATATTGTTGCATTATATGAGATAAGTTTTATGTTTACATATTTAAGCATCAGCTTCTTAGACTATCAGAGAAGGCGGTGGTGTTCTAGTATATATTTTGATTGCCCGAATTTCTTCCCATTTAGTTGTCTCACTGTATTAAAAATATATATTTAAAAAAAACTGTTTTAACCTATGTAATACGAGCATGTAAACCATATGTTGCACATTTTCATGACAGTTGCTAAATTCTGTCATATAAGAGTTTAGGGCTTGTTTTTACAAAGCTGCCAATACTTTGTTATATGGAACCTAATTTAGAATTCCATATTTATTGTGCATTTGCTTATCCTTTGTTGGGAGTTGAATGATTATACATGAACAATTATTGTTGTTTATATTTATTAGAGTACTGCGAATTTATTATTATTTTATGCATGCGATTTGCACTTGTATATGGTTTTTAGCTCAATGTTCTTTTTAGATACATTGTTTCTTTAATTAGAACTTTGTGCTTTGCCAGGAAGACACACTGTTTCTTTAATTAGAACTTTGTGCTCTGCCAGAAAGTGATGTCATTTGGGAGGGAGATTTTCAGTGTTTTTAGTATTTAAACTCTGCTTTAATGTTCAGTTCTTGTTTGATAAAGTTTCCTGAATTGTATAATTGGAGACGAAAGCGCTTATTATTTTATGTTGGTGAATACTGATAATCGTTTTTATTCTAATAAAGGACTGTTTTTACCATTCTGCATTGGTATATACTTGCCAGTGGACTCCATTCCATTTTTTGTAATAAATTATATTTTTTCAAATATACTGGTATGTCAATATGTTGCTATTGGAACAACTGGTTCATCTTAGATATGGCTTCAGAAAAGAAAATTCTTCGAAGGGACAATTGGAAGAAACAGCTTCCATTGTATCAGAATCAGTTTCCTGAAGAGAAAAAAACAGTTGTTCCCTCACAATCATTTCCCTGTTCTTCACATTGGGAAAACTTTAGAAAAAGAACAACTTTTTTTCTTTTACCAGTAAAACCAGAGTAAAAGGGGTCAAGAGCCTGAACCAAGCCCTGAGCTGTGCCTAAAAAAATCATCCCTGTCTAAAGTAACTCGGGGGTATGAATGTTTACATTTCTGCTTCTTTTTCACAGGACTTTACACAGAAGCAGACAGACTCTTGCCAAGGACATCACTCCAGGGAGCAGACAGAGAAGCATTCCCCACTTCTTACTCAAAGACTGACAAGACTAGTTCTCCCATGCCCACTACGGACACTCCAACAGCTGCAGAGGATATCTCTGACCCCTGGTTCATGGTGGCTGAAGGTACTACTCCACAGGAAACCAAGGAAGAAGTTAAGTGTTCTAAGGAACCAGAAATTACCATAGCAGTTCCACCCATATGTGGCTGAGGGAAATGCATAGCCTGCAGAAAGGGCAAAGGCTGTCTGATATTTTTTCTTCTTTTTTTGGCCAGAGGAAGAAGAACCAAGGAAGCAGAAAGCTGTTCCATGGTAAAATTGAGAAAGAAACATGAAATCAGGGCATAACTGACAGTAGTAGTTGGTAAAAAGTTAAGTATTAAATAAGTATTAAAAAGCAATTATTTTCACTGTAAAAACACAGTGAAAAAAAGCATAACACACCCAGTTTCTACACACAATTTAATAAATGTTTTCACACAAAAAGTAATATATTGTTGTAAACATATTTTACAGCAAAGTGAAAATTGTGAGTACCCTTTCAACTGACTGAAAAGTCACATGACAGTCCACGAATAATAAAATACCCAGCATTATAAATTGGAGAAGACTTTTTTCTCAAACAGTAATGAAAAAAATTGTAGCAGACTGTTGATCCGCGAAAGCCCAGAAGTTGAGTGTTTTTTGGTGGCAGGAAACCTCTGAGGGGCTTGATGCTCAGACCACTGATTTTCTACAGCTCTGCTCAAGCTATCAGTGGTCTGGGTGCATGGAAGATGCCCTTAAGCTTTGGAGACCAGGTGGCTATTATAACTTGTGCAGGATATAACCCATATACCTACAGCTATTACAACAGTGATCAAATGATGAATATCATAAGACACCCAGACATATACACCATTAAATACAGGCAGTCCTTGGGTTAAGGACAAGATCCGTTTTTTTAGTTTGTCCTTAAGTCAAATTTGTATGCAAGTTGAAACACATACATATGGTTATTAAATATCACTTAGTCAAATCTTTGCCTCAGTCTAGTATTTATTTTACTTTTCTTTGCATATAAAATATTTTAGAAACACTACCAAACAAAAAAAAAATTTAAATCTAATACTGTATACTGTAGCTATGCTTCCTTACTTCCTACCAACAAAGCTGGTTTAAGGCAGCTTGTTATTAAATGCAGTGCTTATGAGGATATTTTCACATACACAACATACCTCTCAACTGTACAGATTTTCATAGAATGTCCAGATTTTTGCCTCATATTTTTGGTCCATTTTTCATAAAATTGTGGTTGTTTAGCAAAAGTAGTGGCAAATCATCATAAAGACTGAAGTTAGAAAATAATGACAGATATTTGAGTTTCAGAATTCATACCCTTAAGAAAATTCATGCTAATGCAAATAACCTGTTATTCTATCAACTTTCTAATTTGTAAGAGCAATATTAATTGTCCCTATTTTGGGGCATATGTCCCACTTTATTTATGGCTTTGTCTAGATTTCTTGCTCTAAGAGTTTTAGAGGTATCTCTCTCACACACACACATGCACACACACACACAGACACACACACACACACACACACACACACACACTCTCTCACACTCTCAAACACACTCTCACACATACACTCTCACACTCTCACACACTCTCACATTCACACATGCCCTCACACGCACACACACCCTCACACTCACACTCACACACACCCTCACACTCTCACGCACACTCACACGCACACACAAACACACACACTCTCACGCACACGCTCTCATGCACACACACACTCACTCTCTCACATACACACACTCTCTCACATACACATACACACACACACACACACACACACACACACACACACACACACACACACACACAACGCTAACTTTACCTATTCCATAACTAACCCCCTCCCCTTATGCAACCACCTACCTCTTAACTGCTGATAGGGGGTTGATCCCTCTCTCTCTCTTCACTCTCTCATACACACAGTGTCTTCCTCATTAATACCTGCATTCACTCACACTTCGCTGTCATTCTCCCGATCTCTCATACACACATTTACTTCATCATTCATAACTGCATTCACTCACACATCGCTCTCACTCTCCCGGTCTCTCATACACATGGGTACTTCCTCATCATACCTCTCGAACATACTGAATTCTTCAGTAAATATGGGTTTTGAGAGCAAAATATTGGGGTGCCACAAATTCACGAGTGGCTCCTTTAATTTCCGAAATTCCTATTTTTTTTAACTCATGACATCATCACGTGCAGAGCTTGCTCAATGATGTCAGGCTCATGAGGCTGCCCAGCCAATTTGCAGACCGGTCTGCATTCAAGCACATCTTTATTCCCCCGGCTCCTCCTCCATGTAAAAAATGTATGCTAGTGACTAGTGTACTGTGTTACATTTAGAGCTTATAGCTGTACTGATTTAGAGAAACAGCAGGAGAAAAAGAAACCTGCAGGCATTACATGGATGCTGTGTACTTAACTTTGTGTGTGTGATTACATTTACATAACTGGTTAATGGCTGCTGCTACGTACTTAATGGCAGGAGAAACTTGCAGGCATGTGTCCTGTGTGTGTGATTACAGTTACCTAACAGTGGTTAATGGCAGGAGAAACTTGCAGGGCAGGCGTGTGTACTCTGTTACATTTTTTAGAGAAACAGCAGGAGAAACTTGCATTTGCAGGCATTACTTACTAGTTAAAAGTAGGTACAGCAGTCTCACATTCATGGTTGTTGGAGCAAGACAGTCTGTGGGCGCAACAGCGGACTTCCAAGATCAGGACGCAAGAAAATCTAAAACACAACTCCTGTGTATGTGGCAATGAGTTAGAATTTATACTCAAAACCTGCCATTATGACTTCAATCCCGATTCCCAGCTTCTTCTATTACTGCATTTAAAATAACTGAGTAGAAACTATGTAAATGCATTATAGCTGCAAATTTATTTGGTTGTATAAAGTTAAACCCTGAATAGCTGTTGAACTATTGCAGAGGTGCAGCAAAGTGAATAACCAGTTACAAAATTAGCCTTATTCCACCCATTTATAACCCATGTCAGGCTTGGATCCTGCTCCTGACATCACACAACCACCACAACATAAAACACACCTGATAGTGCCACAAGATCTGTTAAGCAACATCAGTGTTTACAACAAAACCAGATTGCTGTGAATATCAGTAAAGAGGTAGTGAGGTAATAGATTGCCATCTGCCACACATACATTCCTCAGGTGCATCCATCGGGAAAATCTGGTTTAAGATAAAAAAAAAAAAAAAAAAAAAAAAAAAAAGAGAGAGATTGGTGGGTCATCAACTCTAAATCTGAATTTGTGCCCAGTGGGCAACACTTGTACCAGTAGCATTGTAAACTACTCCAACTCTACCTGAGATTGGTGTTTGCTGACAGTCAACTCAAAAGTGTGTGTGTGTGTGTATATATACATATGCTTATGTGCGTGGTTGTGGTGTTTTTATTTATTTATATATATATATATATATATATATATATATATATATATATCTGTGTTGAGGGTGTTTCGAGGGATGGATGGAGAGAATTAGGGTCTTTTTTTAATTAAAAGGTGTCCTGGGAGCAGGACACTCAGAACAGCACTAGATATTGTTGTTTATAGAGGTGGGACAAAGAGAGAAAAAGACTCCTGCTCAGAATTAGATGGCAAAGCAAAAAATCTTACTGAAACTTGAGGGTGGGTCTGGAGAATATGCAAATGAATGCTTTTCGCTGCATTATAAAAAAGGGATCTGTTTTTGGAATAAAAAATAAAGCTTACCATTATGGAATGTTAGCTTCTGTTGTTTCATAACCTAATTGTGTTTCTGACAGTGATGCGGTTTTCTGCCATGTAAAAAATAAACCAACTACCAATTTCTTGTAGCAGAAAGGGGAGTTTTGTGGTGTTAATTAGCAAGTCTGAAGTGTATTAATTTCAATACTGATCTGTTGAAAATAAGATCAGAAATGGGATGCGGCCATACTTCTCAAATTTTGTGCTAAAGAATTCTGGACAGTACAAAAGTAATGGGGTGGCAAATATCAAAAAGTATATATTACTCTAATTTACACAAAAATAATAGAACAGCAGCTTTTACATAAACACACATTCCCTGAACAATTCTGTGTATGATATTCTAATGTCGGGCATTTTTCTCCGATTGATTTTCTGGTAAATCACTGAGAATTACTAACACTTTACAGGAGACAGGGCAAAAAAAAAGCTGCAAGAAATAAGGGTCATTTGCAAAATTATGGACATTTAACAGGAATTCATACCCCCCCAATGAGGTGCATGAGGGCTTGCGGTGGGCATTATACCTGAGTGGAATGAAGTACTGTGGTGCAGTACAGTCCTTTCACATTTACTGCCAAAAGTGTTGGGAAACAATATTTTATTGGAAAAATGGTAAGCCTTTGATACACACCCCTTGCATACACAACACAAAACATGAAACTGTGCTATGATTCTTACCCCCAAAATTTAGTCTTGCTTCTCCTTAGATTTATTGGATTTCTTTGCAAAGCTCATTTATTATGAAATTGGTAAACTAAGTGTATATAAAAACTAATATGAGGTCAGGACAGACAGTTATGGGAAAATTTACAAAATAAGAAACCTCTTCTCTTTCTGACCCTCAGCTATGATTTTCATTAAAGAAAATGTTCAATGGTTGGAGATTGAGGGATCTGCTCTCATATGAAGTTTCACTTTTGAACAACTGTTTTACATTGCATTGTATAATGTGGTGCATTTATTTACTTACATGTGACTTTGGTACTATGAAAGCGTGTAATGGCAGGAGAAACTTGCAGGTGTGTGATTACATTTACTGGATGCTGCAGTCCTGAGAATGTCCTCTTTGGCAGAGATACATAGTAACTATGAACCTGTTATCAATTTGCCATACATTACCTATACAGTATTACTAGCTTATCATTTTTTTAATGCAACATAGGCAATTTATTCCTCAAGAGCAACATGCACTTCATTTGTAGATGAAACAATGACCTATAAAGTCGTTTGCTAGCAGCAACCTCTTTATTAGTTACAAATCTTACAGATATCTTTAATGTGGAATTATTTAGATGACTTTTACTTCTGCAGAGATTGTGCATATTTGCTGATACTGGTGGACTGTAGAAGTTTGAGTAGACTTTCATGATGGAAATGTTCTGAATTTGGCAGTTTTGTCATTATTGGTTCATGCATTTTGTTTCATTGCTTACTGGAAAAATGTTCAAAACAAGAAATTTAAAATGCGCTCTAACAAGTGTGTTGTATTATATAAGGAATGTAATTTAGTACAATCAGGAAGGTGCATCAAAGGACACATGTATGTTTTCTGTGAAAGGGGCCTAATATTTTGAAAACAGCTCAAAGGTAATCTTTATCTGCCACTGGCCAGATGCATTTTCTTTGAATGTGGGTTTCAATGTTGTTTCAATGAATGTGAGTTTAAAGGACAGATAAGTTTTAATGCTAAGTCTATTCTCATTATGAGACTGTATTGCTTTGTTTAGCAGATTTGTATTAGTATTGTTGCTATAAAATGTAAAATAAAAGTTTTAAATTAAATCCAAATAATCATTGTAGAAGAAAAGCAGTACGCACATTACAGTGTTTATGATACATGGGGTATAATAGCCAAGTAATAGGACATTTGAATGGCTGCAGGGGGTAGGGCTATGTATTGGGGGCCCCATTCGACCATGATTTTGTGAGGGAGGGGAGGGCGGCAAACTCAAAGACAGGCCCGGGTGGCGCAAAGTCAAGCTATGCCACTGATCAGTAGGCCATGGAGAATGACTTTTGGAAGTCCTAGCAAACTATAATATTCTTTTGGTAAGATTAGTACTTGGCTGTGAGCCGTGGTAGTACAGCGGTAGCATTGTTGCCTCACAGCAAAAGGTTCTCCTGTTCGATTCATGGCTGGAGTACCTTCTGTGTGGAGTCTGCATGTCCTCCCCGCGGTCGAGTGGACTCCGAAAGACTTGCGTGAATGGGCGTGCCTTCGCTGAAGTTTGGGCATTGGGCTGGCAACTCGGCACCATAAAAAAAATCTACTGCCAATCATTAGCAGACCAGAGTTCCACTGTGGCAACCCCTAACCAGGAAAAGCCAAAAAGACAAACAACAAGAATACTGCCTACCATTAAATGCCCTACTTTTACCACAAAACCCACATACTTCAAGTCACCAAAACAAAATATTAAGGTTCATCTTTTCCCTTCCCAGTGAACATCATTGCTACACATTTAAAAAAAAAAACTGGTTATCATTTATTACAGGGTCTGGGGTCATATTTTGGTTGTCAGTTCATCAGTTTGCATTTGAAATTTGGGACCTCACAATTCCATTGGAGTAGGTAGGGTAACAATTATACATGCACATTTTATGTTAATCAATGTACAGATTTGTACCTATTTGTCATGGGCCTTTGTCCAGATTTTTGATGTTTCCAGGATGAGAGGTATGTTCTTCATTCATACCCGCATTCACTCACACATCGCTCTCACTTTCCCAATCTCTCTCTCTCTCAGACACATACACACACACACACAGATTTGGGCAGCTTTAATAATTTATTTATTTTTTTAACACTATTTCCGACATTGCAGCAGCCCACTCGTATCTACGGGTTGTCCGCATGTGATGCCTGTAACCCAGGGACTGTCTGTATACACAATTAAAGGCTTGTGACTCCCTCTTCAAGCACTTAATAGTGCTCATCTCCCAAACTGAACAAGACTGTAAGTGACAATCCTGTTGGACATTTGTGTCTACCCATCAAGTCAAGACTAGCCCTAGAGGAAGTCAAAGTAGCACTTTATCTTGGATTAGTAATTATCCCATAGACTTGAGAGACAATTGAGGAACCAATCTCTCTCTCTCTCTCTCTCTCTCTTGGAGCACATTTAGTTCCTAGTATCTGTGTCTGTAGAGCCACTGCTTTACAAAGAAAACAGGTGATCAAATATTATTTGGTTATTCATGACTCGAAAAGTAAGACACAAGTCATCTCAGAGCAGCCTGTACGCTACTGAGTATAAACAGAATTGTGCTACATACAGTACATTTGTACTTTGAGTAAAGTTTACACTCAACCTGGGCTAAACCTGAAAGTAATCCATGTGAATCAGTGTTCTACCCCAGTAAAAAAACATGTGTATATGTATATGTATATACATATATGTATATATATATATATATATATATATATATATATATATATATATATATATACATATACACACACAAATACACACACACACACACATACACACACACACTTTATCATATGCTTCCTTGCTTGAGAAAGTCTAAAGATCTGCATCTATTCACTTCAAGTTCCTCTAAGTCCTCTGAATTTTGCCCTATAATTTGGTGTCTGTATCTGTGTCTGACAATTAAACAGACATAAAGGCCACTGTCACTGGTGTGCAGATCTTTTTTGCTAAACCCATCCAGGACTCTACTATCCCTATCATCAAGGAGTGGATTAGGTCATGGAACCAATATAAAATCTTCAGCAGCATCCAGAGAAATTATATCAGGGATTACAAGGAGTTTTTTTTTTTTTTTTTTACAAATATTGTCAAGCTTGTTGGACCCTGCAGAAATAATATGGCTTCTTAGAGGCTGAGAGTTGGGAATACAGTTAAAAAAGGCCTTCAAACACCTTAAAGAATTTGGGAACTTCTGCAGGTTTAGTTTACTCCAAGTTTGAACACCTTTTCTTGGAAATACCTCATTGACTAAGGGAACCACTATGGGTTTAGGTCCTATTATGTCCAACTACCTTTTCTTGGTAGCAAAAATTTCCCACATCACTCAGTTAGTGTCATACCATCAAATTGAAAGTTTCTCAAAAGAAAACATCCTCCAAGAGAAAATGCGGATGAGACAGTTTCATTGTCGTCTGACTCCTAACAGAACTGTGAAGACAGCTGAGTGGTATAGGCAAAATCTTTCTTGCCTTCAAAGGAAACGTCCATCGCCTTAGATGGATAAGTTCCTTTTCCATTCAGCAGATTTGGAAGAGGCCAACTGCCTTAGAGTAAAATGTTCTTCCATTAATTTCTTTAAGTCCTTAATTGGCAGGCTTGGTAAAGCCAAGGCCTGAGAGGATGCCAAAGTCAAAGGAGTACAGTGCTCCAATGCATGTATCTCTGTTGACAAGGACATGTAAGGAACACACAAGCTTTACATCAGGAGCTTTCCTGACTGATTTCCTTCATTCCATGAATCCATCTGACCTTAGCTCTGGCAGTCATAATGCCAGGAGATGTGCACATTTGCTCATAGGTTCATAGGTTCATACTAGGCTATCTGCCCTAGGGCATTTATAAGCCTAGCCAGAGTGTGTTTGGCTTTCGCCACCCATTTTAAATTAATTTTGCTATGCCCTTTTTCGAGGTTAGTATACTGTGCCTCTGTCTAACAGTGACACAGAAGTGATACCCGGGGTAAACCTATGATCTCCCATCCACTCATCAAGATTCCTCTTGAAGAGAGTCAATGAGGGACTCTGCATAACCTGGACTGGGATTTTATTCCAGAGTGAAGGGAGCCTCTGGGTTATGAATCTGTCCCTCCAGCACGTCCTATTTATTTCAGTGCTGAGGTTCAAGTCTCTCGAGCACGTAGCTCGATGGGATTTGGATTTTCTGAGGTGCAGCATGTCCATTAATTCCGGGTTGGACATGGCTTTATACATCAGGCACAGATCGCCTCTGAGCAGGCGGTATGCCACTGAGTAGAGTTGGAGTTTCTTTAACCGGGCAGCATATGGCATCTGTTTGAGCCCTTTGATCCTCTTGGTGAGGTACTTTTGGAGTCTGGTAAGGTACATGCCAAAAGGGGCATTGTACTCAATTATGGGCCTGATGAGGGATGAATAAAGAGGCACGATGACCTCCCCTGATCTAGATGTGAATCCCTTCATGATTAGGTGGGCTATATAAAATGTTTTTCTAACCACTTTGGCCACGTGGTTGTCAAATGAGAGACTGCTATCAACTTGGGTCCCCAGGTCCCTAATTACGTCTTCTGTACTTAATGGATTACCACCTATGTGGTAATTTGTGGGCACTTTGTTTTTGCCAAAGGGGATGACTATACACTTTTTGGCATTTAGCTTGAGGCCATGGCTCTAGCACCAGTTGTCTGTTTCTATGAGGCCCTTTTGGAGGATGCTTGTGTCGGCTGGACAGTCAATTATGGCGCCCAGTTTGCAGTCATCTGCGAACTTGGTCAGCCACAGTCCTTCCATGTCGGCCTGTACCTCCGAGAAATATATACCGAACAAGAGAGGTCCCAGGACTGAGCCTTGTGGGATGCCACTTGTAACTGGTTTGGAGTCTGACATGGCTCCAGCAATTCTAACCATGTGGGTTCTGTCCTTGAGCCAGTTTGCAACCCATCTAGTGACATAGGGGTTTATATTTAAGCTGGTGAGCTTATCTATAATGCACAAGTGGGATATTGTATCGAAGGCTTTTGCGAGGTCCAGGTAGGCTGGGTGGACCACCTTCCCCTCGTCAATGGCCTTGGTGACTGTTTCAAAGAAATAGACCAGGTTTAAGAGGCAGGATCTGCCCTTAACAAAGCCAAACTGGGTAGGATCCAGTGTCTGTATGTCCCCAATATCTTTATTTATGAGGTCCATGATGATCCTTTCCATAGCTTTGCAGACCAAGCTAGTCAGGCTTATGGGGTGATAGTTTCCAGGATCCGTTGAGGCACCACCTTTGTGGAGAGGGACCACTGTTGCTGTACGCCACTCTTTGGGTACATATCCTGTAGTAAGGCTGAGATTGAACAGTAGTTTTATGTTTGGGTTTAGCTCTTCCTGGAGTTCATGTAGGACGCAGCCAGGGACACCGTCTGGTCCCATTGATGCTGTGTTTTTTGCTTTGGAGAGGGTGGCTCTTACCTGAGCATCTGAGATGTCAGGGGAGCAGCACTCTGCTGGGATAGATATTTGCCCTTTTGGTGGGGAGGGGGGAGGATTTTGCGCTGAACCTGTCAGCTAGGATGTTGGCAATGTCTGTGGGTTCGATGTATTTTTTGTCATTTTGGACTAATTCTGAGCATATCTGGGAATTCCCACCCAGGTTCCTAACATCACTAAAGAAAGCCTTGTGATTATCCTTAGTGTCCTGTGCAATTTTTCTCTCGAAGCTTTTGCTAATACTGATCAGAGATGCCTTCCCTTTTTGGGATTTTGCTCTATCATGTAGTAGCTTCCTCCTTCTATTGTATAGTTTGTTTATGGCTGGGGTCCACCAGACAGGACATCTGCCTTTGGAGGACTGGGTCTTGGTTTTATTTGGGATTGTATGATCCATGCATTCTTGAAGGTGTTCATAGAATGCGTTTATAAAGGATTCTGCGGTCTGGGCCGTATTTTCCACATGCTCGGGGGCTTTGAAGGATTCCACCTCGGTTTTGAGGAGTGTGAAATTTGCTTTAGAGAAGTTTTTCACTGTGGTTTTCTGGGCAGGGGGTGGGGTCGGGATGTGAATATCTAGTGAGATTAGTTTATGGTCTGATCTTACCAGTGAGGGATACACTTCTGGTCTGGAGCATAGAGTCCCCATGTTGGTAATGATCAGGTCCAGTAAGTTTTCCCCTCTTGGGGGAGTGGTAACAAGTTGTTCCATAGCATTTGAGTTTATAAATTCTAGGAACCTTTGGGCTAGGGTGTTGGAGCTATAGTAATACTCCCAGTCTATGTTTGGGTAGTTGAAGTCACCCAATATAATGGTGTTTGGAGAGACCTTCATATTTTCCAGTGTTCTCAGGAAGGCCGAGTGGGGTTCCTGGGTTTGGGAGGGTGGTCTGTAGCAGGCTATAAACTGGAAGGCAGTTTTACCCACTGTTAGTTGCACATGGATAGTCTCTGATGCTTCGTGTTGTGCCATCAACCTGGAGGTGTGGGTATCTTTGACGAATATTGATACTCCCCCTCCTTTTGTGGTTCGGTCCAAGTTTTGGGGCCGAAAAGCATGGTATGAGGTATAACCTGGTAGTGCTGGGGTGCTCTCGGGAGCCTTGAACCAGGTTTCTGTTACTGCACAGATATCGATGTTCTCCATGCTAAGGAGAGTTTTGAGTGCATGCATCCTGAGGTTTAGACTTCTGGCGTTGAGTAACATTACTCTTAGTTTCTTATCCCTTGTGATACCTATGGAGGTGGGTTTGTCTTTTGAGTCTTGCCTAAAAAAGGCACTATGGGGGAAGCAAGAGCCTTTGCCAATATCAGAAAGCCCAGGAGTGACAGGTGCAAGCCATCCCTAGCGAAGCATCGTGGCTTGTCGAGCATGTCATCCCAGGCTGACAGGCATTGTATCCCCTTTGAATGACACCAATACTTAAGCCAATTGTTGAAATTGATCATCTTGTCTTCATATTGTGGCATCATTCTTGGTGAGGGTAAGATGCTACTCAAGGTCAGGGTCATACCAGCCTGGGCTACATGCTCAGAGAGCTCCTCTATGTCTCTTTTCATGTAGTCCAGGGAGGTACATCTCAGGTCATTCACACCAGCATGGACAATGACCGAGTCATATTTGTACTTGCCTTGGAGTGACCTGAGTGCTTGTGTTATGTGGCGGATCCTAGCGCCCGACAGGCAGCTCACCATGACCTTCTTGTTCAGCCTGGTGAGCGGGACGTCAGTGTGACTGATGACAGAGTCACCTATTACAAGTGTATCAGGTGTGTTGTTTAGCCTTAAGGGCTGTGACTGTTCGGCACACTGGCTTTGTGAGCTATGTGTTGCACGTGTTTTGTTTTGGGGTAGCATTTGCTTGGGTGTCTGCTTTGGAGGTCTCTGCTGCTTAGGCAGATTTTTATTTAGAGCATCCGAGTATGTTTTTGTGTGTTTATGTGTTTGGTTTGTGTGGTGGTAGGTCTATGTGAGACTGGAATCATAGTGAGTGTGGTTTCCTTCTCCTCCTGACTGGTTACATCAGTACTGAGTTGAGAGAGCTTAGCCTCCAGTTTCACTATATGGTTGCATCTCTCACGTGCTGGAATTTGTTGAGAGGAGGAGAGGTTTGTCTGTGTACATGAGGCAGTTGTAACATTGCCTCAAGATTCCCAGATTCACCAGCTGGACCGGAGAGGAGATTGACAAGTGACCTTTGGACATGCTAGAATAGTATTGGGAATTCCTTTATAATTGAAAAAAAGGGCCATTGGGGAACAAGGTACTCAAGGGGAGTTTGTGGGGGTGTAATGCTTTTAATTTTTTAGTGCTGACATATAATTGCTTTAGTGAGCAAGTGCCAGGTAACTTAGCTGCAATGTGTTACAGGTAACTTAAATGCAAAAGCGACAAACAGTAACTTTCTTTCAAGTGAAACAAGGAAATAAGTACAGTAAGCAATGCAGATATCACTAGGGATCCACAGAAGCGCTGAAAAGCCGTGTTTTAGGTGGAATTAGCATTTCAGGGAAATAACAAGCAAACAAACAGCAAGCATACAAACAAAGCTAGATTCAGCAGGCCTGGATCTAGTCTATGCTACAGCAAACAAGGTGTACCAATTTCAGTAAGAAACAGTTCAAATATGCAGGCACTATAAGCCTTTAACCAGAAATTCCCAGCTCAGAAGGGCATATTCCAGCCTCTCCTCCCACAAGAGTGCAGACCACGAACCTTCTTAATGTAAAATAACTGGCCTGAAGCCCAAGTGCTTAATCCAAAAGACTTAGAATGATAGCTACACTTTAATCAAGTTACTACCAAGCAGTAATAAATACAATTAAATACTTTAAAGAATGCCTGGATTAGTGCTCAAGTTATACAAACAAAGCTAGATTCAGCAGGCCTGGATCTAGTCTATGCTACAGCAAACAAGGTGTACCAATTTCCGTAAGAAGCAGTTCAAATATGCAGGCACTATAAGCCTTTAACCAGAAATTCACAGCTTAGAAGGGCAGAGTCCAGCCTCTCCTCCCATAAGAGTGCAGACCACGAACCCTCTTAATGTAAAATAACTGGCCTGAAGCCCAAGTGCTTAAACCAGAATTAATACACTTTTAGAATAACAGACACTGAGCCCTCAATCAGCAGTTTCCAACTTAGAAGGATGTAAGCTACCTGTTCTGCCACTACAGTGCAGACCACAAACCTTCTTAATGTAAAACAACTGGTTTGAAGCCCAAGTGCTTAAACTAAAAGGCTTAGAATGAGTTACACCAAGCAGTAATAAATGCAATTGAGTACTATTAAGATGACACAAAAGCAAAATAAAGTAGGAAGAAACACAAATACAGTAAAAGCAGATACATTTTTTTTTGAGTGAGCAAATGAGATGGGCCCAGGAGTTACAGGACAGAAACAAGTGCAAATGCAGGCCTTCAAATCAGAAAGTTGAGAGAGATGGAAGACCCCAAGCCAATAACTACAAATTCTGGGCCAGAACCACTCCTTATGTGGTAGACAGGTTACCTAATGCTTACCACTCCCACTGATAAGCTAGAAGGCTTCCCTCCAACACAGAAAGGCTTGGGGGGCTCAGAAGCTTACAAACAGTCCTGGATACAGCAAATCTCTATCTGGAACACTAATTACAGGAAAGGTAGGAAACAGGCTTACAATATTTTTTTTCTCAGGAAAGTAGCAAAAACAGTAGTAAAAACAATTCACATGCAGTGCAAGCTGGCACACTTGAGTATGTAGCAATATTAGTCCACACACAGTTTGAAAAATGTAATTAAATTAAAAGGACTAAAAGCAAGTGCAGAAAGGGTTTATTAGGTAGAATGCGGTAAAGAGATGGGACTGGGGGAGTGTCCTAGATCAAATCTACAGTGGGGCAGGCACTGCAAAAGCCACCAAATTTAAACTACAACCAAGAACAGGGAGGGGGGATGGGGAAGACAGTTTCAACAGAGATGTGAGGAATCACAGTGCAAATTATAAAACCAGAAGAATATATACTGATCTCTGTATATTTGCAGAAGAGTAAGACAACAGATATCTAAGCAACAATTTAGCTCTATAATACAGAATAATACAGAAAAATATACTCAGCTCTATATATTTGCAGATAGTCTTGTGAGGCTCTCTCTCAGTGCACAGGTTCCAATTTAAATGCAGGCTGTTATTAACAGGCTCTCAGACTATCACCAGCTCTGAATGGAGGTCCAGGGCTCTGCTGAACATAATTCTAGGAGAAATGACCATCTGGTACATAACTAGGTAAATTATTGGGAAAAGTTAAGGTTGAATTTGTGGACAGGATGTAAGATTTCTTTAACAGCTGATCAGAATTTTTCCGGGTTGTGTTTACTATTGTTCTTGTTACGGTACTTTTTTTGTCTTCATTTGCTTTTTAGTACAGTTGCAAAGCATTCTGAAGTTTGAGACAGTGCAGTGTTTTATATTTTTGCCATTCTTTCAATGCTTTTCCTCTATTCTATTCGGATAGCCAAACTGCAGTTTTTGTTTTTAGTCTCTTTCTTCTAGGTGGCACAAAGCTATTTACAGCATTTAGGAAAGTTGTACTGAATTCCTTAACAGCATCCTCTAAGGGGAGGACTTTTAGGATGTTCCAGTCAACAGACAATGGGGTAGTAATATTTCTGGGTTAAGCTTGGAACAGGTTACATGTTGTTTTATAAACATGATACCTAAGTGGATGTGTGAGATGTCTGGTTTTATAGACTGGGAGATGGTTACTGAGATAGTCAGACATTGTACCTGTGGTAGTGGATTTCCTAGGGTCAGACACTAGGATCCAGCCTATTAAGGAATTTGATGTCTTGCTATTAATGAGATGCATGAAGCTGTATAAGTTCATGCTAGATGTAGGGCAGTTACAGGTTATGTACAACCAATTGATATTGACATCATCTAGTAGTACTTTTTCTTGAGGAACTGTTATGGATATCCAATTTAAGATATCTTCTGGTGTAGCTGTATTGTCACCAGGAGGGATGTAAAGGACAGTAATACATACTTATTTTCAGAAATCGAATTTTGGTATTGATTTGTAGCAGGCTGAAATGTGGTAGTTGTTGGGAAATAAAGCAATATCACCACTTTTCCTCTTTATAGAACTATTTCAGATGATACTATAGCCTTGGACAGGGGCTAGTTTCAGTTATTTATGGTCTGTTTAAGCCAAGTTTCAGTTACAGCAAGAATATCAGGCTTGTGTTGGGTAATCCAGGTATGTAGTTCAGCAAAAGTTATATTACCAGGGTTGGGATATTTGAAGAAACCTGAATACCCAGTAAACACTAATGCAATTATAGGAAGGAAATGCAGAATCTTCTCTGAAAGCACTACAGCTGGAACTAAATAAAATATGTAATTTTAGTGTGCTTATACAACTGGATAAGTAAACTGGCCTTTCTTAGACACTTTTCATTTACACAGCCCATAACACTAGGACATCAGTATATGTAGATTTACATATATACAGGTAATATAACTCAGGGCATCCAATCAACCAGCACATTTTGGAACATACATAAAACATACATTTTGTACTACCACAATAAGTTCACTGTACTTTGGTCAAATTCTTTTTATTCAGATTTTTCATGGACCAGTTCCTTAACATTATTACTGCAAGAGAAATTATCAAAACTATCCTGTTTTTTTTCTCACATTTTTACCAACCATTTTACCCGAACTCAAGTCAATATAGGACACAGAAAATTCTGTGCTTAACAGCAAGAAGTTTATGCATGCCAGTGGAAGGTCTAATAGCCAGCAGTGACCTCCCTGAAAATAAGAAACAAACTCAAACTGCACCAAGAATCCTGGATGGCCAGACTTCCAAGACAGCCACACGCTGATTAACATCTTAACTTCAGCTCTCCTAGTGTGAAAAAAAGAAATCGAGATAAGGGCTAGTAATTCTGACAGTTCGACTAAAATTCAGTTACTGGCTAGTAAGTACACAGCCTGGATGACAGCAAAGAAGAAAAGTACAGTTGTGTAAAATCTTACATTAACATTAGATGTCCTTTCCTTCATCGTTGCTGCAGTATTCCTGCATTTGGGATTCCCTTCCTTGTGTAGCCCAAAGACTGGATAGTACAAAAAAAAGCCTACTATTGCTTGTAGGTACACCATAAGGTAGGGCATAAATTATGTGACACCTGGAAGTACCAACCTCAGAAAGTACAGTTGTGTACACCTACCATAAATGTAGATGTTCGAGTGTCTTCACTGTTGCAGTCATGACTGTAGGGTTCTCCCCTGCCAGCAGGCAGTCCTCGGTTGGCCAGAATCCCAAAGTCTGGGTCCGGCGTCGGCTGTTCAACCATGCTCCCCGACGTCTGAGCGCCAGGAGTACAAAGCTGACAGCCGACACCATCTTCTCTAGTCTTTCTTGCCCCAGATGTCAGGAGTCCCAAAATGAAAAAGGTCCCATATCCTTTGCAAATACACCTCAGAAGAATGGTGAAAAAAGGAACCACACAAAAGTAAAAACAAGAGGGGATAGGAGGGAGGAGCAGACTGCAACAGTGAAGACACTCGAACATCTACATTTATGGTAGGTGTACACAACTGTACTATGTTCATCGTGTTTCACTGTTGCAGTCATGACTGTGGAGTAGAATCCCAGAGCTGAGAGAAAGGGAGGTGGTCATAATGAAGAAGGGGCAGCTAAAAGGCCCTGCAAGACTGCAGAGGCAAAGCCTGCCCTAGACTTAGAGTAGAAAGGTAGATTGTAGTGCTTAGAAAAAGTATGCACTGAACTCCAAGTTGCAGCCTCCAAAATGTCCTTGGTAGGAACTCCCCTGAGAAAAGCCGCAGAAGTGGCAGCAGCTCTGGTGGAATGAGTCCGTATACTCCCTGGGATTTGCTTTCCATGGTGAGAATAACAAAATCTGTTTCCATGAGCAATCCATTTAGAAATGGTCTGTTTTGAAATGGCTTTACCTTGGGAACTTGAAGCATAAGAAACAAACAATTGCTCTGATTTCCTGATGTCCTTGGTTCTGTCCAGGTAAAAATGCAGTTGTCTGTGTACATCCATGGAATGTAAGATCCTTTCCCCTTTATTTTGAGGAGTGGAGAAAAAGGTAGGCAAGTGGATAGTCTGATTTAAAGCCACTTTGGAGACCACCTTAGGCATGAAGGTAGGATTAGTCCTCAAAGACGCTCTGTCTTGATGAAAAATAATATAAGGCTTCACAGCCATAAGAGCTTGTAACTCTGAAACTCTCCTGGCAGAGGTTAGGGCTAACAAAATAGCTGTCTTCCAAGATAAAAACTTGATATCAGAAGAGGCGGCAGGTTCAAAAGGAGGTAAGGCCAGTTTTTCCAAAACATAGTTGAGATCCCAAGCAGGAATGGGAGGAGATCTAGGAGGTCTTAAGTTCTTAGCCCCCCCTGAGAAACTGTCTCATGAGCTGGTGGGAAAAGATTGGAGGGTCTGTATTATAATGAGCAGAAATAGCAGAGGCATGAATCTTAATGGAAGAGAAAGAGAGGCCCTTATGTAAGAGATCTGACAAGTAAAGTAAAATTAAAGGAACGTTTGGAAGAAGAGGATCAGAATCCTGAGCCTGCATCCAGGAACAAAATCTTTTCCATTTTTCTGCATAAGATTTTCTAGTACTAGGACGTCTGGCTTCCAAAATGACATCCATAACCTGCTTGGGTAGGAGAGAAATCAAAGGCCCTGGATTAACCAGGCCGCCAGGCTGAGAGTTCTGACATGAGGGTGTAGAACCTGACCCTGATGTTGGGACAGAAGGTTCGGAGACTGAGGTAAAACCCAAGGGGGCTGCAGACATAGGTTTTTTAGAGTTGGGTACCAAAACTGTCGAGGCCAATTTGGGGCCAGCAAAATTATCATCTTGGGCTTGTCCTGCTTTATCTTTAGTAATACCCGTGGAAGAAGAGGAAGAGGTGGAAAGGCATATCCCGAAAGGTTCCTCCAACTGAATGATAGAGCATCTACTTTCCAAGCTTCTTTGTGGAAAGCCCTGGTGCAAAAATTCTGTAGTTGATGATTGAGGTGGGATGCAAAGAGGTGTATGTGAGGACATCCCCAGACTGCTGTTATCATCCTGAATATTTTGGTGTCCAGCATCCATTCATGTGGATCCGAAAGGTTTCTGCTCAGACTGTCTGCTAGGAAGTTGAGCTTCCCTGGTAGAAACTGAGCTTGAAGGTCCAGATTGCAAGCTAGAGCTGTGTTCCATAAATCCATGGCTAGTCTGCAAAGGGGGTAGGAATGAGATCCCCCTTGCTTGTTTATGTACCACATAACTGTGGTGTTGTCTGTCCGTATTAGTAGCTGTCCTGGATGTAAAAGATTCCTGAAGGCCAGTAGAGCTTCCTGGACGGCTAACATTTCCTTTAAATTGATATGCAGGTGTTTCTGATCCTTTGTCCAAAGGCCCTACATGCAGTTGCCCTGAAAATGGGCTCCCCAAGCATAATCCGAGGCGTCCGTGGTTAGAATCTGAGTGGCAGGAGGCAGACAGAAGGGTTTCCCTTTGTTTAGAGTACATGCCCTGGACCACCAAAGAAATTCCTTTTGAAGGCAAGGCAGGATGGAGATCATTATGTCTAAACTGTGGCAATGCTGAAACCATACACTTTTTAGTTACCACTGTATTTTCCTCATGTGTAGTCTTGCATATGGTACGAGAAGGATGCAGGAGGCCATGTAACCCAGAGCCTGCAGGAATCTCCTTGCAGATAGCTGAGTTAAAGTTGCCAAGGTTTTGAAAGTTGAAGCCAGCTGCAACTGTTTTTCGAATGTTAGAAATGCCATCTGGGTTGTGGTGTTTAGAAGAGCACCCAGAGAAGTTATCTGTTGTGAGGGTGTCAAATTTGACTTTTTTATGTTTACAGAAAAATCCAGGAACTTGAGGAGGTTCTGAACAAAATCTAGATGCTGGAGTAAGACATCCTTGCTGTCTGCCTGAATTAGACAATCGTCCAGATAAGGGTAAATTTGAATTCCCTTGAGTCTGCAGTAAGCTACTACTGGAGCCAGGCATTTGGTGAAGACCCTGGGCGCAGTAGACAATCCAAAGGGCAGTGCAGAGAATTGAAAGTGCCTCGATCCAGCCTTGAACCTGAGATATCTTCTGCAATCCTGCCTGATGGGAATGTGTAAATACGCCTCCTTTAAATCCAAAGTTACCATCCAAGCATCTTTGGACAGCATTGGAAGTAGCTGCTGTAGAGTAAGCATCTTGAATTTTGGAATCTCTAGAAAGGTGTTCAAGACTGACAGATCCAGAATGGGTCTCCATGAGTTTTGCTTCCTGGGGACTAGAAAGAGCCTTGAGTAAAAACCTTGTCCCATCTCTGAAAGTGGAACCAGTTCTATGGCCTTCATAGCCAAAAGAGCTTCCACCTGGTTTAAGGCCTCTGTCCATTGATGTTTTGGAAGGTCTGGCCATCCGCTTGGCCTTGGCAGGGTATGAAAATGGAATTTGTAACCTCTTAGAACCACATCCAAAACCCACTTGTCTTGGGTTATATAAGTCCAATTTTGATAAAAAAGAGAGAGTTTTCCTCCGTGAGGGGCTTCCAGGTGAGAAGTTCCTGCAGCCCAACAGAGGGAGTCATTGAGTTTGTTTCCTATGAGTCTGTGACCTGTCCTCTCCTCCCCTAGGGGTGGAAGCAGTCCACTGTCTTGGTTTATAAGAACCTTGTGTTTGAGGCCTTCCTCTGGAGCATCTATATCTACCCCTCTGAGGCCTGTCGGAAGTGGGAAAGGACCAGTTTTTAGAAGGCCAATTTCTGCTAAATCTTGGTGGCTGTACTTGTAAGAAATCTTTAACTGTTTGCATGGATTTCACCTTATCCTCCATCTTTTTAATCACTTCTTCAGCTTTTGATCCAAACAAAACATTATGCCGAACAGGAGCATCCAATAATTTAGCTTTCACTTGTTCTGGCAAATTTTGTTCCTTTAGCCATGCATGCCTTCTAATGACTGTGCCAGAGGCAGCTGCCCTACAAGAAGCCTCCAAGGCATCAAATCCACAGTGTAAACCATGCTTTCCAACTTGCTCAGTGGCATGCAATAAGTCATGTATTTCCTTATCATCTGCACAGGCAGAAATGGAAGTAAGCTTTTGTTTTAAAACAGACAAGAGAAATTGCTGGTATTTCAGCATATGAAACTGACAGTTTAAAGCCCTGATGGACAAAGTAGCAGAAGTGTACACTTTTTTGCCCCATCTTTCTAAAGATCTAGAATCCTTTTCAGTGGGAATGGGATTTTTGGCAGAAGCGGCCTTAACCCCCTTAGGGCCCTGAGAAAAGGTTTCAGGGTCAGCAGAAGGGTTCTTATATAAAAACTGGTGGGAATCAGGAACCCTGTAATATCTATCTGGCTTGACAGGAGCAGGAGGAAAAGAGTCAGGGGTTAAATTAGCCTCCGAAAAAGCATCATCCACAATATCCAAAACAGGAGGAATAGCCAGGGGTCTATGTTGGGGGAGAAGAAGAAAATCCCTTAATCTTTTCTTAGATTCTGAATACTCCTGTCCTTCCCAGTGGAAGTGTTCCCTCATTTCATGCAAAGTTTCCCCAAAAGAGAAATCCTCAGGGGGAGAAGCTGAGGGAATAGATTCCTCAGCATCAGAATCCTCATAAGGAGGGTAAGAATATTCCTGGTCGGAAGAGGAAACTGAAGAAACAGAAGCCTGATCAGAGGAATCATAATAAACATCCTGTCTTGGCCTTTTATCTGGAGGGGGATGTGAACCCCTAATCATAGTAAGTAAATCCTCCGCCATCTTGAGTAACTGTTTCTGTGACTTGGGAGCCGATTCAGAAGAGGCCTGTGTTGTAGTCTTTGATTTAGCAGGAGTCTTTGCCTTTGTCTTTGGCTGTGCCTTTATTATAAGCTGAGTAGGCCTGAAAACCCCTTCGGAAGCCGGTACCTGCACAGCGGCTCCGGAGCCATCCAAAGGAGCATTGTCCAAAGGTCCTGCAGTAGAGATATTTAAAGGCCTTGTTGGCTCCTCATGAGAGTCCGTTTCGGCCATCGGTTCTGAAATGGCCGACGACAGGGGCTGCAAAAGCGCCTCACTGATGACGGCCGAACCTGAAGCTGGCTCCGCATGTGCGCTATCATCAGATTTGGACCTCGGAGGCCTGTCTTTATCCTTGCGACGTTTGTGAACTCCGGTAGTCGGAACCGTATCCGACGACATTTTGTAGTTAAAGCGCCTACCGAAGTAATGAAAGGCAAAATCGTACCTTAGTTTAATCGTACGTTGATTGAATCTAGCACAAAACCGACAACTAGCTACATCGTGGTCAGGGCCTAAGCAAGGAATACAGTAAGACTGAAAATCCTTATGAGGTATTTGCTTCCCACATGAAATGCAATTATTAACTTTTTCTGACATCGGACTGGAGCAAGAAAAAAGTTTCCCCAACGGGGTACTTAGCTGTGAGAAGAAAGTCTTCGGACTGAAGATTATCAGAAAAAATTTGTCAGGAGTCAACCGACTGGCACTTGCGACTGCTATCACCGCACGGCAAGAAAGACTGGAGAAGATGGCGTCGGCTGTCAGCTTTGTACACCTGGTGCTCTGACGTCAGGGAGCATGGTTGAACAGCCGACGCCGGACCCAGACATTGGGATTCTGGCCGACCAAGGACTGCCTGCCGGCAGGGGAGAACCCTGCAGTCATGACTGCAACAGTGAAACACGATGAACATCTGATTGACCCAGTAGGAACACTAGTCCAAGGAAAACCAAGAGGTAACCAGTACATCCAGGAATGGAACTGACTAAGGGGAGGAGGGAGGGAGTGAATACTGCAACAGTAAAGGAAAGGACATCTACTGTTATGGTAAGATTTTACACAACTGTACTATGTTCTTCCATTCACTGGTTGCAGTATTCCTTACACTTGGGAGAGTGCCAAAGCTCAAGAAGAAACTTGGGAGGAGGAGGTAGGACCAGTAGAGTCCTCTAGGAAGTCATGAAGAATAGCTCTAGAAAAACAGCTCTCACTCTGGAGACTCCACCCATCTTGTATTTCTTGGTATATCTATGCACAAAGGTCCAGGCAGCTGCTTCAAGAAATGAATTAGCATCCAACCCCTTGAAAAAAGCACCAGAAGAAACCACAACTCTACTATAATGAGCCTTTACAGAAGGAGGAAGGCTCTTACCATGAACAGTATAACAAAAATAAATAACCTTTGAGATCCAAGAAGAAATAGTCTGCTTGGATATAGCAAATCCTATGGACCTAGGATGAAAAGAAACAAACTATTCAGATTTCCTAATAGACTTAGTCTTACCCAAATAAAATCTGAGTTGTCTATGCACATACAAAGTATGCAGCACCCTCTCACTGGCAGATTGCAGAGAAGGGAAAAATAGGCAAATGATTAGACCGATTAAGTGACAACTCATTACCCACCTTGGGCATAAAAGAAGGATCAGTATGCAAGGACACCCTGTCCTTATGAAATACCAAAAAAGGAGGACAAGCCATAAGGGCATGAAGCTCAGACACCAGTCTGGCAGAAGTAAGGGTCAACAAAAGAACAGTCTTCCAAGAACAATGTCACAAGAAAGCTGAAGCAGCAGGCTCAAAGGGAACCTGAGTCAACTTCTCCAAAACAAAATTAAGATCCCATGGAGGAGAAACAGGCTTCCAGGAGGTCTAATATGAAGGACACCTTTATGGAATTGTTTAGCCTCAAATCTAGAAGCTAAAGGAGGAGATAAAGGCAGACAAGCAGAGATAGCTGACAAGTGAGCCTTAGTGGAAGAATAGGCCAAATCAGCATTGAGCAACTCACACAAATAACAGAGAACCAAAGAAAATCCATAGTAAGTGGGTCCAGGTTATGAGAGAGACACCAAACAGAAAACATCTTCCATTTGGATAAGTAGGATTTCCTAGTAGTGGGTTTCCTGGCCTCCTGCAGGACCCTCAGCACATCCTCAGAACAAATGTGCCTGTGAGGAATCAAAATCTTATCATCCACATTATCAGTTGAAGAGTGGACAGGTGTGGATGGATAGTAGATCCCTTGACTTGTGTGAGTAGGTCCACCCTGTGAGGTAACTTGTGATGATTGCCCTTGGCTAAATGCAGAAGAAGAAGAGGGAACCAATGCTGTTGCAGTGAAAAGGGAGTCGCCAACATGATTTTGGTAGCATTCTGTTGAATTCTGAATAGAACTTTTGGAATGAGAAGAAGGGGAGGAAATGCATAAAAATATCCCCTTCCAAGAAAAAGAGAGAGTGTCCACCTCCCACATCAGAAGACCTAGGACTCTGAAACAAAGTAGAGGAAGTTGTCTGTTCAGAGGGGAGGCAAATAGATCTACTTGAGGAATACCCAACTGGTGGACAATGTCCATGAACACATCCCTCTGAATCATCCATTCATGGGCTTGAGTTAAGGACTTGCTCAGAGTGTCTGCTGCAATGTTTTGACCCAAAGGAATGTAAATTCCCTGAAGAGTCACTTGATAGTGGACAGCAAGATTCCAAACCAGGACTGCCAACTGGCAAAGAAGGTAAGATCTTGCTCTTCCATGTTTGTTTATATACCACACCACTGTGGTTATTGTCTGTGAATACCTTCAGAGGCCCTGGAGGGAAAAGAGGATGAAAAGCCAGAAGAGCTCTCACCTGTTTGACATTTATGTGTTCCTTCTGCTGAAGAGGCGACTGTATCACCTGTACTTATACAAAGCCAAAAACTGCTCCCCATCCCACATCTGTGGTGTCTGTGAACAGTTGCTGAGAGGGAAGAGGGAATGACAAAGGAGCCCTGGATGTAGAGGCAACTGCTGGATCCACAGAGAAGTTCCTTCTTGAGACAAGGAAGAAGAGGAACAACAAATTCTAGAGGCTGTGCATGTTGAAAAGAAACTGCCAGCAGAAAGAGATAATCCTGACAAATCTGTGGCAGAAGGGTAAGGTTTTAAAAACTGGAGACAGTAGAGTGTTTGTGGAAAATAATTATTTACTGTATACCAGGCAGAAGAGAAGCAAATTTATCCTGGCAATCAGGGAATGTTGAGAGAAAGGCATGAGATTCAAGCTGTTATATCCAGCTGTCTTCAAGATATTTTTCTCCTGGAGAATCAGTCATTTATGATGCAGAACAGGCTAAGGAGGAAATGCAAAAGTTTGTCCAACAAAAAGTGAGTCATCAAACAGACTGGGACTCTGCTTCTAATTATTCTGATAATAAAGCCCAGAGAGACACTTTGCCAGTGAAACATTTTCCAATTATCAAAATGAAATGGCTTGAGAGAAAGAAGGCACAGGAGTTGACTAGAAGAATCAGGAGAAAATTGGACATGAATAGGAGTCTGGGGTTGTAGATGGTTATGAACAGGAAGAAGACCAGCAACACTGCAATTAATGAATAAATGTGAGACTATAAAGCATCAATCACATTTGTGAAGTATGGCTTTACTAGAAAAAGTTGAGAAAGAATAGACTTTTGTAGAGTTTGGTAAACTTGTACGGGAACTGAAAGGCATATATACCTCACTTCATGTCATTAACGTTTGGAAGGGCACCAAAACGGGAAAAAAGAAGAATAAAATAGAGCAGCTGTAAATAAAACAATTTTTGTTCTTAAAAGTAGTTATATAGTAAAGCATTTCAGTAAATGCTGAATGTGATAAAATACTAAAGAAAACAAACTTTGTTTTATTTATTTTTTACTTTTAAGAACTGTAGACATTACAATGTAAAAAGAGGAGGCTAGACAAAAGCATTTTCAAGTTAACGTGCTGAATCTTGGGCTGTTAGGATGGGGGACAGTGTGTAAAAGTCAACTCATCATAATATATGCAGAGCTGAAATATTTTCTGTTAGGTTTGCATAGATGAATGTCTGGATTAATGCCCTTTGCCTAATCTAACAAGTTTCTTGTATAAGCATGTATGCTATAAAATGAGAGCTGTGAATGTAATTAAACATTTTCCTTAGGCAAATAAATGTTCTGAGTTTGGATGTCTGCACCCAGGGGCTGCTGTACACTGTCTTATGTTTACACGGAAACAAGCTCACTACAGGTCCAGGTAATACATCTCAAGAGCCATGGGCATTGTTTCCTGAGAGAAATGTAAAATTAAAAGGAACAAAGGCATGTAGATTAGTATAAAATAAAATTTGAAATTATTGGAAGTTAATAAGAGAAAGCAGTTTTCCTGGTAGCTAAACACCTCAATGCATTTACTAATACAATGAATAATTTGTTTTTATTTAAAGATAGCCAGTTCACTTTTTCTTAAGGCTAAAAGTTAATGCTTTCTGACAACATATAAACCACAACGAAAGCATTACCAGTAAGGCAGAGGCACCACATACTCAGGAATGTCCAAGTCAAAATAAAAATAAAGCCAGACGTTTAACATAAAGGTTGAGCACTTTCATCCACAACTGTGAACTTCTTTAGAACAATTATTTCAGTAAAATAGTATATTTTATATACACATGCCCGTCCTGTTATGTCGTCTTTTAAAAAACAATTAAGTCCCTTTAATTGGAGATTAAAACCTTAAAGTAAATATCCTCATTTATTCAAAATATGTGAATACTAGTATTCAAATACACAAAAAAATACTTTTCTAAACTCCATATAATTTGTAGAAATATATATACAACATAAAATATAAAAAAAATGTATAATCTATCAGAATTATTTGGCTTAGAAAAATCTGTGTTTCAAAGCTTAGCTGATCTCATTTTAAGTACAGGTTGCGATGAAATGTGGTCATTGAGACCTGGGGAAATAGCATCATCAAGCTTAATTTGCCAGAGGAGTCCCTTATACTCTAACCTGCTTTCCCAGGCACCTCCTCTGCCATCCATAGTAACAACTTCCAAAATACCAAATACATTTTTTTTAAAACTGGTACAAGCTATAGAATGTCTATAAAGTGTGTTTTTTAGATTATTTTTTTTTTAATGTCATATAAGTGTTCAGAAATTCTCTTGGCCAATCTCATCTCGGTCTTTCCTACATAGGAGTTACAGTCCCCTCTCCTAAACAAAATGTGTGTGAGACAATGGTTATTCAAATTAACTTCATCCCTCTCAACTATGTTGTTGTGTCTTTCGGCTTTTCCCGGTTAGGGGTCGCCACAGCAGAACTCCAGTCCGCTAATGATTGGTAGTTGATTTTTATGTGCCGAGTTACCAGCCCTGCCGCACAACCTTCAACGAAGGTACGCCCATTCACGCATGTCTCCACGCAGAAGACGCTGTCTAGCTGAGAATCGAACTGGACAGCATCTACCACATTTTTTGTTCCTAATCTCTGTATAATTTTGTCCCTCTCTAAAACTTCCTTAATATTATTATGTACCTTATGTGTAAATGTTGGTTTGTCACCCAAATACCGAAAAAGTTCATCGTTCATTTTTAAAATGGCTCAATTATGAGAAATAATACTTTTCAAAACCAAAGAAACTTGTAACACACACTGAACAAAAAATATATATACTGTACTGGACTGAAAGTAGTACCAAGACACACTCCACATGAACTCCTGTATAGCCAAAGTGAAAATGTATCGGTGCTTCCTAGTACCACTGCCAATATGCCTTCTGTGGGAATAATGTTCAACACCAATACAACCACTTTAAACCACATTCTAAATTACTTAATTGTGTGCTAATAACATTATTAACCAATTCAATTTGTTCCATTAGAACAATTTAAAGTGGAAGTACACCAACTTAATCTAAGTGCATACAGAATTGAAAAGAAGAACAAAAATAAATAAAGTCATACTACTTATATAAAACCATAAATTAATATTAAATGCATTTAATACATATTAACATTAAGTTCCTGATTTAAATCCTTAGGATGAAGTGTGTTGAAGGTAATAATAAATTTAGCTTCCAAATTACTAAGTTTATTCAAAAAATCCTCCTCCTGTGTGTAAAAGGGTTTTGCCAGGATGCAAAGAAATAAAATAAACTAGCTCCTGAACCCCCATGGGCCATGTGGAAGTGGTAAACTATGGGACTCTCTAATCTATGATTTCTGATGTCCCCTAGATGTTCCATTATTCTATTTTTGACGATTCTCCTGGTCTGTCCTACATACCATCTGGTTGGTGTATACCTACAACCAAAGATGTAGACCATCTCACATGACCTACAAGTAAAATGATCTCTTGATGTGTATCTAACATTGTTTATCTTGCTTCCATTAAGATTTTTTAGCCTACTGCAAACCTTATATCTACCACATGCAGAACTTCCCCTCTAGCCACCTCTATTCAAATGTCTCTTTAAATTCAACAGTTCCTTTAAATTAAGGAATCTATTGTAAGAGAAAAACACTCTATCTGGGAACAAATGCCTAATGCTCTCATCCTCACAGACAACAGGCCAAAACCTATCCACTAGTTTTTTAAGCATCATCATTAAGGGAGAAAATCTGGAAACAAAAAATATCCTACTCCCCTCATCGTCCTTTTTTAGTTCTCCTATAAATGTTCTTCTACCACCTGCATCCTTACACCACATGTGCCCAAAACCTTATCCTCAGCTTTATCCAAACAAGCTAATGTGTATCTCCTATTAAACAGTTTTTGTCTGACCTTCAGAAATTCCCCTGGGATTGAGGATTTGTTGTAAGTGTTGTTAAAAATACGCTTGTATTCCTCATATGGAAGTGATGTTACAAGGTGTGGTGAATGCATGCTTTTAGTCAACAAGAAGTTGTTAGCAGCTGTTTTCTTAGTAAAAGGCCTATAATGAATCCTTTGATCTGACACAAAAAATTTGACATCCAGGAATTGGATGCTAACATCACTAGTTTCAAAAGTGAATTCAAGACACCATGGATTCTTATTCATCTGTTCCATGAAAATCCTGAACTCCATTGGATCCCTCTCATAAATAAAAAAGTCAGAAAATCTTTTATATGTGATGACATGGTGGACAAAAAAACTAGTGTTACACACATGCCTATTTTCAAAACAATTCATAAACAAAATAGCATATGCTGGGGCATATGATGCCCCCATCGCTGTCCCTTCCTTTTGCAAAAAATATTGCCCACCAAAACTAAAAAAGTTATGTGTGAGGGAGAATTCCAAAAGCTGTGCCAAATAACGTGCCCGTGGGCCTTCACCAAGCATATATGTTATCATCTCCAAACCCCAGATGTTCCTAATGCTTGTGTACAAAGCTCTTGCATACACAAGCCCAATAGAAATTTGTTCCCCAACATTTTCCACCAACAAGGTCACACAATTCTTTGGTATTCTTAATATGTGAAGTTATTTTGGACAGGTACCCCTTCAGTTGATAATCCAAAACAATACCCAAGTTTTGTAAGTATGACCCTTTCCCCGAGACTATAGGTCTACCCGGAGGGTTCACTATGGACTTATGTATTTTTGGAATGATGAAAAATGTTGCATCTCTTGGGTTTTTCACATACAAGTTTTTGATATCAGCTGCTGAAAAAAAGCCCAATCTCTCGGCCCTTTCTGAAAGCTCTAGCAACATCCTGTTGTACTCCAAAATTGGACTGCCCATCAATTTCTCATATACCATAACATCTGAGAGCAAGTTCTCAGCTATAGTTACATACTTGACTTTTGAAAAAATCACCCAATTACCTCCTTTGCCTGATTGTGTAAAAATATATTTATCATTACTGTCCCTCATGCGTTGTAGGGCTTTCCATTCACTTATATTCAAGTTGTAATTCTTAAAATTCTGATTTTATCATATTCTAATTGTAACTGTTTATATGATGTGTTTTCAAAAGTACAAATAGCTGCAGATATTCTTGGGGGCATAAAATAAGTGACAGTAGATAACATTGGCAGTTGAAATTTACCATGTCCTGTAAAAATCCCTGCATCCACTGTTTCACACCCCACATCCTCCAAACCATAAATTTCTTCTCCCAAATCAAACAATTCATTCTCATAAATGGATAAATTTAATAGTGAATCATCCATACTAACTTCATCCTCTTGCATTGTTACATTATCACAAGTCAGTATATTCTCATTTTTATTTTGAAAAAATACCTTTAGGTGCAGTTTTCTGCAAATCCTACTGACCTCAAAGAACAAATCCGCTAAACTAGGAAGTTTTGTAGGTACAAATTTCATTCCTTTTTCTAACACCGCTTCCATATCAGCATTCAGAACAAAGTCAGACAAATTTACTATTTTAAAGTCATTAAACACACCTTTTCCATCATGCCACCTTTGATGCTATTGATTTGAATTATCAGTCTCAAATTCCAAAACTCTTTGCTGAAAACATGGAGTTCCAATGTCACTGACACTATTAGTTTTTTCCTTTTCTGCTGGCGTTGTTGCTAAAACCCTTTGCCTGCCATTTCTGACCACGGCCCCTTATTTGGTACGGATTGGAATGCTGTTCCTGTCCATTAACTCCCTCCATGTTCAAGTTCTCAAAAGATACGCTCTTCCTGCTCGATGACATTTCAACTGATAACACTGATGAGTCTCGTACCTCACGAGACCTGCTATCTGCTTGTACCCCTGGATTGCCTCCTCCTCCTCCTAGGTTTTCTTTGCCAGGAAAATAAATTATTTTTATAATCCTTTATGTCCCAATCTAGTTTTCCTTTTTTACATGAAATCACCCCCTCCTCCACCTTGACCACCCCAGTCTTGATCTCCTTCAGTCTATTAGAAAAAATACCTTCCGGTAATGAATTAATCAATGTCTCCTGCAACTGCAGGATCTCACCTTGAATTTTTTCCTGTTGTCACTTATTGCACTTGATCAAGACCCTCAGCCAACCCAAAGTGAAATCAAGGAAAGGGTTTTCCATTCCTCCATCAAATCGCTCTCATTGTCGGAGAACTCAAATGCAGGCAGCTGGTCAATTCTGAGCCCTCTCGGTGTAATGTCCAAGCTGATGTACTTGTCCAAAAGCTTGGTATCGAAGCAAAGTGTTACCTCCTTCGTAAGTAGTTTCTTGAGCTGAAAGAAGTTACCATTATGCTCCTCAGTCTCCCCCTCGGACCACGGATCTCCTGAGACTAGCTTGGCATCTCTCTCCTTCCAAAACTCAGTCAGCCACGAGACATTCACCACATGTGCCCCAGCCATATTAATGAACTACAGTCAGTCCAGCAAAAGTCCTAAACCAAAGAAACTTGTAACACGCAATGAACAAAAAATTATATACTGTACTGGACTGAAAGTAGTACCAAGACACACTCCACATGAACACCAGTATAGCCAAAGTGAAAGTTTATTGGTGCTTCCTAGTACCTCTTTTCACTCTTTTCATCAATCCAACCATACCCTGGTGAAAATTATTTGGGTTGGGGTGTTTCTGTCAGCGTGTACTCAAATCATGCACTCAATTAAGTTTACCAAGAATACATGCGTAATGTGTCTCCCTTTTACCTATAACTTCACTCGTTAATGTTTCCAAGAGTGTCTTAGGGTAACCTCTGTTTAAAAACATATTGACTATAATGTCAAACTCTTCTTCTAACAGTACATTTTTAGATGCCATTCAGGCTGCCCTAATAAGTTGAGACTTGACAAGGTTCTTTTTACAGTACATGGGATGTCTGCTGTTAAAACAAAGGTAAGAATTGGAAAATGTTTCTTTCCTGAATATCTGAGACGTAAGTTCACCTGAACTCCACGACAAATGAACATCCAGGAAATGTGTGATGTTCGAATTTGAATAGTGAATACATTTCAAAAAATGTGGTGTTATTCAAGTAACTAAGAAATAATTCAATGTCTTCCAACTATCTTGTCCATGTAAAAAACATATCAAGATATCTGGTGCACAGTGACCAACAGAAAATCTAGAATTAAAAATAAACCTCTTTTCCCAAGTTAACATGACAAGGTTTGCAAAAATGGGGGCACAAGCTGCCCCCATTGCAACACCACTCACCTGTTTGTAAACTTCCCCTTCAAAAAATAAAAAAAAATGTGTAATATCAAGTCCATAAGATCAACAAGAAATCATAATTCCTGGGTGCCAAAAAGTCTATGTTCCATTATAGCTTCTTCAAAAATTATAATCTTGTATTGTGTGGAAAGCAGGAAAACAAGTCTACCACATCAATAGTAAAAAAAACAGGTCAAGTCTTTAAAATGTTTGGTTTCACATTTGTCCAAAAAGTCCCACAAAGCACATAAAATGTCAGCGATAGTACAGTAAAAATGTAAATTTCCGGTCAATATATACTGCCAGAGGGTAGGTTTTTGAGCCCTGAGCTGCCACAATAAGTCTGTAGGCTAGATCTAATACACTTTTGTGTGTTTTAGAGATACCAAAAGCTGAAGTGTTGGTCGAATTCCACTATTTGTGGATTACTTATACTTAAATTTGACTTTTTGGAGCTTTTTACATTTTACCTTCTGATTCTCCTGCTCCTGGAACACTTGATTTGTCTTCACATGGAGGGGGAGACTAATCTATTCACACAAAATGACAAGAGAGGTCAAATTACACAACTTATTGAATTGTTGACTCAACAAGTAAGCCAAGTGGCCTTGTCTGTAAACTCCCTACTTTCCAATCAAACACCGGGTGGTTAGGGGGCTACCGATTTAAGGTGACTTAATACGCCTCACCTCCAACTTGGTTCAACCCACCCTGGTTCCTCAAATGGAAGAAGTACATATGGAACTTCAAAAGAAGCATTAAAGGACACAACAGAGGATTCAAACTGAGGGGATGGTATGAATGAAGAGAGAAACACATTATATGCAAAGAATTTGGGGTCTGGAGACTTCAAATGTTGGTTGAACTTGGAACCTACGGTTTCTATGGTTCCTGTGGAAACAGACAACACGCAGGTTAGTCTTAAACACCGTATTAGAGAATTTGAGAACAAAATGAAACTGAAAACACTTCAAGTGCACAATGCTTATTTTAAGGTATGCTTAAAGCGAAGGGAAATACCTAAGGGTCTAAGGTAAGGATGTTCAAGTTTCCGTTTGGGATTATTTTTGGCTCTAAGGAATATCTTGAATTAATGAACATGTTTGACAGACATGGTGCTGAATTACTAGAATTTGTTATTAAATGTAACAACAAACGTATAGAACTTTTGTTCAAAGAGGTTACTAATTTAGAACATGTGATTACTAATGATTTACTGTTTTTTGAGTATCAAAAAGTTTTGATCAAGTTATCAAATGTTTTAATGATCATGTTGGTCAAGTCACCAAGAGAAAAGAAAATAAACTGCTTAGGGACAGTAAAGACTACAAAAAAGGCAGAGCTTACCCTTTGAGACACAGAACTATTGTTCATGATGAGACTGGGGGGAACCAGTTTCAACCTTACCCTTTGAATCTGATAATACAGGTCAAGGAGGAGATGATAACTATACTGACACTGACACAATCCATTTAGGGACAGGTCAGGGAACTTTACCCCCCATTTATGGAGATCAGAGAGGATTATGAACCAAAGGGGAAAGGGGTATACACCAGGCCCTATGAAAGGTAGACCACAGAGGGGTAGGATGAACTCCAGGGGGAGGGGATACTAACTACAAGCTTCTTAGAGCAGGAAAAAGACTTGGACAATGACAGAAATAAAAGTCAATCGGTTAACAAAGGGAAGCTACTGATATATAATGACTTCCGCATTTACAATTACTCAGGTCTGGACATTAACACAACTTATTTTAAATTTTTTGAGAAAGGTTTCAAGTTTGTTCCCCAACAGAAGAGTAACATAGGTGAAGTGATTTTAAATTTAAAACTATTTGTTAAGAAATTTAACCTTTCATATATCAATAGACACAATACTAATCCTTACTACACTGCTAAATTTAAAAAAGAAAAGTATTTCTAACCCCCCCCCTTTACATGCAGCCTTGGACATTTTTGGCAAAGTTTGTGAAAGAGGAATCTATTTACTAGACCGGGAGACAAAAAAAGGTTTCAATAATCTAGAAGCTGAGGAATCTTCCTTACTTGAAACCCTGACAAAAGATAAAAATATTCGTATTATGAAACCCAAGGGTGGGGGGTTATGATTACAACCCGGACTGATTATGCGAGTAAGAGTTTTAATATGTAAAATATGATACTTGTTATCAGATTGTGTCAAGGAACAAGATTAATATTTCCTATAGAAACATTATTGCAATATGTTATGTTGTTTGTCTTTCGGCTTTTCCTGGTTAGGGGTCGCCACAGCGGAACTCCGGTCCGCTAATGATTGGCAGCAGACTTTCATAAACGCCGAGGTGCCAGCTCGACGTTCAACCTTCAATGAAGGCACGCCCATTTACACATGTCTTTCGAACGCCCACCCAACCGCAGGGAGGACATGCAGACTCCACACAGAAGGCACTCCCCGCACTCTAGCCGAGAATTGAATGGGAGAACCTCTTGCTGTGAGGCAACAACGCTACCGCTGCACCATCGTGGATGTTATTGCAAGGTGTTATAAAACCTGAAATTCATAATTTTCCTGTTAGTCAAAAAATTATTGCAAGATGTTATAAAACCTGAAATTCATAATTTTTTGACTAATAGGAGTCTTAGAATCCCTTCAGCTTTTGGTATCCCCAAAACACACAAAAGTGTATTAGATCCACCCTACAAATTTATTGTAGCAGCTCAGGGCTAAAAAACCTACCCTCTGGTAGTATATATTGATGGAAAATTTAAATTTTTACTAAACTACCACCCACATATTTTACGTGATTTGTGGGACTTTTTGGCCAAATGTGAAACCAAGACTTGACCTGTTTTTTGACTACTGATGTGGTAGACTTTCTTCCTGTTTTCCACACACTATGGGATTAGAATTTTTTCAGGAAGCTATAATGGAACATAGACTTTTTGACGGCCAGAAATTACAATTTCTTGTTAATCTTATGGACTTGATATTACACAATTTTTTTATTTTTTGAGGGGGAAGTTTACAAACAGGTTAGTGGTGTTGCAATGGGGGCAGCTTGTGCCCCCAATTTTGCAAACCTTGTCATGTTAACTTGGGAAAAGAGGTTTATTCTTAATTCTAGATTTTTTAACTGTTGGTCACTGTACACCACATACCTTGATGATGTGTTTTTTGCATGGACAGGAAAGTTGGAAGACATTGAATTATTTCTTAGTTCATTGAATAACACCACTAGTTTTTTTAAATTTATTCACTATTCAAATTTGAACACCACACATTTCCTAGATGTTCATTTGTCGTGGAATTCAGGTGAACTTACGTCTCCGATATTTAGGAAAGAAATATTATCCAATTCTTACCTTCATTTTAACAGCGGACATTCCATGTACTGTAAAAGGAACCTTGTCAAGGATCAGCTTATTAGGGCAGCCTGAATGACATCTAATGATGTACTGTTAGAAGAAGAGTTTGGCATTATATTCAATATATTTTTAAATAAGAGGTTACCCTAAAAAACTCTTGGAAACATTAAGGAATGAAGTTTCCTGTCCATGCTACTCAAGTCAGAAGTGACAAACATCATGAGACCCATGCAGACGGGAACTGAAAGTTCGACTGCTGAATCCTACACTAAGGCACTGTACGAGCACATCCACTCGTGCATGAATAGTGCCATCCCCAATAGAACCAATACGCTCTCCTCCAAAAAAAGGAAGCCAATCTGGTGGTCCCTTGCCATAAACAAACTTTACAACAAAAGGAAGAACCTGTTGCAGAAAAGAGAAAAATCCCAGGATGCAAAAAACTCCCTTACCAACCTCAGTAAGAAGCTGAGATCCCTCATAAAATCCTCCAAAGCTAGTTTTGAAAATAAAATTGCCAAAAATTCCAAAGACAACCACAAGGCATTCTATAGCTATGTCAAGAATCTAAATGGCAATGCTCAGATCTGCTCTTAGCTACAACAAAATGGCAAAAAATATACTGATCCCAAGGATATTGCCAATATCCTGACAGATCGATTCAGTGCAAACTTCACCACCTCTCACCCGCTAAAGGGCCCATCTCAATACCGAAAGATTGCTAAATTCCGTTAATAAAGGCCACACAGGTAAAACACGCGCTCTCCAAAGCTAAGAATACAGCATCCATGGGACCAGATGACATCCTAGGCTGTGTACTACATGAACTACAAAATGAACTAGCACCACACCTAAGTGTCATGTTTAATCATAGCCTCACCTTAGACTTTGTGCCTACTGAGTGACGCACAGCTACAAGTTAGCCCACTCCACAAGGGGGGATCCACCTTGGATCCCGGGAACTACTGCCCCATCAGTCTGACGAACCTGATGTGTAAGGCCATGGAACGTATTATCATGGAACTTATAAACAAAGACATTGGCAACCTTCAAACACTGGACCCCATGCAGTTTGGGTTTGTGAAGGGCCGATTTTGCCTCCTGAACCTGACTGACTTCTTCAAATTAGTCTCCAGAGCCGTGGACAAGGGTAAGGTGGTCCACACAGCCTATTTGGACCTTGCCAAGACCTTCAACACCATTCCCCACTCTGGAATCATAGATAAAAACTTACTAAGCTGGACATTAATCCCTAGTTACTCAATGGATTGCCAACTGGCTTACTGACAGAACCCACACTGTAAAAGTAGCAGACTCCAAATCCAGTTCCAGATGAGTGACAAGTGTAGTACCTCTGGGTTCAGTCCTGGGACCGCTCTTGTTTGGCATCTACTTCTCTGAAGTACAGGCCAACACTAAGGAACTCTGGCTAAAAAAGTTTGCAGATGACTGCAAACTGGGAGCCATTACTGAATCCCCAAATGATGTGGATATTCTACAAAAGGGCCTTACAGAAATAGATGCTTGGTGCCAGAGCCATGGGCTCAAGCTCAATGCCAAGAAATGTATAGTCAACCCCTTTGGGAAAGAACATGTACCCATGAATTACCACATAGGTGGCAGTACACTAAACACCGAAAGTGTGATGAGAGACTTAGGGACACAGGTGGACAGTGGTCTCACCTTCAATAACCACATCTCCACAACAGTCAGGAAATCCTTCTATGTGGCACACCTCATCACGAAGGGCTTTTCATCCAGAAAAAAGGGGGTCATTGTTCCACTGTACTCATCCCTCATTAGTCCCATTATAGAATACAACACCCCATTTGGTATGTACCTCTCAAGACATTTGCAACAAATGGAAAGGCCGCAGAAATACCTCACTTAAAGAATTACAGGCCTAAATCAGATGCCCTGTGATGACCATATAAAAAAACTCCACCTATACTCTGTCGCATATCGTCTACTCAGAGGCGATCTCTGCTTAACATACAAGGCCATGTCAAACCCAGAGCTGTTGGACAAGCTACACTTAAAGAAATACCAATCTCTCAGAGACACACGGTCCAGAGATCTAAACCTTGTCATCACAATGAACAAAACATGCTGGAGGGATAGGTTCCTGACCCAGAGACTCCCCAGACTCTGGAATAGACTGCCCATACATGTCAAGCAGAGCGCCTCTTTGGTCCTCTTCAAAAAGAACCTTGATGATTGGATGGGAGATAGGAAATTCACCCTGAGGATCACCTCAGTCGCCCAGCTAGACAGGGGTCCAGGGAAATAAATACTGTGGGAAGAAATAGCCAGGGAATTGTTATGGCTAGGCTTGTATAGGCCCTACGGCCAATAGCCTAGTACAAACCTATGAAGCTATGAAACCTATTATTGGAAAAAAGGAGACACATTACCCATGTATTCTTGGTAACCTTGATTGGGTGAATGACTTGATTACACACTGATAGGCACACCCCAACCCAAATGATTGTTAAATTTGATGGATTGACGAACAGAGTGAAAAGTATTATTTCGCATAATTGGGCCATTTTAAAAATGACAAACTTTTTCGGTATTTGGGTGACAAACCAACTTTTACATATAAGGTACACAATAACATTAAGAAAGTTTTAAAGAGGGACAAAATTATATAGAGATTATGTTCAAATAAATGTGGTAGATGTAATTATTGTCAATACATAGTTGAGAGGGATGAAGTTACTTTGAATAACTATTGTCTCACACATATTTTATTTAGGAGAGGGGACTGTAACTTAACAGGCTTAGTTTATTTATCACTTTCTAATCCATGTGGTTCTTTCTATGTAGGCAAGACGGAGAGGAGATTGGCCAAGAGAATTTATGAACACTTTTACGTCATCAAAAAGGCTAATCTAAATAACACACTTTATAGACCCTCTAAATCTTGTGCCAGTCTAAAAAAAATGTATTTGGTATTTTGGAAGTTGTTGCTATGGAAGCTACAGGAGGTGCCTGGGAAAGCAGGTTGGAGTATAAGGAACTCCTCTGGCAAATTAAGCTTGATGCTACTATTTCCCCAGGTCTCAATGATCACATTTCATTGAAACTTGTACTTAAAATGAGATTAGCTAAGCTTTGAGAGACAGATTTTTCTACGCCAAATAATTCTAAGAGATTATACTTTTTTTATATTTTATGTTGCATATATATTTTTTACAAATTATACGGAATTTAGAAAAGTATTTTTTGTGTATTTGAATATTGGTATTCACATATTTTGAATAATTGAGGATATTTACTTTAAGGTTTTAATCTCCAATTAAAGGGACTTACTTAACTGTTTTTTAAAAGATGACATAATAAGAGGAGCATGTGGTATATAAAGTGCATTATTTTACTGAAATAACTGTTCTGAAGAAGTCCACAGTTGTGGATGAAAGTGCTCAACCTTTATGTTAAATAAACATCTGGCTTTATTTTCATTTTTGTTTCTGACATTCCTGAGTACGTAGTGCCTTTATCGTAATTTACTGGTAACGGTTCTGTTGTGGTTTATTAGATTTCGGTTGAAACCATTCTTGGGGCACTGTTTTTGGGTTAACATACTGACTGTTTTACATCTCTCGGGGGGCAAAGATAAGGCAAGAACAGACCACAATTAGTGTAAATATGAGCACAGGCTATAATATACGCTTTAGTGTAGGTAACCTTAGTTTTAGGTTGGGTAACGGCTGTGGTTGCAGCTGTCAATTTGGGGCAACTGTTCCTATCAAGAGGGTTAACCTTTCTTATTTGAAGATGTACATAGTTTTGTGTGTGTGTTTGTTTTAAGTTAATATGTTATTGAGATGTTCTGGGTGTGTGTTTGTGTGTTTTTGAGGATTTTTATAAACAAAAAGTCTTGTAAAACAAGACATAGGTTGAAACAGAGATGACAAGAAACAAATGTATAAAGGATCAACCTGCCAAACATTAGTGGGTGAATGTAACACAAAAGCTGAAAAGAGACCTTTCCTGGAATTCAATAAACTCCGCATAGGCTTCGCACGGAGGCTGAACTGACTTTACATGCTTGGGCGGTACTGAGCAGCAAGTGGTAGCACCCAATGCATATTAATTGCTCACAACATGTCTAAGCAAGGTTTTGTAGCTGGCAACAGTGTTGCTGGCCAGGAAACCATGTAAGTAAACATGGATATCAATCCTGTGTAAAGCAGAGCACCTAAGGTCTGCGGATTTGCATACAATGCAAGAATGATCATCAGGGCTTCAAAGACAGCTGTCAATCTGTTAGTGCAACATACCTGCACAAAGGCCAACATAACATTGGGACAAATAACCAGAAACAGACACATATTGGACATAGATGTCACATTGAAATATGTTAGAATGAAACTCCCTCAAACTCTTAGAGCAAGAAATCTGGACAAAGCCATAAATAATGGGGGGACAAAGGCCCAAAACTAGAGACAGATTTTTAACATTGGTCTTCCAAACTTAGGAAGCTGAAGGAATAATAGGTTGTACAGTAGCGTGAACTTTCTGAAGAGCATGAATTTGATACTCAAATGTCTGTCATTAGTTTTGACTTTAATCTGCAATGACTTGCCAGAAAACCAAAATGTTATGAAGAAAAGATCAAAAATATAAGACAAAACATAGACATTCTGCACAAATCAGGACAGTTGAGAAATGTGAACTAAATTTTTTTTGTCTTTTGGCTTTTCCCGGTTAGAGCTCGCCGCAAGTGGAACTCTGGTCTGCTAATGATTGGCAGTGGATTTTTACAGTGCCGAGTCGCCAGCCCGACACCCAACCTTCAAAGAAGGCGCATCCATTCAATCACGCACCTACCTGCATGTCTTAACTCATTAACACCGACTACCTTCTCCTAGTGCCTCTGGGGTTACATCCGAGCATGCTAGGAGACGTGTGGAATTCTCTGCCTTTATCCCCGAGTGCCTTTTACAGGCGCAACTTACTTTCTGATCTTATTTCAGATTCACGTTGTGAAAACTAAGTTGAAAAAGTTACTTTTTCAGTAGTTGCCGGAGCGAGATAAAGGGTATTATTTGCTTGTGAAGAGAGTGTATGTGTAATGTACAATACCTGTAAATACTGATGGCTTTGGTGCACTGGCTGGACATTGGGCTATCTTTATGAGGAAATCAGTAATAACAGTTATACTATTTTTACTGATTAAGTGAATCACAATGTCCTTGTCCTAACACATTATAATGACTCTGTGTAACATAACAGCTGCAGAAGGTAATATAATGAATGCCTACTCAACAGGCAATTATCACCTGTGTCTGTGCATGCATAACTTTGCAAGTCATTAGTACAGTGCAGTTACAATGTAGCACTGAGTCATTATCACTTTTCAGGCAAAACTGTCAGCAGCTGTCACTGTTATTCACATAACTAGAAGTCGTTATCACATTGATCAATGCACAACTCAGATTTGGCTGTTTCTCCACTTGCAGTCATTGCAATACACCCCTCCCTCCACACCACTTTCATTTATGTCATTTGTACAATTTGAATCCCTTAAGTCCGTTGCTGAATGGGCAGATGTAAAGATAAAAGGCAGAGGTAAGGCAGACTGTTGACACTGACGGAGGTTGTGAGACAATAGTGGTAGCAGCAGTTTGAGTGGGCAGTCAGCACAGCTATGGGACACTTCAGATAACCAACATCTGATGTCCCATGCCTGTCCTTGGTATATTAGTGGAGCTACGGTCCTTACCCTGCTTTTTCTCTTTACATGTGCCCTTTCTGTGCCCCCTTGTCAGTTATTATGTGTAATTTGGTGTTTTCATGGGTACTAGGTATGTACCTCTGACACATCATCACCACTTATGTACCTAATGCAAAGAATACTGCCCCTGTAGATAGGATGGAAGATTTGGATGGGCTAACCAGGTAATGCATATGATATACATATATATGTAGTCTTCCAATACAGCTGTCAAATATCAGTAGTAATCTTTTTGCATTTATTTTCCTCTGCAGGTTTGTCCACCTTCTAACACTACCATGGCTTCCCGACCAGGACAACGACAAGTGAGAGTGTGGGTATGTGGCCATTCCTACATTCACTGGGCTGACAGCCATGCCTCCCAAACTGAAAACCGGTACAACTTGAGCTTCCTAAGAAGAGGTATGCATTAGAGCGGACTACTGCAGTTGTTGGAAGAGAAGTGTTCCATCTACCCTGAGCCTGACATTCTTGTGCTACACATTGGAGGGAATGATGTCATCAGTCAACCACGCGGAAAGCTACGGTTTCAAATCACAGCAATTTTTGAACACCTGAAGTCTTGGTGGCCACATTGTTATTTTGTGTTGTCTGATATAATTCCTCGACAGATATGGAAAACAGCAAACAGTCAACGGGCAGCTCACAAGGCCAGACTTTACAGAATGGGTTCATGCATGGCTTGATGCACATGGTTTGTGGATCTACAACCTGCCATGAAAGCATCACCACAGAAGATTTTCACCTGTTCAGAAGGGATGGTGTTCACCTAACTGAGGAGGGCATTGCGTTGTTCTTGACCGACCTCCACAATGGTGTGAGGAGAGCTACGCAGGATTGGTAACATGCAGCTTGTGAGAAGAATGGAAAACACCCATGACCAAGTAGGACCAGTATAGTAAGTAAAACTCAATATTATGAAATGTGTTGCGTAAAATATATTTATCTGAGTTTGACAAATAACTGTGGTAAGGAGCTGGTGAGGATGCTGAGAAAGAACAACTGTTTCAGGAGAGTGCTACCACGTACAATCTAATATGTCAGTGACCACCCTGCAATACTTCTTTTTTTAGTCTGTTTTTATCAGGCATGTGTAGAGTTTAGATGATAGGAAAGGCTTACTAATACAGAACTTGGTCCATTGCTGAATGGACACATGGAAAGAGAAAAGGTATAGGTAAGGCAGACTGCTGACACTGAAGGAGGTCGTGAGACTGCAGTAGTATCAGCTGTCTGAGTGGGTAGCCAGCACATCTATTGAACAGATGAGATGGCCTTGTCTGCCACTGAAGTCCCATGACTGTCCTGGGTTCATTAGTGGAGTGGCGGTCCTTACCTTGCTTTTTCTCTTTACATGTACCTATTCAGCAGCATATTGGCTACACAAAGAATGTGTATATTTACAATCATGGTAAAACAACTGCTTCTGAATGTTGTACACATGTACAGATTTCAGTTTTGTTAGGACTCAGGTTATGGAAATTATGATTTTTTTCATATTTTGATAAATAACTTTGCAACGGAGCATGTCAATGAGGCAAGTAATACCTCATTTTGAAGACAGTAATGATAGTTCTAACACAATAAAAGAATGGTGCCTGTATGTTCTACACATGTGCAGATATCAAAGTTTGTTTTGGACTTAGGTTATGGAACTTATGATTTTTTTTTCATATTTTGGTAAATAGCTTTGCAAGAGAGCATCTGAATGTGCCAAATAATACCTCATTTTGAAGACAGTATTGCTGGTTTCAATATGGTAAAAGAATTGTGCATGTATGTTGTACACATGTGCAATTATCAAAGTTTGTTTCGGACTTAGATTATGGAAATTATGATTTTTTTCATATTTTGGAAAATTCAGCAAGGAAGCATCTGAATGTGTTAAGTAATACCTCATTTTGAGGACAGTATTGATAGTTCCAACATGGTAAAAGAATTGTGCTTGTATGTTGCACACATGTACAGATATCAAAGTTTGTTTTGGATTTAGGTTATGGAAATTATGATTTTCTTTTCATATTTTGATAAATAACTTTGCAAGGGAGCATTTGAATGTGCCAAGTAATACCTCATTTTGAAGACAGTATTGCTGGTTCCAATATGGTAAAAAAAATGTGCCTGTATGTTGTACACATGTGCAATTATCAAAGTTTGTTTCAGATTTAGGTTATGGAAATTATGATTTTTTCATATTTTGGTAAATAACTTTGCAAGGGAGCATGTCATTGTGCCAAGTAATACCTCATTTTGATGACAGTGTTACTTCTTACAAGATGGTAAAAGAACTGTGTCTGTGCTCTGTACACATGCACAGATATCACAGTTTGTTTAGTCTTGTACGATTATGAAAATTATACATTTACAATACTTCTCATTATTATGCCCATATCTTTGCAAGGGAACATGGTGATCACACAAATGATGCATCATTTTGAAGCTGACATTCAGATGCACAACTTCTACACTGATATGTAGGCTATGTCTTTAACAGGTGAAGAGATATTATGCTTTGTTTATTTATCAATTATGAGAAATAATATATTAATCATATTTCTGTGAATATCTCAAGAAAGGAGCATCACACAGTAATGGTTAAGGTATCATTTTAAATCTGACATTCATACTAACACATTAAATTCAAATTGTATGGGTCTGCATGGTACATTGACCAAGATATTGTACTTTGCTTTTCCAAAAAGGTAAAAAATATGCACAATATCAACATTCCTTGCCAAATATTTAATAATGATTTTGATATGCACTATCAACATTTACACTGTTGGAAAGGTCAGTGTCTGCTGAACAACTTTCGCGTTTACATTTTTAGTCTAGCTCTTATAGTTAAAGGGTTATGAACATTTGTTTTCTGTATGGTATTAGAAATAGATTTTCTGAAAATGAGCTCAGGCTGCACTGTTGTTCCTATGGTGGAATTAAGCAGGCAGCTTTTCCAGAGCTGCTCCGGAGTGTATGAGTTAAAACATCACATGACAGTGGGGAGGACATGCAGACCTCCACAGACAAGGTGCTCTAGCAGAGAATCGAACGGAAGAACCTCTTGCTGTGATGCGACAATGCTACCAGCTGTACCACCATGGCCTAAAACAGAGGTATGGACTCAAATGTATGTAAAATTGACTCACATCAATCCTGAGATCATCCCAATGATATGGCAGAAAGCCACAAATTTGATAAAGAAAACATCTGGACATCCTGGGAATATCTGGAGAGCTGAGATGTATGAATGTGAAGTATATGGTACAGACACAGTACAAGGCAGTGCACCTACAGTGTAGAGTATTGTGATATCCCATTCCTGACATTGAGTACTAAAGCTGTGTAAATGATCTGTAATTGGACATGGGACTACCATGTAAAATGAACACTCAGGGGAAGTGTGTGTATTGAATAGGGACACACACATATATTGTAAGAATGAACACAAGAAAAGAGGACATGTAAAACTACTTATTGTAAAGCAGAAGAGGGCACGTCAATGGAAGATGGTTGTAGCAGCAGCATCAATCACATATCTGTATGGTACAGTAGGGACTGTACAGTAAAAATGTGTTTTCTGTGATTATCACACAAGATGACATAACGGGGAGGATGTCCATGTGAGATAAGCATCCTTACATGAATAATGCAAAGGACATTTATCAGGGATCTGACATACAATTGGGGTAGGGTGCATATTATGAAGCTGTGCAAGCTGAAATACCTGAATATGAGTGTACTGTTAGCAGAGAGGTCTCATGAAAGGTGGGCAGAGGTGAAGGCTCATGGCATACATTACAAGAACCAGCCACAATCATGGACAATATCAGAATAATACCACCAGTAATCTCATGTCTCTGATATAACACATGGGATTTACAGTGATAAGAGATGTCTGCATATATATATATATACACACACACACACACACACTTGAACAACTATTATGATACATCCACACTCTATGAGGGTAAACATGCACACTGTCCTGGCACTGTAACATCTGCTGGAGGTGTTAGGATGTACACCGCTATACCTGTATGTGACAGTATGGGCAATACAGGCTAGTTGCCATGTGTGCATGGCATATATATATATATATATATATATATATATATATATATATATATATATCTCGCACAATGCACATGAATGATATATACATGTCACTAATGTCAAACATATATGTATGTAGTGTGTGCATAAGCAGAACAGGTAGCACACATGTATCTGGTGTAACAACTTGATTGGTGTTATGCACCATCAGTCATGTATATTTCACAGAAATAATACCTAGGTATGGCCAATAAGCTGTGTGACAGCTCACTGTGACAAGGGTGATATACTTCCATTACACATCACTGGAAGATGTCTCGGGAGGTACATGAAGAAGGGTGCATTGTACATAGTAACTGGTGTGATGAAAGCTGGGAACCATGAAGGTATTATGGCCTCTGATATGGATGTCCTTCACATACCCAGTAATTATGTTACACTCAAGGGAGTAGTCAGCACTGTGACCACATGCTGGTGGATGTACCACTTACCATCTACACCAGAATATAGGTCAGTCACACACCTATTGGTCTGATTGTAGGGTGTGATGTCTATATTATACTTGGATGGTGTGCTTGTTCCCTAAATTAACAAATCCCCCCAATGTGTCTTGTCAATGCAGGTGTTGTCATGCATGTGGCAGCAGTGTTTATGTGTTGCTACTGTCTGTATTATACTCATATCACAGTTGGAGTCAATGAATACCTACATTCTGCAGTCATTCGGGCAGCTGTGTGGACACAGCATGTGTATGGCATCTCTGATGTCCATCACTTAACTAATGGACAGGAAAGGGCCTAGCAGAGAGCCTTAAAGTACAGACCTGCCCACTGGACCTGAGATATAGGTCAAGTTACACATTTCAACATACTCAGGTGCTACATATGTGATACACTGGTTTACCCATTTGGTGATTTACCTTGCTATGGCCACATATGACAGTGTTGAGTGAATACCTGTGTGGAATTGTGTCAAATGCCTTAACCTGGTCATGTTCCATAAGATGATACTGTTGTCACAATGCATTTCCTTGATGACCTCTTTGAGGACATCAGATGTAACAGACATGATGTAGCATTAACTCAAACAGGTCTGCTGCACACAGCCAGAATATGACTAGTGTACATGTAGAAGAGATCCATGATCACATGTTGATCCACCTCACAGTCGAGGAGAGTCGGAATGTCTCTATACATGCATGCATCAGGTGCTGTCCCCTCCACTCAGATGGATGCATGTTGATGTATACCCTTGTATGGGAATATAGCCCATGTGAAGGTTGCATTAAAGTGTGAATTCAACTGTATCAGGAAGGAGTATGTGCTGAGTCATGCCACATGTGATCAGTGATGTTGTCACGGGGAATTGTTTCCATGTAATAGAGCTGGATGAAGGTAAAAGAGTGCATAGTGCCTATTGTGATCTGGCCACTTGACACAATCCTCCATGCAGGTATCATTGAGAACCCACTAAGTCAACTATTTCTCAACAGTTCAGGCTAAAGTATCATTTTAAATCTGACATTCATACTAACACATTAAATTCAAATTGTATGGGTCTGCATGGTACATTGACCAAGATATTGTACTTTGCTTTTCCAAAAAGGTAAAAAATATGCACAATATCAACATTCCTTGCCAAATACTTAATAATGATTTTGATATGCACTATCAACATTTACACTGTTGGAAAGGTCAGTTTCATCAGCGGCCCCAGCCTTTGCCAATTTGGTTATGGCGTGGTGGGAAAAACAACATCTTCCCACCTTGGCAGACAAATATAACATTTTGTTTTTTTGTCGTTTTATGGATGATTTATTTTTTATAATTAAAGGTGATCACAATACTGTTAATGATTTTTTTGCCGATATTAATATATTTTCGGATTATTTAAAATTTACTATGGGTACTATTGGATTGGATGTCAATTTTTTGGATGTCATACTTAAGTGGGACTTAGCAGAAAACAGACTTCATAGTCGTATTTATCGTAAAAGGACATTTAACAATGGTTACTTACACTACAAAAGTGGGCACCCCAGGTATATAACCAACAATATCCCTAGGGGTCAATTTATTCGGGCAAGCCGCATGACCTCTAAGGACGCGGACTTGCATTATGAATTTTCTTTTATTTCCTCCCTATTTATCAAGAGAGGTTATGATTTATCCATCTTGGATGTCACTAAAGCTGACATTTGGTCTAAAAGGGACTCTATTTACTCTCCACTATTAAATTTTCAAAATGATGTGGTGGAGTCCACTTGTAGAGTAGTTAAAGGGAATAAGATGAACGCTAATTTAATTTGTTCACTAGAAATGAGCTCTGATTGTCAGGCTATTCAAAATATTATCAAGAAGAATTGGGGTATTATTAAGGGTAATAAGGATATTTTTCACGCTGTAGGAGAAAGACCTATTTTTGTCCAGAAAAATGGTCTTAATATTAAAAGGATTCTGGAAATTAATCAGAAGAAGATTCCTAGATTGGTGTTCAACAAAAGGGGCATGTTTACCTGCAATCAGTGCAATATTTGTCGTTTTATTTCCATTGGCCCTTACATTTCGGTTAGTACATATAGTAGGACCCTGGAGGTGCCAGGTTATGTTAATTGTAATACTAGTGGAGTTATTTATATTGCCTTATGTTCCACTTGTACCGCATTTTACATAGGGATGACCACTAGGGAAATTAAAATAAGAATTAGAGAACATTTATATGCTATCAAATCTAAAGATGAAAAAAATGCTTTATTTAAACATTCATTAAATTGTTCATCTTTTAGTAAATTTCTTTTCTCTATACTTGAGGTGGGCCAGAAGGATATGAGAGATGGGGATTTTAAAAATTATCTTTTGCAAAGGGAGGTATATTGGCAAATAAAATTAAAATCTGATACATTCCCAGGTCTCAATGAGACCATTAATATTAAGTGTTTTTTAAAACAACGTAAATTAAATATTAACAAAGAAGGGAATTTAGTTTATTCTCATTTTTAGTTGTTATAGTACTAGTTTTTGCTTATATGTTTTTTAACATGTTACACATTTATTTAAATATAGATATATTTATATTTTCTATAAAGTTATTTTTAAGTTTTGTCAGTTTAAATATTTGCTGATTACTTAATTGTTTGATTAAGCACATTGTCAGTTGTTGGTATTTAAAGTGGATCTTTTAACATGTGTACCTATTCTGATGAAGTATTGTACGAAAGCGGATAATAAACCTGTATACGCTATTTGCTGTCTCTGCCGTTTTTGCTGGTGTGTCATTAGCCTCCCGTGGATATTTGGTTTTCTTGGTTTGAGCTTTATTTTGTTTAAAGGTCAGTGTCTGCTGAACAACTTTCGCGTTTACATTTTTAGTCCAGCTCTTATAGTTAAAGGGTTATGAACATTTGTTTTCTGTATGGTATTAGAAATAGATTTTCTGAAAATGAGCTCAGGCTGCACTGTTGTTCCTATGGTGGAATTAAGCAGGCAGCTTTTCCAGAGCTGCTCCGGAGTGAATGAGTTAAAACATCACATGACAGTGGGGAGGACATGCAGACCTCCACAGACAAGGTGCTCTAGCAGAGAATCGAACGGAAGAACCTCTTGCTGTGAGGCGACAATGCTACCAGCTGTACCACCATGGCCTAAAACAGAGGTACGGACTCAAATGTATGTAAAATTGACTCACATCAATCCTGAGATCATCCCAATGATATGGCAGAAAGCCACAAATTTGATAAAGAAAACATCTGGACATCCTGGGAATATCTGGAGAGATGAGATGTATGAATGTGAAGTATATGGTACAGACACAGTACAAGACAGTGCACCTACAGTGTAGAGTATTGTGATATCCCATTCCTGACATTGAGTACTAAAGCTGTGTAAATGATCTGTAATTGGACATGGGACTACCATGTAAAATGAACACTCAGGGGAAGTGTGTGTATTGAATAGGGACACACACATATATTGTAAGAATGAACACAAGAAAAGAGGGCAGGTAAAACTACTTATTGTAAAGCAGAAGAGGGCACGTCAATGGAAAATGGTTGTAGCAGCAGCATCAATCACATATCTGTATGGTACAGTAGGGACTGTACAGTAAAAATGTGTTTTCTGTGATTATCACACAAGATGACATAACAACGGGGAGGATGTCCGTGTGAGATAAGCATCCTTACATGAATAATGCAAAGGACATTTATCAGGGATCTGACATACAATTGGGGTAGGGTGCATATTATGAAGCTGTGCAAGCTGAAATGCCTGAATATGAGTGTACTGTTAGCAGAGAGGTCTCATGAAAGGTGGGCAGAGGTGAAGGCTCATGGCATACATTACAAGAACCAGCCACAATCATGGACAATATCAGAATAATACCACCAGTAATCTCATGTCTCTGACATAACACATGTGATTTACAGTGATAAGAGATGTCTGCATATATACACACACACACACACTTGAACTATTATGATACATCCACACTCTATGAGGGTAAACATGCACACTGTCCTGGCACTGTAACATCTGCTGGAGGTGTTAGGATGTACACCGCTATACCTGTATGTGACAGTATGGGCAATACAGGCTATATATATATATATATATATATATATATATATATATATATATATATATATATATATATATATATATATATATATATATATCGCACAATGCACATGAATGATATACATGTCACTAATGTCAAACAACAGGTAGCACACATGTATCTGGTGTAACAACTTGATTGGTGTTATGCACCATCAGTCATGTATATTTCACAGAAATAATACCTAGGTATGGCCAATAAGCTGTGTGACAGCTCACTGTGACAAGGGTGATATACTTCCATTACACATCACTGGAAGATGTCTCAGGAGGTACATGAAGAAGGGTGCATTGTACATAGTAACTGGTGTGATGAAAGCTGGGAACCATGAAGGTATTATGGCCTCTGATATGGATGTCCTTCACATACCCAGTAATTATGTTACACTCAAGGGAGAAGTCAGCACTGTGACCACATGCTGGTGGATGTACCACTTACCATCTACACCAGAATATAGGTCAGTCACACACCTATTGGTCTGATTGTAGGGTGTGATGTCTATATTATACTTGGATGGTGTGTTTGTTCTCTAAATTAACAAATCCCCCCAATGTGTCTTGTCAATGCAGGTGTTGTCATGCATGTGGCAGCAGTGTTTATGTGTTGCTACTGTCTGTATTATACTCATATCACAGTTGGAGTCAATGAATACCTACATTCTGCAGTCATTCAGGCAGCTGTGTGGACACAGCATGTGTATGGCATCTCTGATGTCCATCACTTAACTAATGGACAGGAAAGGGCCTAGCAGAGAGCCTTAAAGTACAGACCTGCCCACTGGACCTGAGATATAGGTCAAGTTACACATTTCAACATAGTCAGATGCTACATATGTGATACACTGGTTTACCCATTTGGTGATTTACCTTGCTATGGCCACATATGACAGTGTTGAGTGAATACCTGTGTGGAATTGTGTCAAATGCCTTAACCTGGTCATGTTCCATAAGATGATACTGTTGTCACAATGCATTTCCTTGATGACCTCTTTGAGGACATCAGATGTAACAGACATGATGTAGCATTAACTCAAACAGGTCTGCTGCACACAGCCAGAATATGACTAGTGTACATGTAGAAGAGATCCATGATCACATGTTGATCCACCTCACAGTCGAGGAGAGTCGGAATGTCTCTATACATGCATGCATCAGATGCTGTCCCCTCCACTCAGATGGATGCATGTTGATGTATACCCTTGTATGGGAATATAGCCCATGTGAAGGTTGCATTAAAGTGTGAATTCAACTGTATCAGGAAGGAGTATGTGCTGAGTCATGCCACATGTGCACATGTCCAGGATAGTGCCTATTGTGATCTGGCCACTTGACACAATCCTCCATGCAGGTATCATTGAGAACCCACTACGTCAACTATTTCTCAACAGTTCAGGCTAAAGTATATGGCAACAAACTTGCTGATTCTTGCATACTGGGTGCAATCATTGAGTCCGCCAATTATGACAACATAGTACAGGAAGAGCTAACACAGGCAAATGAATGGAGACAAAGGCACACAATCCACAACTAAATGCAGAAATGTGTCTTTTTTGTGTTGTCCATCTGAAAAGTGGAATTCCATGTTAATCACAGCATTGACAACAGTCCTGCTTATGCTGACACCCAGTGATGCCAGCACTGGGCATGCATGTAGATAGCAGTCTGAACTTTGACCACCAAGTGTCCACACTGGCATTGAATGCCTATGTTGTGCACATCATACATCATGCCATCATACGCAGATTTTAAGATTGCATAACAGCACTGTAGTCAAACTTCATTAGAACGGTAATAGGATATAATGCTCTCTTTTGCATGTACCTCAGCAGACACATGCAGCAACTGCTGACACCACAGGGCTGTTTCAGCAAGATAACACAGGGCTACAAACCATGCCATGATGTATGCGGATAGGGTTAAAGCTATGTCAATGTAATCTGTCTGGTATAGGATGAGATGATGCCTGCATGACCCTGCCCTGGTGGGAGTACTGTATATCCCAAAATCTGATATAGCTGATGACATCAGCAGTGTCTGTTGAAGAGAATATGGTAATAATGATGTCCCAGATGCTGGTGTAAAAGGCTTTCCATAATGTCTAGCAGGGCCACACAGAGACACACACACAGACACACACACACACACACACACACACACACACACACACACACACGCGCGCGCGCGCGCACACACACACACACACAGACACACTGACTGCAGTGAGAGTAGAACACACACTGACTGCAGTGAGAGTAGAACCCCTACCTAAGTACACAGGCTAAAGAACTCAATACTTTAAGCAAGCACCATGGAACAAGTCAGACTTTTACAAGAGTGCAGGTGAACTTATAGTAGGTGACATCAGCAGGCCATGTCGGAGACCAGATGTTGTGTGGACTGCATGAAATGGATGTGTAGGCATGTGCAAGAATCAAATTAATGTTGATCCATGGTATTGGAGCAGTAACTGTGTTATACACACTTCTACTCTTCTGTTTAGAGAGATGTACACATTCCCAGTTGACTGCAGTGAGAACAGAACTCCTACAAGTACACAGACTACAGAACCTTACGCAAGTCCCATGGCACAACTCTGACATTGAGAGTGCAAGTGAACTTACAGTAGATAACATCAGCAGGTCATGTGAGAGACAAAAGGTTTGGAGTCCTGCATGGGCTCACAGCTTCACATGTTCATAGAAGGCTACTAGCCTAATGGCCCTAGGGTGTTTAGAAGCCTAGTTCAGTAAAAACACAAGTACCCTTATTGAGAATAGTTGGATGGTTGCTGTTAGCACAGAGATTGTCTGAGCACCACCAACTGTCCCTGTCCATCAGGAACATAGCTGCCACCACACAGGTGACTTTACAATCACACAACCAGTGTCAAGGTTGCACTTGAACAGGGTCATTGAGGAGCACTGCTTCACATGCAGTGGGAGCATATTACAGAGGAGTGTGAGTTGTTGGGGGATACATCTGTCTCCCCAGAATGTTCTGTTTATATCACAGGCTAGAATGAGAACCCTGGGTCAAGTTATTTGTGTCCTAATTGATTTGCAGATGCCCAGCATTTCCACTGGGGCAGGGTCTACGACTGCTCTGTGGGGCAGGCATAGGTCACCTCTCAGCAGCCTGCATGATACTGAGTGCAGTGACAGGTCTTTCAGTCTTTCCATGTATGTCATGTTTGGAGACCCTGGAGTCTGCCAATCACAATCCCGTGTTTTCTCCAACTGCTGCAGGTGTCTGGTGAGGTACAAACAGAAGGAGCATTGTAGTCAATTAGTGGTCTGATAAGGTAGAGTACAGCAGAGGTATAACCAGCCTGGTCTTAGATGTGATGACCATATATATGATTTGTGCAATGCAGAATGTGTGTGTCACCACTATGGACACATAGTAATGAAAATGTAGATTGCTATCAACATGTGTTCCCAAGTCTCACAACACTGTGTTTAAGCTTAGAGGGGTGTTGTGCATATCATCATTAGCAGGGGTGCTTCCTTGCCAAAGGGGAAAATGAGGCATGTTATGCTTTAAGGTTCAGTCAGTGAGTTTGGCACCAATCATGTGTGTGTGGCAGCCTCTTCTGCAATATGTTATCATCATTGGAGGGACTCTACATTAGTGCATCCAGTTACCAGTCATCTGCAGTCTTGGTAAACCGCAGGCCATCTACCATTGCCTGCACTTCAGGGAAGTAGTTTGCAAAGAGTTGAAGGCCCAGCACAGATCCTTGTGGTATTCTAATGGTAAGTGGCTAGTGGCGCAGGTGCAGTCCCCAACTTTGAGAGTGCATGTTCTGTCAATGAGCCAGTTGCCTATCTCTCTACTACTGTAAGGTTTAATTCCCACATGGGAGATCTTCACTGTGAGACATAAATGGAGATAGTGTCAAAAGACTTGGATAACGCTACATAGGTGGTATGCCCTATTATCCCTCATCTATATCTTTGGGTCAGTATCCAAGAAGTCCACAAGATTCAATAAGCAAGCTCTACCCTTGACAAAAACAAAATTTTGGGGTCAAGTGTGTTGAAGGACGCCTATATCCCGGTGGATATGGTCCATGCTGATTCCTTCCCTAGCCTTGCAGATAAGGCTTTTTTTAGGCATATAGGTCAACAGTTGTAGTTCTGCATGTTACAAGATTGATGTGCATTGCCTAGCACACATTTGATATCACATTTTGTAGTGTGGTTGATATATGTGTGGAAAAAGTACTGAGACACGAGGGTTGCAGTACTTGGGGGTGGCAACACATTGATGTACTGTAAATATATAACATTGTTAGATAGAGCCCTCAATTTATAATGTTCCCACATGTAATTCCATGTCATACACAGGAATTGGACAGGAAACAGCAGTAATAAAGCATAATATGTACATTTCCATAGCCCAGCAAGCAGCGGGTTTGCATAACAGTTGGCAAAGTGCATACACATGCGAGACATACATTTGCATGTAGCTAAGTAGTGTGCAAATGTGAGCCACATTGCTAAGTCTGACAGTTTGTATTGAGTCTATGAAATGCACCTGTTGCTTAAGCAACTCCACTTATGCACTGATGCATTCCTTTATGGGGCCAGATGGTACTGGATTCAAATGCAGGTGTATCTAATACTTTTACTTTTCATTACAAAGTGATAATACAATGACATGATTTTTTTATACAAGTTGTGTTGCTGTGAGTTGGTATAGAGCAGTGATGTTATGCATCATTACTGCTGCTCAAAGTTACTACGTGATGATGCACAATGCACACCTTCATGAAAAATGGATTAAAGTGCTAAAATGGGGTAGTAAGACAGTGGTGAAATGGGCAGCCAGCAGGGGGGGAAGAGCAAAGGGAAAGCAGGACAGGAATGTGCAGGAGGGAGGTAGGAAAGAACCATAGCTATCCATTTCTTTAACAGTTTAAAGTGAACATATGTGCAAAACATTAACTGAATTTAGACTGTCACCTCCAGTGAGAGGGGTAACCACAACACAATCATATTGTATAGCCAACTGGACTGAATCAAGTGTGTCAAGAAGACACGTGTGTGAAATTGAGAGCTATGTATGGGACAATTGTTTGTGTGTGTGTGTGTGTGTGTGTGTGTGTGTGTGTGCACGTGACAGGTGCCCATTTATTTTTTATTTGAGAGAGAGGAAAGTTGAGGAAGGGACATAGATATGTCTACTTCAGGTAAGTTGGGAAGGTGAGGAAGCAATTGCAGACAGACAAGACAAGAGACAGGTACAGTGATGGACACAAAAGGTTGGGGCACACCATGATTGGGATGAGGGTGAGGACATCCAGAGCCCATGGACATCAAGCTAGGAGACCATGAGAATCAAGTCCTTACATGCTGGACTGTCATTACTATCAAATCACTCTGCTGGTGGCTGGAGTGTTTGATGTCTTCTCCTCCTCCTCCTCCCAGTACTACACAAAATGAGGGAGAGCAGCCTCTCCAGCCAGCATAGCACACAACCCTATGTACCATCCCTGGCAACTCACTGTGGGTGATGAAATCACCACCTCTACCTCTGTTCCCGGACATTACCACTAGACCAGCCTCCAGGGCAGGACTACCTGAGGTGCAGGGGCAGCAGAAACAGTGCTGCCAGGTTGGCTCCCAGATATGCTGGGCATCAGTGCTGGAGCCAGTAGAAGGGGGCCAGGTGGCTCCATTGGGGCTGGCCTACCCAGCTGTGCAGCATTTAGTGATGTAGGACACGTACACAATTTGACCACACAAAATAAAAAATAAAACAAGAAAATAAAAAAATAAAATAAATAGAAATAAAATAAAAATATTTTTAGAATAACAAAATAAAATAAAATTCATACAATAAAATAAATTATTTTAATACACAATATAAATAAAATAGAAAAAAGAGAGATAAGTGCTGGGGAGAGAGAAAGAGATATAAGATTAGTACCTTTATTTGTGACATATAATGCAATAATACAATTATTTAACTCTATTATAATCTTAACTTTTACATTTAAGTGTACATCTAACAGATGCACACTATACTACAGACTGCAGCAAGTAATCCCTGAAATGTTCATATATTGCACATATGCATGCTACAACTATACAGATTACAGTTTACAGCAGGCATTTTGTGCCACTGGCAGAAAATAAATGAGTACTGTATAGTTGTGAAGTGTGGTATTTGAACCCACAACTTCAGACTAAAGTCTAATATTGGACTCTTACAACTGGTTTCCTGCTACTGACCAATGCATGCATACTTGCTTTTACAGTTGGGATTTGCATGCTCAATTTGATACAACTCGATAAAATACCAAAAAAACTATCTAACTTTTAGTGCTACAATAACAGTACTCTACTGTTGCATACATACCATATGCTTCAGTCATTCTCACCACTCTAGCCCTGTGGGCTCTGACATTGCACTCCTGATCATTGTCAGCTGTGGAAAAAGCAGAAAAGAACAGAACATCATTATGCATACCAGTCTTGCTATATTCATCTTTCTAAGTTTTACAAGTAATCTCTGTAGTTGATACTTACACAGGTGTGGGATGTCCTGTGTCTTAAATTCCTTAATTCTGCAGTCAAGTGTATCCCTCTTCCTCCTGTGTAGGTCACTGAAATAATGCCTACATTGCTTTCCAATGTGTGGGATACCTGTGGCACTGAATACAGCCTGGACTAAACTATCCCAAGCATCAGACTTGTACTGGGAGGCAGACAAGTCACCCGGTAGAGGCCTTTGGCCATGGTTCTTAACTAGGAGTCCACTGAATATCCTGGACACCCTATCTCTGTGCCCTAAACCAGGTTCCTTCCCCACAAATGCCTGCCATGCCTACTAGTAGATCTAGAGTAATGGTGACCAATGTTTCCTGTCAAAGGCTTTCAACACCATTCCCCATTCTGGTATTCTAGACAAGCTCACCAGCCTGAACATAAACCCCTACATTACGAGATGGGTTGCCAGTTGGCTCATGGCTAGAACCCACACGGTGAGATTTGCAGGCTCTAGGTCCAACTCTAAACCAGTTACAAGTGGCGTCCCCCAGGGCTCAGTCCTGGGACCTCTCCTGTTTGGTATATACTTCTCAGAGGTGCAGGCAAGCACAGGAGGACTATGGTTGACCAAGTTCGCAGATGACTGCAAACTAGGGTCTATAATTGACTGACCGGCTGACACAGATATCCTCCAGAAGGGTCTCACTGAGATGGATACCTGGTGTCAAAATCATGGCCTCAAGCTAAATGCCAAAAAGTGCATAGTAATCCCTTTTGGAAATAACAAAGTACCCATGAACTACCACATACGTGGTAGTCCCCTAAATACAGAAAATGTAATAAGGGATCTGGGGACCCAAGCAAATAGTAATCTCTCCTTTGATAATCATATTGCCAAGGTGGTTAGAAAATCTTTCTATGTGACCCACCTAATCACAAAAGTGTTCACATCTAGAACAAAAGAGTTTATTGTGCCCCTCTACTCATCACTCATCAGACCCATCATAGTACAACACCCCATTTGGGATGTACCTTACAAGGCACCTGCAACAGCTGGAAAGACCACAGAAGTACCTCACCAACAGGATTACTGGCTTCAAACAGATGTCCTATGCAGTCCGACTGAAGAAACTCCAGCTGTACTCAGTTGCATACCGCTTACTCAGAGGTGATCTTTGCCTGACATACAAGACCATGTCTAACCCAGAATTGATGGACATGCTCCACCTAAAAAAAAAAAAAAACAAATGCCCGACAGCCACACACTCTAGGGATCTAAACCTAACCACAACAATAAGTACGACATGCTGGAGGGATAGATTCCTGTCCCAGAGACTCCCCATGCTTTGGAACAGGATTCCAATCTACATTAGGCACAGCCCCTCACTAACACTCTTCAAGAGAAACTTTGACGAGTGGATGGGAACAAGAAGTTATGTACTCACCATAACGTTCGATGTATGTAGTCCATCTCGCCTCACATTCTTACTCACGGGTTCGGAGCCAAATATTGGCTCCGACTCGGCCAACTTTTTTATTTACTAGCTCAAAGTCTCCCATTGGCTGGGCTAAGCAGGTATCTCATGCTGCACTGCTCCATATCCCCAGATCTAGTTTGCTGCGAAACCAACAATCACACCTCATGCATAACAACAACCCAATAAGGTAGAACACTAACCAGGAAAATAAGAAAACACAAACTACCATTGAAGGGTACCTTAGAACCAATTACAACCTCCAAATCCTCCAGGAAGGGGGCAGATGGGAGGGTACGTAAGAATGTGAGGTGAGATGGACTACATACATCGAACATTATGGTGAGTACATAACTTCTTGATGTTATGTAGTCCAATCTCACCTACATTCTTACTCACGGGACAGCATCCCCAGCATCTCTATCCTGGGAGGCTCAAAGGAAGATACTCCTGAGGACTGTGGAACCAAAGGAAGCTCGACCCCTAGAAGCTACATCCAGTTTGTAATGAGTAATAAAGGTGTGCAGAGAAGCCCATGTGGCTGCAGCACAAATATCATCCCAAGATAGTCTAGCATGGTATGCCATAGACACAGAAACAGCCCTAGTAGAGTGAGCCTTGACAGGAAACGGTAGATTCTTTCCTGCTGAAGAATAAATAAAGGAAATACAATTTGAAATCCATCTGGAAATGGCAACCTTGGAAATAGGAGAACCCACTCTATTTTCTGAAAAGGAAACAAACAATTTGTCAGATTTTCGTAGGTGTTTGGTCCTGTATAGGTAGAATCATAGTTGTCTGTGCACATCCAGTTGATGGAACCTAAACTCTGCCTTGTTCGAGACTTGAGGGAAGAACACTGGCAGCTCAATAGACTGATTGAGATTAACAGAAGATGTTACTTTGGGGAGAAAGGATGGACTGGGTCTGAGAGAAACTCTGTCCTTATGAAAAATTAAATACAGGGGTTTGATGGAGAGAGCTTGAATCTCTGACACCCGTCTGGCTGATGTGATGGCTATTAGGAAGGCTGTCTTCCATGACAAAAACTTTAACTCACAGGTGGCAGCCGGCACGAAAGGTGGGGAAGTAAGAGCTTGCAAAACAAAGTTTAGATCCCAGGGCATGATAGGTTCGGACACAGAAGGCCGGAGTAATAAGGTGCCCTTTAGAAAGGCCTTACAGAGTTTATGGGCCATAAGGGAAGGCTCATAGGAGGTATGAAAGTTTGAAATAGCCACCAGCTGGACTTTTATGGTAGCGGGCGCAGAGCCCTGCTGAAAGAGCATGGACAAGAAATCCAAGACAGCAGCAATTGGGACTGTGAAAGGGTCAATTCTTTGGGCCTGAGCCCAAATAGAGAATCTCTTCCATTTGCTGGAGTAAATCATCCTAGTCGAGGACTTATGAGAAGAGGATAAAATGTGCACCACCTCAGGTGAAAAACGATGAAGTCTGACTAATGACGGAAGTAGAGTAGCCAGGCTGTCAACCTGAGGGTCCGCAGGGAGGGATGGAACTGTCCCGACGTGTGTCAGTAGGTCTGGAACTGGGTCCAGCATCCAAGGAGTGTCCACCGCGAATGGATCATGAAAGGAGAACCAGACTTGGCGAGGGCAGTGTGGGGTAATTAGAATCATCTTGCTTCCCAAGGAAATGGCTTTCTGAATCACTCTTGGTAACAGAGGAAACGGAGGGAAAGCGTAGAGCAGACCGGAGGGCCAATCATGGACTAGAGCATCCCTGGGTGACTCCTCCTGCGGGGGGATCAGGGTGAAGTAGTTGCTGCATTTGGCATTGAGGGGACTGGCAAAAAGATTGCAGCAAGGCTGAACCCACCTGCTGAAAATCTGTTCCACAACCAGACGGTTCAAGGACCACTCGTAAGGCAACAGAATAGCTCTGCTCAGCCTGTCTGCTATCACACTGGCCTTCCCTGGAATGTGCATTGCCACTAGAAACCATTGGGAAGACACTGCCTACTGCCACACTCGCATTGCCTCTCTGCACAAGGGGTAAGATCTGGTTCCTCCTTGTTTGTTTAGGTACCACACAATGGACATGTTGTCTGAGTGTATTGCAATCATCCCCAGAGGAAGAGAGCTCTGAAGTGCCTGCAACGCCAATAACACCGCTCTCATCTCTAAGACATTGATGTGCAGATGTACCTTGTGATCTTGCCACATGCCTTGGACCATCCTGCCAAGATAATGCCGCCCCCACCTCATCTGGGAGGCGTCTGTGGTCACCGTGGTGACAGGTGATGGAGGGAAAAACGGTTTCCCCTCATTCAGATTGGTGGAGCACAGCCACCAACTGAGATCCTGTTTGCATCGGTCCGTGAGTAGGATCTGGTGGGAAAGGGGGAGTTTTTGGAGAGGCCATTGGGCAAAGAGAAGCCATTGAAGAAGACTAATGTGTAATCTTGCTAGCGGCACTAGCATAATGGTAGCTGCCATGGTGCCCAAAAGCTGAAGAACCCATCTCGCCTGTACTCTCCTGAGGGGTAATAAAGCGTGAACCTGATTTTGTAATACACCAATCCTTTTGTGCGGGAAAAAGGGCCGCATTTGAACGATGTCTAGCTCTGCGCCTATAAACATGACACGCTGTGAGGGCAGCAAGGCAGATTTTTCCCAGTTCAATGTTATTCCTAGTCGTTGACAGAGGATAATGGTAGCGTCCCTGGCTTGGATGAGTAGATGCTTGGTAGGGGCGGTGAGGAGCCAGTTGTCCAGGTACGGAAACACCTGGAATCCCTGACATCTCAGGTGAGCTGTCACCACCGCCAAACACTTGGTGAACACCCTGGGGGCTATGGTGAGACCAAAGGGCAGGGCACAAAACTGAAAATGACTGGCTCCCAGCCAGAAGCGTAGGTGACTCCTGGATACCCTGTCCATTATGATATGATAGTAAGCATCCTTGAGGTCGATGGAGCACATCCATACTTCTTTTTCCAGAAACGGAAAAATGGACTGAAGGGTGACCATTTGGAACTTGGACTTCAGAACGTAGTGGTTTAATCTGCTGAGATCTAGAATGGGTCTCAAGTCCCCTGTTCTTTTCGGCACCAAAAAGAGTCTTGAGTAAGTCCCTAATCCGATTTGGTCTGAGGGGACAGGTTGGATGACTCCCTTCTTTAGCAGCTTTGAAACTTCTAATGCTGTGTGATCCCTTTGACTGGGTGGAACGTCTGGGATTCTTCTGACTGGAGGGGGGTCTGATGAAAAAGTGATGGCGTAACCTCCGGAAACTATTTGTAATACCCATCGATCCTGGGTGATGCTTTCCCAGGCTTCCGGGTACAACGATATGTGGCCCCCGACTGGCTCCGGAATAGCACAGTCAGGCAACACATCAGGAATGATGGTAGGATGAACCGCAAAAGGAATCATGGTCTCCCGAGTTGCAGGGGCCTCCTCTACCTCTAGGGCGGCGTCTTCCAGAATAACCTCCCCCTCCTCTGCCTCTGGAGGGGGACTCACCTTGTGCGGCCAGGAAAAACTTCTGCAATTTCTTGAACCACGTCTTCCCTCCCCTCTGAGCCTTGGGGTAAGGTCTCGAGGGAAGGGAAAAACTGACCTCTATGGCAGACAAGGTCTTTCCCTCTTGCTCGCACCTGGTGAGGGTGTCTTACACTTTGGTCCCAAGGAGTGAGGACCCATCAAAGGGAGCGTCAGTGAAGGAAGACTTGAAGGCCTCTGCAAAATGACACAGGCACATCCAGGCTTGCCTCCTGAGGGCTACTCCTGAACTGGCTGCCCTACTTGCCCCCTCAGCTGCATATGATATGCGCCTCATGGACGAGTTGACAACAGAATTAAGGGTAGACACCTGGGCATTAACTGTGCGTGCTATTGCCTCAAGTACGTTACCCACTAGAGTATCTCCTAACTCCTTGAGGAGATCTCTCTGGAGCTGAGTAAAGTGACAGAGATAGTTTAGTGACCATAGGGTGAAGGTCGCTGATTAGAGGGTACGCTTCCCATACCGGTCCATGCTCCTAGACTCCTTGTTAGGAGGATGGATGGAGGAAGAAGACTCGGCTACTTCCTGCTGTGTGGCCACCGCCACCATCATGGCATCTACAGAAACCCCTTTGGACAGAAACTCTTTCCCTGGGGGGGCAGAAAGAAACTTATTGGGCCTTTGGGGTACAGGTTCCACCGAATCAGGATTCTCCCACACCCTTCGACAAATTAAGTCCAAGAGCTTGTCGAAGGGTGGAGACACCCAGGAGGCAGAGGGTTGAGCACCAAAGGCCTTGAGGAATACCGACTCCTCCTCAGAGGGGGTTTTGGACGGCCAGTCGCCTCTCTGTCTCAATATCTCCAGGATGTCGGAGAAAGAGACGTCATCAGGGGACAACTTGGGGGACCCTCGGACTCCTCGAGGTCAGTATCAGAAGTGAGAGACTCATCCTGGGAGTCTATGTGCTTCCTCTTGTATAACTTCTTTCTAGGGGGCTCCTCTGGCACCGACTCTGAGCGGCCCTCAGAAAGTTGGGGACTGCTCATGGGAGTATCCCCCAGACCTTTGGGCTCTGCCATCTACGGATAGGGGGACATCAGAGGCTCTAGCCGGGGTGGAAGGGGATGGAATGACCAATCTGGGTGATGTAACTGATGATCTGGCCAGTGCGCTCCGCATGGCCTCGAAGGCGGGTCCCCCCGAATCCGAAGACCGACCGGCCTCCAAGGCCATGACCGGGGTCGGGGTCCCCCGAGCCGATGTGCCGAGAAGGAGGCTCAGAACCAACAGGTGTCCTGAAGTATCCCCCTTGGGCCCGACTGAGGAAACCAGAGTGCCGAACCCTGTGGACGGAGCCGACTGGGTTGGAGCAGATATCAGCCCCGATAAACCCTTGAGGGGTACCGGATCCGGTGGAAGAACATCACTTGGAGCGGAGCACTCCAGCTCCGAAGACAAGGAAGTGCTCAGAGGAAGAATCATCGACACAAGCATCGGGACAGGCTCTGGAGCCGACTGGGTCGGAGCCGAGAATACTTTTGCTAACACCGGTGACTGCAGGAGCCTCTGTACCACCTTATCGACATCCAAATCAGAAAGCCTGGAGAATTTGGAGGACAGGGAGGAAGATTGGAGTGCCTGACACTGGGCAACCGGCTCCGAATGAGTTCCAATAAAATAGGAGCCGACGCCGATTCCAATACTACAGATACCTCCTGCGGCCCAGAGGACAGAGGAGCCGAGGAGGTAGAGTCCAGTTTAGAGATTTTCTCCGGAGGCTCCGAAGATACAGACGGAGCCAGAGATCTTTTCTTCGCCTTCAAAGCTTTAGACTTGGACTGAGAACTAGAAGTTGAGTCTAAAGACTCCTCAAATGAAGGTTTTAGAAGTCCCTTCAATATTAGTTTATTTTTTCTCTCCTGGAGCACCCTCGGACTGAAGGCATGACAGAAGCTACAAGACTCTTGCAAATGAATTGCTCCTAGGCAATAAACACATACGGAGTGTCCATCTGTAATGGACATCTTGTAATTACACTTAGAACATTTCTTAAACCTGGAAGGTTTATGTTCCTTCTGATCCTTAGACATATTGTACAAGAATACCACAGAACGCAACTTATACTGAAGAACGCAGCAAGGGTGGGAAAAACTACCAATCACAGTACACACAAGGGAACCAAGAACCTCCAAGTAAAATGGTTCTTACAATTCACAAAACACTAACTACAAGAGAAAACACTACAAACAGGCATAGACCAATACCAAGAACAAACCCAAATGAACGAAACTCTACACAGGAAGGAGGACAAGTCAAATGGGCTTAGCCCACCAGAACAGTGAGGGATACCAACTACACAATATAAACACAAGAAGGCTCCAAGGTAGTCACTCGATAAAGATTTATTGTCCACAAACACCAAAAAATCAAATAAAATCGACAAGCCAACAAAACAAAATTTCTAACGTAGTACTAAGCGCTTTCACCCTCCAACACATAAGGGCATCATCAGAGTACATCTAAAGACATGAATAGGCTGCTATTAAATAAATACGCTTCCATTACACAACACCCTGATTGGTTAATCAATAAAACTGTTATCCAATAAATATAAATAAAATATCAGTTAATTCAATAAATATAGTTATAAAATATAAATACAATGTTAAAAGTTCATTTTAAAATTTCATAAAATTTATCCTTATTTATTTGTTAATTTATATACACAAAGATCTAATCTTTAAAATACTTGATATAGAAATTTGGCCATTAATACCAGGGAATGAACTAGCATGCTGTACACAATATAAACACACTGCTAACATGCAACAATAAGAAATAGCTATTAAAATAGCTTTTGTGGTTAAACAACAAGTAATTTCTCGAGAGAAATTGAAAAAGAAGGTACTTAGCCACAGCCAAACGAGACCACGTCCTAGCTCCATGAGCAGCAACCAAGATCTGGGGATATGGAGTAGTGCAGCATGGGATACGTGCTTAGCCCAGCCGATGGGAGACTTCGAGCTAGTAAATAAAAAAGTTGGTCGAGTCGGAGCCGATATTCGGCTCTGAACCTGTGAGTAAGAATGTAGGCGAGATTGGACTACATAACATACAAAGTTTACCCCGGGGATCACTCCAGTGCTACTGGAAAGAGGCAAGGGAACTAAATGCTCTGCTGGACAGAGGCACAGGGAACTAATCTAAAGGGGAGACGAAAGCCAACACATACTGGCTAGGCCTATAGATGCCCACAGGCAGACAGCCTAGTACTTACCTATAAACCTATAATACCATTTATCACATTTACTGGATTGTGCACACTGCTTGGTACTGCTGCACTCCGCTTACCATCGTGCATATGTGTTACTGGTTGCGCGCACCCCCAAGCAATGCATTTGCGTGATGGTAAGTGGAGAGCAGCACTGCCAAGCAGTGAGAAATTCAAGTATATTTTTTTGACAAATGTGAAAGCTATGCAAGTCCACACAGCAGCATTATACTTACAGGAATTTAGTACACATTATACCCACAGGCATTCATCTGATAATAAATGTGATACTACATAGCTAAATAAATAACAAACACAATACTAGTGTTTCATTCCTAAGATATGAGTATCAGGTCCACTATAAAAAGTGTTATAAGTGAGAGTGACTATACTGGGAAGGGGAACAGTAAAATTGTATGGAATATCCTGTACTAGAACCCAGGACCATGTGTATGGCACTCCTACACTTACACCTGTAGCCACAAGAAGGTTGAAATAACACTTGTCTATGTTGCAGTTCTTTGCTATAAACTGCAATGTCACAACAGTAAAAAGGATGCATACCCTATACTAGAACCCAGAACCATCTGTACTCCAGTCCTACACTTACACCTGCTGCCACCAGACTAGTTAAATGGCATTCCCTATTTTACTAATCATTCTTAAGGTCTCTTTGTTAACTGCCATGCAATGCCACTTAGCAGGTATGAGCAATGTCCAATAATAATAATTGAATGCATCCACTTTCTATTTTTGGCTGTCTGAGTCCTGTCTGGTTCCTGGGTGGTCCAGTTGTCCAGTATGTGCACTGCTGTGCATTGCATAAACAAGATAAGCACTATAGGTCACATCTCTCAAATACTGACCCCCCAAAAAAATTAGACAAAGACAGATAAGGAGAAAAAGAAAAAAAGGGGAAGTAGTTGAAATGAGGAAAATCAATGTATAACATGCACACAAGAAAATGATGGTTCACATGAGATACATCTACATAAATCTGGATTTGAGCTCTCTAATGCACCTTCAAAACACAGGGTGGGTGCCTTATCACTCTTTGCCACACAAACAGTTTTGCAGCAAAGAACTTAACTCAATCTGCATCATAACCAATTCAGCAACATCTACAGTGATATCAAACCATACAACTGTTATTTGTACATTTGTTATTTTTGGATGTAGTCCACCTAGTGATCACACAACCTGTTAAGATTATTGCTTGCAAATATACAGCTCTGTCTTACATTTCTGTGTTTGTTGGTCATTCCTCAATTATCTGACCAGTAATCTGAGACATACAGTCTGTAAGCCATTCTATACCATTGGCCTTAAAATGTGTGAGGATATAAGTGGAAATAATATCATATGCAGTTGTCAACAAATGAAGGGCAGGCTGGATGTTAAGGAAAACAACCATTGAATGCTGGGCTGTTTACTTACCCTTCCAAGCTTATATCTAACACACTGTAGATCTGACCTGATACACCCAGTGGAAGCAAGGCAACCTGCAGTGCTGTCGTGTTTTACTTCTACCAACCACTAATCATTCACAGTTGCAATTCATTAAACACAAGAACTGAGGAAGTGCCTGCATTATGTTTACATCTCCTACATGTATCCAAATATTTGGGATTCAGCAATTCTAATGAGTTCACACCTCATTTGCATCTTCACTGTGCTAACAGGCCTGAATCTACACCATATAAAAAAGCAACTGTGTAGCTAAGGCCAACTAATGGTGAGGAGACTTGTTTATGTTGGGAAGACTGCCCATATCCTATTTCTTCATAATATATTTCTACAGGGGAGTACTGAATTCAGAAGGTATACTTACATTTTGTCAGCTATATGCTGCAATGTATTTAAGAAAAATCTGAAGCAAAGGCTTTCACACTTATCTGTATGCATTAGTTATAAGTGTAGGGTTGGCATGGGTATGTTTGTGAAGCCATTTCAGAGGTATACATGATTGGAAATATCTGAAAATGGAATGCTGCATGATAAATATGTACAAATGTTTCAGGGACAGTTCCTTTGATAGCAATTTTCGCACTTCAAAGATGGCTTGTTAGCTAGATGTAAAACACAAAAAAGGATTCCAGTGGTGAACCAAACATCAGAGATAAAGCAATACAAAAAAAAACACAGAAACACCAAGAACACCAAAACAGTTTATTCCAAAGTTTTTGGGAAAAACCCTTCCTCAGTGTTAATACATTCCAACAAAAGTATCCCAATTTATATAAAGAAATTTCAAAAAACACACGACAAACAGCCAACCAATAGAAAACCTCAATTAACTAAACAAATGTTGTATAACAGTAGCAAAAAAAAAGGAATAAAAAATTTTGAAAACAGTTTCATTCAATGTAACTGCATATGTTTAAAAAACAGATGCAATTAAAAAACCTAGTTAAAAACAGGTCCAATTATATTGACTAATGTAATTTGTTTTAAAATCTGTTACGCTTTATAGAATATCTTAAAAATGTTTTGACATTTTTTATTACTTTTACTACTGTTATACATTTGTCTAATTTAGGTTTTGTATTGGCTGGCTGATTGTCATGTATTTTTTGAAATGTCTTTATATAAACTGGAATACTTTTGCAGGAATATATTAGCACTGAGGAAGGGTTTTTCCCGAAAGGTTTGCAATACACTGTTTCGTTGTTCTTGGCATTTCTTAAGTTGAAGTTTTATTTATTTATTTATTTTTTTTGTTAGATGTGTCATTTACCTGTTCTTTTTTTGGGGGGAGGCGCAAAGGTGAGTTCCTGTTATGGTACATACAAAGATACATTCCTCTTGTTACTTTCATTGTCTTGTATCCTGCCTATTCATATTTCACATCTGTAGACTGTTGTACTTTTCTCCAGGGGGTAATACTGAGGAGCTACCTTTTCTGTTTTATCTGGAAACAATTATTTTGTAGTTATGTGATACTTATGTGTAGTATTCTTCTGTTGTCTTTTAGAACACCTAGGAGTATGCCACCCAAGTCTGTCAATCCTTGGAGACCCTCCTTCACCGATGCTGAGAACCAGGTGACAGTGGATGCATCTAGACAACATGGTGCTTTTTTCCTGGAAAGGGGATGGGAAAATGTAGCACATGTAGGATGCAAATTTGGCACCAGATAGTTGATGATGTAAATGCCATGGGTGGCCATGGCAGGACATATGAGCAGGTGCACCACAGGGAAACTGATATGATCACATCTGTACCGAGGAGATCAGCTGCAGTGGACAGTGATCAAATGGTTACCAGGGAATGACTTGATAGGGAACCACCACTAATACCAAAAGAAGAGTTCCTGGCCAATATCAGGGATCCAGACAGCTCACAGGAGTGCAGTACAGCATGTCCTGGATGTCAGAGCAACAGTTTCAGAGACAGCAAGCCTGTCCCAGCAGGAGCTTCCAGGTAAGCTTTGGCATCTCAACAGGTGAATACTGTTGCAGAGTAAAACAATTAAAATCAATAAGTTACTTCTGTGTCACATGTATTTTTTTGGGGGGGATTGAAAATTGCTACAGTTATTAGCTTAGGTTGAAGTTGACAGCTACATTCTTGTTGAAAGTATAGTTAATGGACATATAAAGGGGTAAATGTATTACCCCGTGTTACTGTTAATTGTGATGATGTTGTCCTTAACTCTTGCTTAACTTTTTCCAGGAACATCTGGATTACAGAGGAGTATCTCATCTGCAGATGGTAAGCCAAACATTTTTATGGCAGTACTGCTGAGCAATTTAAAGAAATATTTTAGTCTGTGCTGTTGTCAGACCTGCTGTGCGTATTGCTGTACTGTCTGTAATAGTGGCAGCACTGTTACTTTGCTACCATACACTGGAATATAGTTGTGTAGGTATTAATTTTTTCCTGTGTCTCTTGCTTTTTATCACAGGTGATTATGACCATGAGAATGTGGGCCCTCTGCTACCTGACATCAGTGCATCAGCAGACTGATGATCATGCTGGCCAAACTGAGGCACATTTGGGGTGCAGAAGTTGAATCTGTCACTGAAGCTGACAAACAGCTATCCCATACAATTCCATCAGACATAGCCAGTAGGCCTTTGCCTACCCATTCCAGTGAGCCCTCAGATACTGGACAGGTGGCAGGTGAGGCCATTGATCAGGGAAGTGTGGTTACTGTGGCTTCAGTGTATGTTTTCTCTGGCCGTAGCCAAAGTGTGGGTGAGGTGCCACATAGGAGGGTTTTGATAGGGGTGCTCAGAGGGGGTCTGCTGTCCCTCCTCCACCTGGTGCAGGTATCTCTTCCTGTGTCACTCAATGTACATTTAAGGTCACCATGGAGGCACAGGCTAACATGCTTGACTGTCTCCACTGTGTTGCCAATTCAATGGATCAGGTGAATGACATGTTGGAATGAGGAGTGTCTGTGATGGAACAATAAGTATCTGTCATGGAATGAGCATTGTCTGTGATGGAACATCTGCTGGGAGGGGAATGCCATCCTTATGGACATAGGTAGGCCACATCATCTGCTGTCAGCCAACGTGGCCATGCCCAATCACACTCCCATAGTAGCAGTACTTCCACTGCTCAGTGAGTGTGCTGTCCACACCCAGATGTGACAGGCCATGGAGCAGTGGTCCTGGGCATCCCCGTGAAGGGAGCTCATCCAGCAGACATCAGTCACATTTGGGTAGCAGCAGTGCATCTGATCGTTGGCATGGACATGCTAGTGCAACACCTGGCAGAGCCAGTTCTCATGCTCAGAGATGACAAAGATGAACTGCCACCTCTACCATGCACAGCTCACACCTGTGCAACATATCAAGATGTAGAGCCAGCAGACAGCATGGCTGTGTTCATGCAGACACACACACCAATTTCAACTGGAAGACCCCCTACAGACACACACAATTACATATTTTTGGCTCACTGGCCATTTGTTGGTTTATCTAAATGTCTGCCTGGCTCTTTCTTACTCGTGGATCTTTTGTGTCACCCTAGGCTTCCTGCTCCCCTGACATAACATCCTGTGCAAGTGATAACTGTGCCATATCCTTATTTTCTATCTTTTGGATTCAGGGATACATAAGCTTTGTGTCTGATGCTTAGAGTGGACAGCTAACTTGGTGCTTGGTATATCTGCATTTGTTGTGTTGAACTGGTAATTGTACCTTTGACTTATATTGGCTTTGGAAAGTTAAACCAGTTGATAGCATCAAAATTTTCCAACTTTATAGTGAATGATCTTGTGAGGGTTGTGAAGTCTGAAACTGTAATGTGTATCATTACTTTCTAACTTCTCTCTTTAATGATATTTCAGTACAAACATATGGTGGGAAACTGAGGGCATACACTGATCATCAGTACTTTTGAAAGGTATGACTGCAAATCTTTGATGCCTGGTGCCTACTACTTAGTAATGGACACATAAGTCAGATAAGCCTCTGCTGTCACATGTTAAGGTAATTTCTGTACAAACCTCCCACATTTTACTTGCTTACCATACCCAGTAATGAACTACAAGTATATACCACACATTCTTATTATTAAATAATACACTCCAGGTTCAGGATAACTTACCTTGTAAATGCCACAGTTTCAGTTCATGGCCGACTCTGTCTGATGCAAGAAGTACGCAGCCAATACATGGAGAAGTAACGGTTGTGAGTTGCCTGACCTCAATGTTATTAATTGTATGTGAGTAGGAGGAAGGTTTTAGGCCCCTAGGTGGTAAGTGTGCTATGAGTTGTCTCTATGCCAATGCAAGGGCATGCTGAGCATGCCTACATCTGCCTACACCCACAGCAGCTGGTGGTTCCCCCTCTGATTCATCTGCCTGTGGTTGTGATGACCCTGGCATTGGTGGTGGGATGATGTGCCCCTTCCCCTCACTGATCCTGCTGAAGACATTTCCTCAGGATTACATTGTGTACCATGGCATATATTGTGAATATCTCTGTACATGTCCATGGATTGTACTGCAGGGCTCCTCCAGAGGTATCCAGGCATCAGAACCATGGCTTCAACAGCCTCAACACATGTTCTATGATATATCCAGTTTGAGTGTGTGCCTCATTATGGCATTCTTCCATGGCTGTGTTTATTTCTGATGGATGTCATCAGCACAGTTCCAGTGAATAGCCTGCATCCTCAAGTAAATCATTCTGTGAGATATCCTGCCTAGCAAACATCAGGTACAGTTGTGGGGCAAGCCAGATATGCAAGTTGTGGTAATGGCCAGGGCTGCTAGTACACACATTCAAGATGATTCCCTTGGCATTACACAAGACTTAGCAGTTGATACAGTGGTAGCCCTTTCTGTTTATGTAGAGCCTATCCTGTTCTCTGAGTGGTGACTTCATTTCTATACATGTGAAATCTATGGCACCCACTACTTCAGGGTAGTGTGCTACACAGCAGACCTCCTGCATATTTCTGGCCCTCTCCTCAGAACTACAAGGTAAATATATGTGGTCACTGTCATGATGGAGCATAGAATTCAAGATTTGGTGGAGGATCCTGGATGCTGATGCCTGTAAGACCACCAGCATGTCCCCTGTTGGTCTCTGAATGGTACCTGTAGCTAAGATTCTAAGGGCTACACATAACTTTGTCTCAACTGGGATGGGTTCCCCTCGGTTGGTTCTGGCTCTGAGTTAAGGACGGCAGAGGTCAGAGTTCCTGTAGTGTGTCCCTGTCTACCCTGTAAGCGCTCTACAATTTCCATGTCATGAACCTAGTGAAAAGTTATATGGGGCCTGAAAACTCTCCTCTTTCTCACCGTAGGCCTATTAGCAGCAGGAGCAGCAGCAGCACTGGCTTCAGCTTGTAGCACATACAAATGAATTAAAGCAGCAACAGCCCTCAACATTCTGTCCATGTATAGACTCCTTTCCATGGCTGTATTCCAAAAGTTTTGAAAGCAGAAAAAAACAGCATGGAGTCTACATGGATGCTTTATAATTGATGAATACCTCCATCATCTTGGATTAGTTGATTAGCATGTAATTCAACTGCTTATGTGGTAATTAGCATGCCACGGTGTTTACCTTGATGAGCACCTCTACAAGGCGTTTACTGAATCTAAATTTTGTTGCTACCATATGCTCAGCACTGCACAATGTGCTTACAGTAGAAAATAACCATGTAGGGTTTATTGAACCCCCCTGATTATATATATATATATATATATATATATAAGGTGGGTATAACAACTTCTTACCATAATGGCTACACTATGCACATTACTTTGGAATGTGAATGGCCTCACGGGTAGACAAAGGTAAGAGTATTGAATTACATTAAAAAATGCAGAGTGTAAACAGGAATGCTACAAGAGACACATTTGGAAAGAAATGAGCATATGCATTTGATAAAGAAAGGACTTTAAGATAGATATTCAGTAGAATATCAAGAACAAGGGAAAAGAGGAGTAATTATAAGAATTGCTAGAGGAGCTGCAATAGTAATAGAACAGGAAAAAGGACAATGATAGATGTGTGGTAGTAAGGGACTACTGGCAAGGGAGGATAATTACACTGACATGTATTCATATTCAACCTAACTGCTAATATGGAACTTAAGAAAATTTGGAAACATAATCAGTTTTTAGCAGAAAATATTACTTGCAGATGGGGACTAGAACTTGATTTGCAGCAGTGAAGATGTATCAAGGGGTCACAGAAGGGAATTTATAACAAGAGGGTAGACTTTTGGAGAAACCTCCAAAAATATTTGGTATGGAAGATGTGAATTCAGCAGTAGGAAATGCAAGAGAATTTACTGGGCTGCACTAGATAGAAATTGTATTTCAGAAGAACATGTGTATTTAAGTGAAAGTGTTGACAAGCATTCAATAACTATTTCAGATCATCTGTCAATAACAACCAAGATAAAAATGTATGATAATGAAGTAAAAAATATATGCTGGCACTTCCACGCCTATCTTAAAAAGTGACAAATTTAAGGAATGGGTAGTGAAAATTATTCAAGAGTTATTAGGAAAGATAGAGATTTCTTCAGAAGTTATAGATAGTGAGTGAGATAAAATGAAAGTGGAGAAGGTAGAAATAAAAGAAAAATATGCTTCAGAAGTAACAAGAATTATTTAGAGGAGCTGACAAAGGTTAAAGTATTGCAGAATAAGGAGAATCTCACAGAAGAGGAGACAATACAACTGCAGTGTGTGAGAAAGAAAATAATGAGGTATCTGGATAATAAAGGAGTTTACAAAGATTGCTGTTAAACAAATGTTTCTGGATAACTCCAGAGCATAAAAACTTTTGAGTTATGTAACAGAAAGTAGAAAAGGTTTTTGTCAAATTTGCAGGGCCTACAACAAGAAAAATAACCAAAGATCTTCTAGACATAAGAGATATTTTGGAAATTTTATGAAAATTTGTATAAAACAAAGAAATGTGGAAATCAAGAAATAGCACAAATGGTAATATTTATGAATGGCCTGGGTATGCCAAGATTAGAGCTAGGTGAGGCTCAACAGTTAAAAGTGGAGGAAATTAGATAAAAATGTTGACATATAATCAATCTGCAGGAAAGCTTCAGAAACACAATGTATTCCTGTGGAAGTTTGGAAGCTAGGAGGCAAGAAAGTGACAAAGATCTGGAAGGTTTTGTTTAACAGTATTTTAAAAGGATGGTAAGCACCAACATCCTGGATGAAAGCTGTGGTGGCTGTAATATCTAAAGACCCACCAGGCCCAGCTTCATATAGGCCAATTTCAATTTTAAACCATGATTATGAAGTGTGTGTTCATAATATCTAAAAGAATGGCAAAGGTCTTGCCAAAATTGATAGATATGGATCAATGTGATCAAACATTTTTATATACCAGAGGAAATATTGTGGGCATAAAAGAGTTGAAGGATTTTATCTTGAATAAGAAAATGGCAAGGCTCAACTGGGATAAGCTGATGCTTTCAATTGAACAATGTGGTTTAGGATTACCTGATTTGAAGGGATATTTTAGAGCTACCCATTTGAGGCTTATAGACATGACTCAAGCTATAATTCAAAGTAGAAAGGGATGGTGATGATGATGACAAAGTGGGGGGTGGAAGAAATAAAGACAAAGTGGGATTTTGGATGCAGATCATTAAGGAGGACAGTCATACAGAATACTATATTCATCAAGTAGCAGAAAGTATTTTAACAACTAAGCTTACCTGACAATAAAGAAAAATTTTGTCAACAGGGGTGATTGTAATTAGGGGTATGGAGAGCAGACAAGAGGGGGCTGGGATTTAATGGAGAAAAATGGCAAAGGGAGCAAGGTATTGGGAGCAAATAACTGGTGAGGGAAAGGTGGCAGAATGGGAAGAGGCCAAGACATTTGGACTGCATGCTAGAGAGACTGCATTCCCTAGCACAGACTGATATCAAGGTATATGCAAAGAGGAAGCAATAGGGAAATCCTAAGTGAAAGACCTGCTCTGATAGAGTTTTTATATGAATCTAGAACAGAAGCTGCTGTTAAAGAGACAATTATAGGATATGCAAAACACTGCATGATAATTACAGGAATCAGAGTAAGAACGTTTTTTAAAAATGGTGTATGTGTAAGTATGTCATTTTCCAATGTTGCACTGCTTTACAAGTAATCTACATAATCCTACAAAATCCAGATGCCCGAGGTATGAATTACTATAGTCAAAATTTATACCATTAAAAACATTTGTTTGGATGGAACCGAAAGGCATCCATAAAAAAGTTCTGATTATGAAGAAAATAAATGTGTGAAATAAAAATATCAGTTTAACATTGAAGAGGCCCTCCAGAATGGACATACAGCTACTTTTTTCCTGGGAGACTTCTCAGGGAAAAAAACATCACCTGCAACTGCACTTGGGGCCAAACACATTCCCAGATGTAATACTCTGCAGTATTACCATGATACAGTACAATGGGGACCCTGGCATTGTACTTCCCAGTCCATGGAATATGGGAATACTACCTAATAAGAAAAGAAAATGAAAAGGATATATGACTATAACCTAGAATACCCACAAATGAAAACCCATTTAAAGAAGCTGTAAGACTTGCTCAATGTAATAGGTGTGACATAGCTGCAGAAGGCCCACTCAGAAAGGAGCAGATAAACTGAGCACTCACTTATGTTTCTGTTACACCATACTCTACAGTGGGCATAAAGTTTGACAATTCCCAAGAGCTATTCCCAACCTCCAAGAAGGTAGACAGAAATATGGCAAACTAGCTAACGGGACAGCAGGAGGGAGATTCATTACTCTGGTATTCGGGCCGGCCGAGGGCTACCCAGCAGGGATAACCTACAAGTGATGACTACAACAGTGAAACGTGAAGAACATCTAGCTAATGGGACAGCTGACTCCAAATGCTGAATCCTGCTGAAGAGAAGGTATAATGGAAGCTCTGCTCCTGCAGCAGTGATCCATACTGGAGTGACAGGTAACAGTATGCACCAACAGTCATGCAAATGTCTACCACTAACAGACTCTTACTGCATGCACAACAGACAGCCATCCCATGGAAAAATAACTGACTCATCAAAAGTGATGAAGAAAGATGAAAAAAACAAAATCTGTGTTTGTACTATAAAACACATGACCCTCTTAAGGAAAATCAGTATCTAAAAATGAAAGCTTGGATCTCAAACCTACAGCTGGTGGTTTTAATACCTACCAAGAACAGAGTCTTCCAAAACCTAAGTTTTGTTCAACCACCTGAATTAAAAGGTAAGCAAGGAGAGCTTGTCAAAGTACAAGCCCCAAGGATAAAGATTTTTTCTTCCACCAGGGGACACACATGGAAAATTCTCATCACAAACTACTTAACCAGCATGTGCCAGAGGCAGCTGCCCTTACCCAAGGATATTATGTGCTTAGATGGCATGGACCAGCACCCTGATCATAGACAAACTAAAAAACATTGTCCAAGGTAGCTCACATGGACCTGCAAACTCAAAGGCTGTGGGGCAGGCAACTCTGCTAAATGAGAAGCCTAATGGAATGTTTTCCTAATAGACTTCAGCACCTCTGCTATGACATGTAGCAGAACAAGGGGAAAGCACAGCTGTGTAAAATCTTAACAGTAGATGCCCTTCTCTTCATTGTTGCAGTATTCTTCACTGTAGGATCTCCTGCCAAAGACAGCCCAATGTCTGGCCAGTATACCAAAGCCTTCAAATCTTGTATGCACCATACGTGACATGTATGCTCCCCATTCAGAATATAGGGTATAAAGGTGGCATATGACGCCATTACCCAGAAACAAATTTTCCCAGTAAAGAACAATCTCCATAGGACAAAAAAGGTTATGCACACCCAGAAGGAGAAAAATGCAGATGGAAAAGGGAGACAGTCAGAAGGGAAACTAAAGCCTAAAAGAAAAAAAGGGGAGTTGGAGGGAGGCAGCAAATACTACAATGGTGAAGAGAAAGACATCTATTGTTATGGTAGGATTTTGCACAATTGTAATGTGTCCTTCTATATCACTGTTGCACTATTCTTCACCGCAGTGAGAGTACAAAAGCTCAAGAAAAGGAATAGGAGGTGGAAGACTGGGAAGAGCCCTCAACAAACACAAGCAGAATGGCTATAGCAAAACCTGCTTGGCCCTAAAAGCCATATGCAATTTATAATGCTTAGTTAAGGTATGCACTAAGGACCAAGCAACAGCTTCAATGATGAAATTGGTGTACAACCCCTTGAAGAAACCACTAGAAGAGGTAAAAGCCCTAGTGGAGTAAGCTCTAACAGAAACAGACATTTGCCATGCAAAGAACATAAGAAAAATTGCCTTAGATATCCAGGAGGAGATGGTTTGCTTAAAAACAGTCAAACCCACTGTCCTAGGATGAAAAGAAAAAAAAGCTATACAGCCTTATGAATAACCTTGGTTTTATCCAAATAATTCCTAAGCTGCCTGTGCAAATCCAAGGTATGTAGGACCCTCTCATTACCAGACTGAGGAAAAGGAAAAAAAAGAGGGGAGTTGTACTGCCTGATTCAAGGATGACTCATTAATCACCTTGGGCGTAAATGAAGAGACACCCTGCCCCTGTAAAAAAAAAAAAAAAAGAAAACAAAGATGGCCATAAGGGCCTGAAGCTCAGAAACCCTCCAAGCAGAACTAAGAGCAAGCAGTAAGACAGTCTTCAAGGTACAATGTTGCAGAGAAGCTGAGCTGACAAACTCAAAAGGAGCATGGGTCAAGTTTTCTAAAACACAATTAGGCACCAAGGTGGAGAAATGTGTTGCCTTGGAAGCCTAAAATATAGAAGGCCTTAAATTGCCTGACCTCAAAGCAAGAAGCCAAAGCAGGATTCATTGGCAGACAGGCTGAAATAACTGACAAATCAGCTTTCACCAAAGAACAGAACAGGCCAAGCTAGACTGGAGCAAATTGCACACATAGGAGAGAACCAAAGGGACCCCCACTGAAAACCATCCCTAGTTATGAGCATGGTACTAGAGAGAAAATCTCTTCCATTTGTACATAAAAGAGTTTCTGGTAGTAGGCTTTCTTGCCTCCTGTAAAACCCTTAGCACATCCCCAGAAAATAGGTGCCTAAAAAGGGATCAAAATCCTATCACCTACAGTGTCAGTTGAAGAGTGGACAAGTGAGGATGGATGAGAGACCCCTTGCCCTGTGTGAGAAGGTCCAACTGATGAGGTAACCTGTGGTGATTGCACCTAGCAGGATGCATTAAAATGAGGAACCAGGGCTGTCTTGGCCAAAAGGGAATCCCTAGCATGATTGTTTGGGAGACCAGCTGTATCTTCTTCTGAACTCTTGGAAGTAGGGAATGAGGAGGTAAGGCATACAGAAACACCCCCTTCCAAGGACAAAAAAGGGTATCCATCTTCCAACACTCTGGAACAGAAAAGGAGGAGCTGCTGTTCAGACAGGAGGCAAAATATCTACCCGAGGAATACCCCAACAATGGACTATGTCCAAAAATACATCTCTCTGAAGCATCCATTCATGAGCCTGTGTTTTGGACCTGCTCAAAGCGTCTGCCAGTAGATTGTGCTCTGCAGAATATACACTGCCTGAAGAATTAACTGATAACCAAGAGCCAGACCCAAGGCCTGAAGATCCAACCGGCAGAAAAAATAAGATTTTGTGCTCCCTTGCTTGTTGACATAGCACATCACTGTCCATGTAAACTAACAGACGGCTTGGAGAAAGCATGGGGTGAAAAGCCAGAAGGGCCAGAATCAGAGGTCTTATCTTTTTAATATTGACATGGTCTGACTTCTGAAGTGGGGGCCAATGACCTTGAACTTTCATGTGAACACAGGAACCCCCCCACCCCATGTCTAAAGCATCAGTGAACATTTCTTTAGAAGGAAACAGGAAGCTGAATAGGCAGGCCTGGGTTGAAAAGAAGCTGCTGAATCACTTGAATTCACGCTTCATACAAGGAAGGAGAGAGACTCTGAAATCCAGATGGTTGCAATGCTGAAGCCAAACTGGCTTAAGATAATACTGTAGGCTCTGTACATGCACTCTGGCAAGAGGGAACATTGGAATAAGAGGTCATGAATCCCAGGGCTTGAAGAAATTCTCTGGCTGGAATAGCTGGCAGAGGAAGAACAGACAAAGAAAGTTGTCAAGGACAAAACTTTTTGAGGAGGAAGAGATGCCAGCATTGGCAATGTCTGAATCCTGCAACCCAGATCCACATGATCCCATGAGGGAGTCAGGATAGACTTTTGAAAGTTAATACCGAAACCCAGACTTTGGAGGATAGATATGACAATCTCCAGGTTCCGTAGCAGGCAACTGGGAGAAGGCACCTGAAGCAACAGGTCATCTAGATAAGGAAAACTCTGAATGCCTTGGAGTCTGCAAAGGGCAATCACAGGAGCAAGGCATTATGTTAATACCCATAGCAGTACAGAGGCCAAGGGGCAGATCAGAGAACTGAAAATGAGAGGAATAAAAAGAAATGTAAAAACCTCCTAAAAAGAAGGTGAATAGGAATATGAAGATAAGCATCCTTAAGATCAAAGGACAGCAGAAAAGCATGGTGTAGTACAAGAGGAAACAAGGTTGGAAGAAAGACCATCTGAAAAGGCAGAACTTTGAAAAAGGTGCTGAGCAAGGAGAGATCCAGAACAGGTCTTCATATGCCCTCCTTTTATGAGACCAGGAACATTCTGGAGTAAAATCCCTTTTCTACTTGTGAAGAAGGAAAGTGTTTCTTGCCCCAGATGCCAGCCTCTTTGAGGCTAAAAAAATTTGGAGATGCATGTTTCCAAAAAAGATAGGGTAAACACAAAAATAAGCATGTATGTACATATATACAAACAATGGATGCATCTCTAACTCATAACAATACCGGATAGCCAAATAAGGAGGAGGGATAAAGTAGATTATGGTGTAGATAGGATCCCTTGTAGGGATCCCTGGGTATGGGTGCTGGGTACGGGACCACAGCTATAGAGGCAAATTAAGATAAATTTAGATTATGGCATGTTTAGGGATCCTCAGCCGCCTCAATAATGCCCCTGTCGGGATCTGGAGTGAAGAAGCGGCTGGTGCCTGCTTTATCATATGTATGCCTTCTTGTCCGCATGTGGTTTGTTTTCTGGGGCTGCCACCTCGATGTCCTCCTTTTCCTATCTGAGATTGTCTGTTTGGAAATAGCTTTGCTTTTTTCCTTCCTTCCTGTTGCATAGGCTACAAAAAAGTTGGTCAGTCTTTTCGCTACTTTTTGTTCTGTCCAAGTAGTTAGCTAGGCTGTTCATGTACATCCAAGGTATGCATTTTCCCTCTGTTTTGTGGGTTGGGAAAGAAGGTAGGTAGGTGGATTTGCTGGTTAAAGACACCCTGGATACCACCTTAGGCATAAATGTAGGATTAGTCTGGAAGATTAGGAAGGGCTTGCCATTATTTAAGGCCTGTCTGAAACCTCCCCTCCTTGCTGAAGTAATTGCCAGTAGGAAAGCAGTTTTATGACACAGGTGTTGTAGGTCTGCTGTTGCTGCTGGTTCAAAGGGTGATAGTCTGAAATAGCTGATGCATGTAGTGGATGGGATGGACAGACATGAATGAAGAAGTTCAGAGAGCCCAGAACTCCAGAATGTTAGGCTATATATACATCTTTTTCCTCTTTCTTTTACTCCTCAAAACCAAACCTTTTTTCCATTTTCCAGCATAGTTCCTTCTTTTTGAAGGGTCCATGCTTTCAAGAATAATGTCTTTAACTCTTTTGGAAGTTCGGATTAGCTGCTGCTATGTGATGTGTTCCATGCAGTCAGTTGCACGCTTTTAGTTTGGGATGTATGATGCTGTAGTTGTTCTGAGTTAACATCATATTGTTCCAGTTTGGAGCTCCTCAGCAGTGACTATCCTTGTTGAAGCTTTCCTTGATTTCCTTTGATTTTCTTTTGTGTTTTTCCTGTATTTTGGGAAACGCTGTGGGAATGCAAGGGAAGGGTGGGAATGCATATGTGTTGGCCTTTTCAGCTGAAGGAGATGTGTATCCATGTCTGTGGTGGATTTTGAGCTGGTGATTTTTTTGAGATGTGAATGAATAGTGATATCTGAGGCATTCCCATTTTTTCTATTTCTTTGAGATGGTCTTAAAGATCTTCCATTCGTGGGGGCATCCGATGTGGTTCTGCTTAATATGTCTGCTAGAGTATTTTCTTTTTCGTACACAAATATTGCCTGTAACTGATGTTGTAGCTGAGTGCCCAGGTCCACAGCTCCCCAAAGTCATTCTGCATAGGGGGTATGATGAGTGCCCTCCCTGTTTGTGTATGTACCACATGACTGTGTGTTTGTCTGTCTTATCATCAACTGGCCCTCTTGAGAAATGGTCTGAACTTTTGTGTGGGATAAATTCTTTAGGTACCACTGTAGTTTTTCTCATATGTAGTCTGGCAAATGGGACCAAGATTATGCATGATGCCATGGCTGTTAACTTGTTCAGTTTTGTTAGGAAGTAAAAGTAGGGAGTTTTTGTTTTTTGTTGTAGTTAGAATGAATGCCATTTTTACTGTGTCTTTGTTTGGGATGGTATCAGCCTTGACTTTTGTAAATTGACTGTGTCCCAGTGCTTGTGTTGATGTAGTGCAGTGGGTGTGTCTGTGCCTCTGTTGTTACCTTGCCACTGTCGTCCTCTGTAGGCACCTCCCTCCTCTTTCTTTTTCTGCTGGAACGTCTATTCCTGCCCCCTTTGAGATCTGGAGTCAGTGAAAGGACCACTTTTTTGGCAGGCCAGTTCCTGCTACCTTGGGGGTTGAACCTGCAGAAATCTTTTAACCGTTTGAACAGATTTTGCCTTTTCTTCCATTTAACAAACTTGTCCATAGGAGCATCTACATCTAGCAACTTAGCTTTGATCCGTAAAGCTTGTTCCTTCAGCATGCATGCCTTCTTATCACTGCAGCCAGTCATGGCTGATCTAAATGAAGCCTCCAGTGCATCATAGCCACATTTTAAGGAATGGTTACTAACCTGTTGTATGTTATTTACCATTTCTAATACATATTTCTTATCAAGAGATTCATCAGTGGTTAGCTTTTTAGTTAACTGATCAAGCAACTCTTGGTATTGTTGTATCATGAACTGACACAGTTTAAAGCTCTAGCTGAGAGAGTAGCTGAAGTGTAGACTTTTACCCCCATCTGTCTAATGACCTTGCTTCCCTTTCAGAAGGAATAGGGTTTTGCCTTGGGACCCTGGTAAAGGTGGTGATGGCCTTCTGTAAAAGGTGTCTGGTTTGATCTGCAGGCAGGGGCTGGGGCTGCAGAATCTGGGGCGGGCAGCAATGAATCGAGCAGAGCACACCACAGAGGAGAGATCAGTATACAGGAGGGCCTGTGCTGTGCTGCTGTGGAAAGGTCAAAAGTCCCAAGTCTTTTTCTGGAAAATCCTGTTGCTGCCATGCCATTAACTGCTCTGATGGCATGTAAGGTTTCCCCAGGAGAAATTCTTCTGTGGGGAAGCAGAGCTGGATGGATTCTTCAGCATCAGAATCTTCAAAATTGCCTGTCTGATTCATCAGCAGAATCCATCAATCATCAGAGGACAGGCTGGCAGGGGCCAGGCCTCTCCTCTCTCTCTGGGGCTGAGCCCCTGTCTGGGTGAGATTGAGAGATCCCTAATAAAAAAATTAAATCTTTCTGCCAAAGTGCTACATTGTGAACTAGAAGAGGGCCTGTTGTGGGGGTTTAACAGGCACTGTTTTAGTAGTCTTGGCTGCTTTATCCAGGGAATGGTGTCTGATAAGTCAGTGGCAACCCACGTAGTGGACAGGTTGAATAGTTCCCGTGGTCTACCAGGGACCCACAGATGTCTGAGAAATAAGGAAGGTGTTCCAGAGGAGGTTGGAGAATCCCTGAAAAAGGAGGGAGACATATCCGTATCATGGGGTAACCCTGACAGATGACAGAACCCAGGAATCTGAGTTTGTGAGATGCCAGTTTGGAAATTAGAAGGAAAGCCGAATGGACAAGGGAACCTAGCTGATGGTTGGGGGGAGGCAAGGCATTAAGAAGAAGCAAGCTTGTCAGATACAGGCTTCTGAACCACAGGATTCTGAGAAGAATTAGCAGGAGGAGCTCGCCTACCACCCTTCCTGCCTTCAGTGGCCTGATGGCGAACAAAAACAGACCAAGAAAGATAGTTTCACTGGAGCCCGAATGGACAGACAAAACAGCAAGCAAAGGAGAGTAGTATTGCTGAAATTAAATTAATCAACTCTTGTTGAGTTACCTTCACAAGGTGGACCCTATTTTTTTACAAAATCTCACCAGGATGACACCGATACAGAGACTGTATTTTATATAGCATATATTATGGACAGAAGTAGGTCAAAAACCAAAGATAGCTGGGTGCACAAGACCCAGGATAAAAAAAAGTGCCCAATCCTTGCAGGCACACTGGTGCCAGGACTGGAAAAAATGACAGCGTAGAATCCTCAAAATATGGAAACATTTCTACAATGGGGCCAGGCCAGGCCAGGCCAGACCAGATCCAGGGGAGAAGGATGCACCCCCTTGTTGTAGTAGGAAGTAACAGCCCACAAAAATCACAAAAAAATGATAGGCCAAAGAGAAGCCATAAAGATGATAGAGTGGACTGCTGAGGATAAGAAAGAAATTACATATTATTACTATTATGCAAAAAGGCCAGAATTTCCAAATACAAGATATAGAAAAAACTGAGACAGAAATTAGAGGAAAGAAAAATACTTCCACAAGAAATTGTCAAAAGCTTCAAATAAAAATGTGTGTTCACTAATACAACAGATTTGTGAAACACATTATACAGACCAAGAAACTGAGCCGTTTGGAAAAAGAAGCATCTGAGGAAGTGTGAAAATATAAACAACAAAACCTGGAGATGTTTGAAAAGTATAAAAAGGATATATGGACATGGGAAAGAGAGAGATTTGATATGGTGCAATATTTATGCAAAGTCCAAAGCCAAACTAATAAATACAAAAAAAGCAGCCTCAAAGATACTTGAAGAGAAATACAGGCAAAGGCATCCAGATATGGAAAATGTCACAAGAGAAAAAAAGAAGTTATGTACTTACCATAACACTCCATGTGAGTTGTTCATCTCGCCTTCATTCTTACAAATGGGTTCAGAGCCAATCCTTCGGCTCAGAGTCAGCCGCTTTCACAAGCTCGAGGTTTTCGAGCAGCTCTAGGCCAAGTCACTATCCCATGATGCTCTCTGCCTCACCTCAGATCTAGTTTGCTGATCCTAACATGTACAATATAAGAAAAAACATGAACATTACTCCAGCCGGAGTAAGAAATCCTATAACAAGACCCATGAGACCGCAAAAACTCTTACTCATTCTTCGAGAAGCCTGGAGGGGGAAGGCGGGTGGAAATGTAAGAATGAAGGCGAGATGAACAACTCACATGGAACGTTATGGTAAGTATATAACTTCTTTATGTGAAGTTGTTCAATCTCGCCATTCATTCTTACAAATGGGTAGCTTCCCAAGCACCATTCATTCTGGGGGCTCACAGGCGTATATTCCTGAGGACAGTGGAACCAAAGGAAGCCCTGTCCCTGGAGGCCTTATCTACTTTGTAATGTGTAATGAAGGTATGTGGCTTAGACGAAGTGGCAGCTGCACAAATCATGTCTAATGGCAGTCTAGCCATATAAGCTGAAGTAGACACAGCCCTAGTGGAATGTGCTTTCACGCTATGTTCTAACGACTGATTCACAGAAGAATATTTGAATTTTATGCAATCAGTCAACCATCTGGAAAGAGTAACTTTTGACACTGGTAGCCCTTTCTTGGTATCGGCATGAGAGACAAAAAGTTCTGATTTTCTAAATTCTTTTGTTCTATCCAAATAAAATCTGAGTTGTCTGTGAACATCAAGTTTATGCAACATATACTCCAACTTGTTGGAATGGTTACTGAAGAAAGTTGGGAGTTCAATAGTTTGATTTAGATTAACCTCCGAACATACCTTTGGAAGGAAGGAAGGAAGGGTTAGTCTGGAGCGACACTGTCAGGGTGAAAAATCAAATATGGGGGTTTAATAGATAAGGCCTGAAGTTTGGACATTCTACGTGCTGATGTAATGGCCACCAAGAAGATGGTTTTCCATGACAGGAATTTTAGTTGGCAGAAGGATGCAGGCTCAAATGGAGGAAGAATAATCCTAGATAGAACAAAATTCAGATTCCAGGGAGTGAAAAGTTGTCTAACTGGTGGTCTAAGATGTATGGTTCCTTTTAAGAAGGCTCTACATAACCTGTGAGACATAAGATTAGAACTTTCCGATCCGAGGTGAAAATTTGAAATTGCAGCTAATTGAACACTTATGGTAGCAGACACAGCACCTTTATTAAAGAGCTTAGTCAAGAACTCTAAAATACTAGCAAGTGGGGTGGCATACAGGTCAATATAATTTTGAGAAGCCCAGAAGGCAAACCACTTCAATTTGCTGGCGCATAACTTTCTGGTTGAAGCTTTATGTGAGGATACAAGGATATGCTGCACCTCCGAGGAAAGACTGTGGGACCTGGCTATGTTGGAAATCGAAGCAGCCAAGCTGTCAATCTGAGGGAATGAAGTGAAGGATGAAGAGCCCCTGACAAATGTGTCAGCAGATCTAGAACTGGGTCCAGAATCCAAGGTTCCTCTAGTTGGTAGAGTCAAAGGAAGGGGAACCAAATCTGTCGAGGCCAATACGGGGCTATCAGAATTGCAGTCCTCCCCAAGGTTTTGGCTTTCTGGAAAAATTTTGGAATCGGGAATGGGTGGAAATGCATATAGGAGTCCCAGGGGCAAAACGTGTAGAATCCCTTGGGGTTTCCCCTGGTGGGGGATTCAGGGCAAAGTAGCTTCTGCATTTGGCATTCATGGGGGATGCAAACAAGTCGCAGCAAGGCTGTTCCCATCTGCGGAAAATCATCTCCACTAAGTCGTCTTTGAGGGACCACTCGTGTGGCATCAGTATAACTCTGCTTAGTTTGTCCGCAATCACATTGGATTTTCCCGGGATGTGCATCCTGAGAACACAGATTTAGAGTGTGATCCCTGGATTGAACTAGTTGATACCTGGAGGTGGTGGTGAGGAGCCAGTCATCCAGGTACGGAAACACTCGGAATCCTGGACACCTCAGGTAAGCCATAACCACTGCCATGCTTTTCGTAAACACTCTGGGGGCTGTTGAGAGACCAAAGGGCAGTGCTCAGGACTGATAATGACTGGCTCCAAGCCAGAAACACAGGTGATCTCTTAATGGTCTGGACATTTTGATATGATAGTACACATCTATAGAGCACATCCAATCACCCGTTCCTAGAAATGGAAGAATCGATTGAAGCGTGACCATCCAGAACTTCTCCTTTACAAAAATGTTGAGTTGTCTGAGGTCCAAGATGGGCCTCCAGTCCCCCGTTTTCTTTGGAACTAAAAAGAATCTGGAGTAGGTTTTGGATCCTATCTGGTCTGCTGGGACTGGCTGGATGACTCTCTTTTCCAGCAACATTTGAATCACTATGGTTGCTTGATCCCTGAGACTGGGTGGAACATCTGGGATTTTCTTTCATACAGAGGCAGGTTCTGAGAACAGAATGATATATCCTCTGGTAATGTGTTGTACCCAAGAATCTTTTGTAATTTTTAGCCAGGTGTCTAGATACAAAGGCAAGAGACCCCCCCGACTGCCTCCAGAGTAGGACAGTTGGGCCTCCTTTCAGGAGCACTGGTAGGGCTTGCCAAAGAACTGATCCTTGTCACCCTGGTTTTGCAGACCCCCTCTTCCGCCTGGGTGGCATCTTCCATTATTACTCCCTCCTCTGCTCCTGGAGGGGGATTCACTACATGTGTTCTTAAAGGGTCCTTGGGACTTGCGGAACCACATTTTTCCTCCTTTTTGCCCTTTGGGGTAAAGGTCTAGTAGGGGTGGAAAAACGGACTCCTACGGAAGATAGTCTCTTTCCATCTTGCTCACACCTAGTGAGGGTCTCCTTGACTTTAGGCCCAAAACGGGACAAGCCATCAAATGGGGTATTAACGAAGGAAGACTTGAAGGCTTCCGCAAAGGAGCATAAGCGCATCCAGGAATGTCGCTGAAGAGCTATTGCTGAACCCGCTGCCTGACTCATGCCATCAGCTGCATAAGAAATGAGTCGCATGGAGGAGTTAACTATGGAATTAAGGGTATTGAGCTGGGATGTTATCTTATCAGGAACACCTTCAGCTGTAATACTCTGTAGAGTATCTCCAAGATCTTTAAGGAGATCTCGTTGAAGTCGGGTAATGTGTCAAATAGCTGAGCGATCGCATTGCAAAAATCGCTTAACTAAAAATGCGTTTCCTATACCTGTCCATAATTGTGGAATCTCTATTAGGAGCATGGACAGTAGAAGAGGTTTCTGACATCTCTTTCTTGGTGGCAGCCGCCACCACCATGGCATCAACTGGCACTCCCTTGTTAAGAAACATTTTGTCCTGTGGCAATGTAATAAACTTGTTGGGCCTCCGAGGGGCAGGTTCCACAGTATCAGCAGACTCCCACACCCTTCAAGCAACTAACTCCATTAGTTTATCGAAGGGTGGAGTCACCCAGGAGGTGGAGGGTTGAGACCCAAAGGCCTTCAGAAGCACCGACTCATCATCAGTAGGGCTAACAGACTGCTAGTCACCCCTCTGTCTCAGGATTTCAAGGATATCAGCAAAAGAAATATCCTCCAAGGGGGACCGTGGGGACCCTTCTAACTCCTCTAAGTCAGTGTTTGATGTGACAGACTCCTGTGGCGAGTCTAAATGCCTCCTCTTGCAAAGCTTCTTCCTGGGAACCTCATCAGTGGGAGCTTCTGGTGAGGTCTCAGTAGAACATGGGTCACCCAATAAGGCTACCTAAGGCTCTGGGTCTCTACGCTTTACAGGGACCTGTGATGCAGAGGTAGAAAGCAGCACTTTCGAGGATGAGGAAGTAGGCCCTGATGAAGTGGGTATCTTAGAAGACATAACTCTCCTCATGGCATCAAAGGCTCCATTGCTCTGACGCGAAGAAGTAAACGGTTCCGAAGAAGATGCCAACTTCCCCGGTGCTGAAACAGTGGGCTCCAACCCAGAGGAAGGAGCCAAGCTCATCCATGCTAAAGCTCCAAGAGGAAGGGTCAGAAATGACCCATTGGTTCGACTCTTCCCCCCCGGAGCCAACCGGAGAGTGTCGGCTCCCAGACTCCTCGAATGACATCGAAGTAGTCCAAGTCGATGGAGCTGATGGCACTGGAACAGGTCTCGGCTCTGAGGGTTCCACAATCATCAGTTCCACCTCCTCCAGCTCTGAAGGCCCTACTCGGCTCGGAGGAGTAGACATGGTAAGTAAGGCAGTCTTAGGCTTCGAAACTGGTCGGGCCAGAGCCGACAACAATTTGGCTAGTGCTGGATTCTGGAGGAGCCTCTGCACCACTCAGTCAACATCCACATTGGAGAGGCTCCTCGAAGAACGAGTTGAAGGTATTAATGAAGCCACCAGCTGTAAAATAGGTGATTTCAAAGTTTTGGAGACCAGCTCCAATACCGGGGACCGGCTCCGAAAAGCAAAAGCTCGGTGCCCAGTTCCAAGGACTGTGGAACCGGCGACCGCACCTTCTCTGCAAATTTTGGAGCAGAAGACTTCGGCTCTGAAGAAGCTTTCGAAGATTTGGATCCCTTCAAAGATTTTGAAGTCTGGTCGACCTTGTCAAGCAATTCCTGGAATTCAGGTTTTAAATCCCTGTCCACTAGTTTTCTCCTGCATTCCAACAAGACCCTGCTGCTAAATGAATGACAAATGGAGCAGTCCCTCCTGAAGATGGACTGCCCCCAGACAGAACACACAGCTTGCATGAAGATCAGTAATCAACATTTTTTGTCTGCACTTAGGGCATTTCTTGAACCCTTACTTTTGCTTCTCTTTTTCTTTCTGATCAGTCATAATGCAATAAAAAACACTATATATATCTATGTATGTGTGTGTGTGTGTGTGTGTATATAGATATATATATATATATATATATATATATATATATATATATATATATAGATATATATATATATATATATATATATATATATATATGTGTGTGTATAAACTGCCTAGACAACAAACACCACTCTAGACAAACAGAAACAATATCTAAGCAGTTGACATATCTCGAAAAACACACACTAGAAAAAAAACAGCTAAAGCTTCAAATAGTTATAACAGCTATAATTATAAAAGTTAACACTTTTAACAGGATAGGGTTAAACTCAAACGTGGCCAATGAAAGGCCTAAGAGCAGCCGCTCTATAAAGATGAAAATTCATCAAAAAGGGACTAAAGACAGTGCCTAAACAGTAAGCTAAGGCTAACTAGCCAAGAAACACACTTTTTAACACAGAATCTAAAGCTAAATATCTATAATAAATTTCAAAATATGAAATACTGGCGCAAGCTCCACTCTCGACCTCCGATCTGTTGCAGCGACAAACTAGATCTCAGGTGAGGCAGAGAGCATCATGGGATAAGGACTTGGCCTCGAGCTACTCAAAAACCTTGAGCTTGTGAAAGCAGCTGACTCAGAGCCGAGGGATCGGCTCTGAACCCAACAACTTCACATATATTATAAAGAGGGAATGCAGAAAAGGAGATTAGTAATGGAGAAATTAAAGAAATAGAAAAAAGAAGTTATGTACCCACCATAACATTCCATCTGAGAAGTTATACTTCATTTGTCTTCAACCTGTGGGTTATGGATCCAACTTGGATACAAGCCAGCAATTTCACAAGCATCTGCACTGAGCTCCAACCTCCTCCCCTACCTATAACACACCACCTTCCTTCCCTCAGATCGAGTTTGCTACTCCATAAAACAAAGAACCCGTTCCAACAAAACCTTATCACACCAACTTTTCCCATCTAGAACCACAAAAGCGTACGCTGCTACATACTAAGCCAGCAGGTTCATGGGAAGGAGGGGGGGTGGTTGAAGACAAATTAAGTATAACTACTCAGATGGAATGTTATAGTGAGTACATAACATCGTTATCTGAAGTACTTTACTTCATTTGGTCTTCAACCTGTGGGACAGACTCCCCAGCTACCTATACCTTTGGGTGGCCCTTATGGAAGGATGTTCCAAAGCACCATGGAGCCAAAGGATGCCTGGCCTCTAGATACCAAATCCAACTTATAGTGGGAAATAAAAGTATGAGATAAGGACCAAGTAGCCGCAGAACAGGTATCATCCAAGGACAACCTGGACCAGAAGGCTGCTGAAGTAGCCATGGACCTGGTGGAAAGGGCTCTAACCTGACCCGGAGGAGACAAGCCCTTGTCTTTGTACACTTGAAAAATACAGAGAGAAATCCATTTAGCAATGGTCACCTTGGAAATGGGTTTACCCAAAAATGGTTTAGAGAAAGACACAAACAAATGGTCAGACTTTCAGAAAGACTTGGTTCTGTGTAAGTAAAAACATAGTTGTCTATGAACATCTAACAAATGCAACTTGTATTCACCTTTATTTTTGAAATTTGGGAAGAAAACAGGTAAATTGATAATCTGACTGATGTTTGTCTCAAGAGGCCACTTTGGGAAGAAAAGAGGGATTGGTACAGAGAAAACCTGTCTTTGTGGAAAACCATGTACGGAACCTTGACAGAAAATGCCTGGAGTTCCAAGTCCCTCCTAGCCAAGAGGATAGCCACTAGACAGGCAGTCTTCCAGAACAGAAATTTAAGGTCAACTGCTGCAGCTGGTTAAAAAGGAGGAGCAACCAAAGCTTGCAACACCAAGGTAAGGTCCCATGAAGGAGTGGGATCTTTGACCGGAGGACGCAAGAGAAAGTTACCTTTGATAAAGGCTTTGCACAAACTGGAAGAATCCAAAGAAGTCATATTTTCACCAACGTGGAAATTGGAAATGGCAGCAAGTTGTACCTTCACTGTAAAAGAGGTAGCCCTTGTTGAAAAATGTTTACCAAAAATTTAACAACAGCCGGAATTAGCGCCGAGAAGGGATCCAAGTTTCTCGAAGGCCCAGATGGAAAAACTTTTCCATTTGCTATGGCAGATTTTTCTAGTGGATGATTTAAGAGCTGCCACCAGAATAGACTTGACGGAAGAAGACAAACCAGGAGTCTTAGCAATTAGGGGAACTGGAGCAGCCAAGCTGTGAGCTTCAGACTGTCCAGGTTCAGATGAGGGACCCCTGAAGAGTGAGATATGAGATCCGGGCAGGGATCCAAAATCCAAGGAGGAACTAGAAGATGAGACCAGAGGAAGGGAAACCAAACCTGGTGAAGCCAAAATGGGACAATGAGGATGACTTTGCTCCCCAGTCAACATGCTTTCTGTAAAAACTTTGGGACAAGAGCTAATGGAGGAAAAGCGTAAAGAAGACGGGAGGCCAAGCATGGATGAGAGCATCTCTGGGGGATTCCCCTGGCAGGGGGGTTCAGGGCAAAGAATGCACTGCACTTCGCATTGGAAGGAGATGCAAAGAGATCGCAGCAAGGCTGACCCCACTTTAGAAAGATCTGCTCTGCTACTGAAGGATTCAGAGACCACTAATAAGGCATCAGAATAGAATGGCTTAGCTTGTCTGCCAGAATGTTGGTCCGTCCCGGAATGTGCATTGCTACCAGAAAGCGACTGGTGGAGATCACACATTTCCAAACTCTTATGGCCTCGCGACAAAGGGGGTAGGATCTGGTCCCTCCCTGTTTGTTGATGTACCAGACCACCAACATGTTGTCTGACTGAATTGCAATTGCTCCCAGAGGAAGAAAGGCTTGAAGGGCCTGCAACGCTAAAAGGACAGCTGTCATCTCTAGAACACTGATATGCAAACTGGTATCGATCAGGGACCACATGCCTTGGACTGTCTTTCCCAAGCAATGCCCCCTCCACCCTAGCTGGAAGGCGTCCGTGGTCACTGTGGCTTGGGCCAAGGCTGCAACAAATGGATGTCCCTCGAGGATGTCCAAAGAATGCATCTGCCAAAGGAGGGATGCCGTGTAGGCTTTGCTTATGTCTATCGGATGTGTCAGTGGAAGATCCAACATAGACCATTGTACCGCAAGAGTCCACTGTAGTACTCGCATATACAAACGACACACTGAAGAAGTGTAATCGTGGCCGCCATAGAGCCGAGGGCTCGCAACACTGCCTCTGCTGGTGGTAGATACGAGTGAAAAACGATAGCTATGTGCATTCATTACTTTTTAATTCTCTCTGAAGTTAGGAAGACTTTTGTCTGCAAGGTGTCTATCTATACTCCGATGAACTCTATGACCTGGAGAGGGTGCAGAAGAGATTTGGCAATGTTGACTGTAATCCCTAGATAATCCGCTAGACGGGGTAAATAGTCCCTGGCCTAACAAAGTAAATGCTTGGTGGAAGCAGCAAGGAGCCAATCGTCCAGGTACAGAAAGACCTGAATCCCCTGAAGCCTCAGGTGAGCTGCTACCACTGCCATAACCTTGGTGAACACCCTGAGGGCTGTGGTGAGACCAAAGGGTAGAGCTTAAAACTGATAATGATTGGCCCCTAGCCGGAAGCGAAGGAACCTCCGGGAGCTTCTGTATCTTTACGTGATCATAATCATCCTGGAGGTCTATCAAGCACATCCAGTCCCTCTCTTGCAAATAAGGCAGGATGGATTGTAACATGACCATCCGGAACTTCTCTTTGGCAACAGACAAGTTCAGGGTTGATAGGTCGAGAATGGGCCTCAAGTCCCCCGTCTTTTATTCGCAACAAAAAAAACCTGGAATAGATGCCCGATCCAGACTGATCTTGGGGAACGGGTTCGATGGTTCACTTCTTTAGCAGCTTGATTACCTCTAGTGCCGCTGCCTCCCTTTGTGCGGGTGTTACATCCGGGAGGTGTTTGGGTGGCACAGGGAGAGCCACAAAAGGGATTGTATAACCTCTGGATATGATCTGTAGCACCCAACGGTCTGATGACATAGACTCTCATGCTGTCAGATGCAATGACAGGTGACCCCCGAGTGCCTCCAGAGCAGAGTAGTCGGGCAACCCCTCAGGATTGCTGCATGGGACTGTCCGAGAACAGTTCTCGAGACACAAAATTCCTCAGACCCCCTCTGCCCCAGGGCTGGCGTCTGTCTTGACCCCCTCTGCCTCTAGGGGAAGTCTAGTCCTGAGCATCCCCAGAATACTGAGACTTCCGGAACCACATCTTCTTTTGTCCTCGCTGATTCCAAGAAAAGGATCTCTGAGGGTTCGAGAAGTGGATCCCAATGACAGTATCCTCCCATCCTTCTTGCTCTGTACCAACGTGTCACAGACAGTCTTACCAAAAAGGGAAGAGCCGTCATAAGGAGCATTCGCAAAAGATGCCTTAAAGGGCTCCGAGAACTGACAATCTAAGCCAAGCGTGATGCCTCATGGCAACGTTGGACCCAGCTGCCCTAGCCACTCCCTGGGTGGCGTGCGAGAGGAGGTGCATGGACATATTTGAGACCTCTTTCAGGGTGGCCATCCTCACGGAGAATGCATTTTTGTCCTCCTGCGATGTGGACCCAAGGGGTGACTAAGCGAGTTCTTTAACAAGGCCGCACTGCAGATGAATAACGTGGGCCAAGTAGTTCAGCACCTTTACAGAAAAGGTTGCTAATGCATACACATGCCTCCCTAGCCCATCCATCATCCTGGACTCTCAGTCAGGGGGATGTACCGTAGATCTCTCCTGAGCTACTTCCTTCTTGGTGGCCACTGCTACCACCATAGTGTCTACAGGGGACCCTTTATTCCAAGCAAATCTGTCTGAAGGAGGGCTTAAAATTTTATCAGGGCACCTCGGAATAGTTCCACGGTGTCCAGTTCCTTCCAAGCCCGCAAAGTGATTAAGTACACCAAAGGATCCACTAGGGGGACACCCAGGAAGTAGCTGGGCCTGTGCTGAAGGCCTCCAGGAACACTGACTCATCCAAGGAAGGTTTTGGGGTGGACCAGTCTCCCAGCTGGCGTAAAAGTTCCATGATGTCTCCAAAGGAGACATCCTCAGGAGGTGATCTGGGGGAACCTTCCTCTTCCTCCAAGTTGGTGCCCTCCATGAGTGACTCTGGGGAAGAGTCCAAGTGCCTCCTCTTGCAAGTACGCTTGCGAGGGACTTCTCCAGTGGGGCTCTCCGGGGAGGGCTCGCAAGCTGCCTGATGTTCCTCAAAGGGAAACATCTGGGGCTCTTTGAGCATGGGCTGTCCCTGCAGTAAAATGATGGGAGTTGCACCCAGACCAGGGGGAGTTGGGGCGGAATCCAAAGAAATAGTCAGGGGTCTAGATCCAATGAAGAGAACCCTTTCCACTACATCGAACGTGAACTTCCTGGGACCCTAGTATGGCAGCTGCTCTCCCTGGGTCCGACAAGGGGAATGAAGCCAGCCCTGAAGGAGATGGAGCGCTAAGGAGATGGCCTTGACCTGACAAGGTTGGAGCTGACGGGATAAACTCCAACCCTCGGATCCAACGTCCAGGCTACGGCTCTGAGAGCTGCTTGGATCTGAACTAGTCAGATCCGATGTGCTCAAGTTAACTGCCAGCATCGAGGTAACAAGTACCATCAGTGCCGACTCCCTGACTCCGAAGCTCCTCGGATCCAAATACTCTGAAGCAGATGGTTGGATTGGAAAAGGAGAAATAGGTGAAAAGAAGGGGAGCGAGCTACCCACTCCAGAGGGAGCTGGTAAGACACCCATCTGGATCTGCATCCTAATAAGCCTCATAATTTTATCCATGTCAGATTCTGAAAGACTATGGGTGGACCGCAACGAGGCTATGGACTCTGACCTAGCTGGTTGGTGTACCAAAGCCCTGGAAGATGACCTAAGCTCCTCCGGCGAAAAACAAGGTGATTGGAGCCAAGGGGACATAGGTCTAGAAACAGCGTGCACCTTAGGAGGAGGCCCCGCCGGGGCAAAACGATCCGGGGACCTCTTTCTGTGTCTGTCACCTTTGTGGTCTCTCTCTTTCTTTTGTAGCCTTACAGGGTCCCCTTCCCCAAGCCTAAAAGCGGGAGGTTGTCCCAGCCTTGGAGGGAGGGAGAGAGAGAGAGAGCTACGGAGACCAAAGATGCGGCCACAGCCATGACCACCAAAGAGGAAGAAGTGACCACCTCAGAAGCTGGGAGAAGGCCCTTCATAATAAGTTTAGCCCTGCGGTCTTTCAGAGCTCATGGGTTAAAACCCACGCAAATGCTACAGTCCGTCGACAGGTAGGCCACACCTAAGCAGACAACACACAGTGTGGCCATTGGCAGGCAACAACTTATGGCCACACGCTGTGCATTTCTGAAACACTTTTTTCGATTGATCAGCCATTCTAAGAAAGCACAATAGCCTAAGACTACCCCCAACCAATCCACACACACACGCACACAAACAGATAGCTGAGGGGAACTAACACTGACTTTTTTTTTTTTTAACATAATGCACCATTGAGAGGGAGGAAAGGGGAACCTACACCACTAACCTACCCTACACATACAAACAGCAAAAACACTTGCCAAAGTTACTCAATACCTAGAGCTCAGTGATCATGATGCAAACGCAAACCATGGCAAATGAGATCTGAGGGAAGGAAGGTGGTGGTGGTGTGTTATGGGTAGGGGAGGAGCTTGGAGCTCGGAGCAGATGCTTGTGAAATTGCCGTCTCGAATCCAAGTTGGATCTGTAACCCACAGGTTGAAGACCAAATGAAGTAAACTACTTCAGATCGGAGGTTATGGAGTACCTGTGAAGTGAAGGATTCACTGTAGAAAATCTATCTCAGAAAGCACCACAGCAGGATAGATCAATCTAAATCTAAATCTAAATCCAAATTAAGGAGAAATCAGGCGAATGGGAAGCAACTGGTCAGTTGCTCTATGAAGATATTTTGAGGCCTTCCACAGGAAACCAGTATAAACTTTCACTTGAAGATGGACAGCAAGGGAAGGAACAGGAAACTGTGGCAAATCTGACAGTCAATGTTGAGGAGTGACAAGCCAGTGAATTCCCATATGACAGAGTAACGGGTGACACAGGATGAAATTGAAGAGAATGTGCCACAAGGAGATGTTATAGAACTTTCTATAGAATATCCACAGGAAATGTAATAGAAGAAAATAAGCTAACAGAAGAGCTGCTTGATTATTTTTAAAAGAGATAGATAGACATATTAAAATCAATGAAAGACAGAGGAGAAAGTCAATACAACACAAAAAGTCAGAAGTTTGATGAAACAAATGAACACAGCAATTAGGACTCTCCATAGAAATCCATGCGATATAACAGAAGTAAACAGGATATACTACTGTGCAGCTAAATTAACAACAGATAAAATTCTACCACAATAACACAGTGTAGTAAGGGAAAGGAAGGGGAGAAATTGAATATCATCAGAATATCATCATGGAAGTATTGAATAGAGAAAACTATAAAGCAATCAAGACAATAAGTGTCACTGCTAGAAGAGTATAGAAGAGGGAACAGATCAACAAAAATACTCAGAAAGATACACATGATAAAAGCAATGCACAATATTATAAAGGATCAGGATTTATCATGCACTACCGCAAATAATAATCTAAAAATATCAGCATAGGCAGAAAAACTTAGAAGGTACACAGATAAATATAAAGGAAAAGTACAAAATATGCAATTTATTGATGACCCAAAAAGTTTTATAGAGAACTGGGAAACAAGGTAAAAGACCACCAAAAAAAAAGAAACATTTTGGAGGAGTATTTATGAAGATCCTATGGAACATAAAGATGCTAAAATGGATAGAAAAAGTAAAAGAAGAAAGAAGTTCAAAGGTATAGGATATGATATGGGATGAAAGTAACAGTCAGACAGATAAGAAAAGCCTCTAATTGGAAAACCCCAGGCTCAGATGCAGTACCTAACTTCTGGTTAAAACTATTAACATTTTTGCATGAAGATTTAGCCATTAAGAGTAAGAACTATTTATATGCACACCCTGAACAGACTGGCTAACAGGAAAAACAATGCTCCTAGTTAAGCGTGAACCTGCAAGCTACCCTAAAAATTATAGACCAGTAACTTGCCTTCCAACGACATATAAACTCTACACTGGAACTGATGCTGACAAAGTTTACAGTTATTTATAAGAATACTCAATTATGGCAAAAGAACAAAAGCGCAATAAAAGAAAATCATATGGAGCAAAGGATCATTTGTTGTTAAATGAAGTCAAGGGAAGAATCTATGTGGATTGACTACAAAAAAGTATTGAACAGTATCCCACATTCATGGATTAGAGTGCTTAAAATGTATAAGAAACTACACTGATAAACGACATCACAGTGACCACAAAAGAGTGGCAAAACACTCTGCAGTTAAGCCATGATAAAGGGCAAATTATTATTCTAGGGATAAAAACCCAAAGGGGGATATTTCAGGGTGACTCTCTGCCACCATTGCTTTTTTGCTTTGCCCTTAACCAATTAAGCTGTCGGCTTAACAGATTAGGTCTTGCTACAATCTGGCTCCCAGAAAGCACAAAGTGTAAAGACTTCTCATCTTTTCTTTGCCGATGATTTAAAACTGTATAACTCAGATGAGGAACTGAAAGCACAACTGCAAGTAGTTGAAACTTTTTCAGATGATATTAAGAATGTCATTTGGTCCTGATAAATGTGCAAAAGAAACTTTTAAAGCAGGAAAGCTACAGCATCAAGAAAACATCAGTTTGATGCAATGCATAAACTCAGCAAATATTGAAATGACAGTCTTTACTAATTCTACCAAAAGATGACATTCAGTACATGGATACTTATGTACACAGCTACAGCAAAATATATTTTGCAGAACAATTATAAAGGTAATTACTGCTTATACCGCACCTTACATCACTGAACAGAAGTCTGTGAGCACTCAGCCATGACTTCTTCAAATTGTAAAATAAGCTTCCCCTAACAGTCAGACGACAGTTGTTCTTGCCTTCCTTCAAAAATATATTTTGTCTGTTTTCACTTTAAATTTAAAAAAAAAAAAAAAAAAGAAAGAAAACATCAGTTTGAGACAAGAAAGTGATATAAACCCTATAGATATAGCCAACCTGCTGGCAGACATGTTCAGTGAAAACTTCACTCTTCTGTCCCCCCCCCATCAGTTAAACAGGACATCCTCAGTACCTGTCCCCTACCCTTATATCTAGGGAGCAAGTCATCACTGCCCTCTCAAAGGCAAAAAATACTGCCTCCATGGGACCGAATACCAACCCAGGCTGCATCCTACATGAACACAGGCAGGAACTTGCAGCACCATTAGCCACTCTATTCAATCAATGCCCGAGTACTGGCTTTGTCCCAGCTGAGTGGAGGACAGCTACTCTCATCCCTTTGCACAAAGGTGGAGCATCCACCGATCCAGGAAATTATAGACCCATCAGCCTAACTAGCCTGATCTGCAAGGCCATGGAGTGGATTATCATGGACCTCATTAACAAGGACGCTGTCAACCTCCAGACACTTGATCAGACACAGTTTAGTTTTGTCAAGGGGAGGTCATGCCTGCTATATTTGGTCGACCTCTTTGAGACAGTCAGCAGGACCATAGGTGAGGAGAAGAGTGTGCACATCACCTACCTTGACCTGGCCAAAGCCTTCAATACTATTCCCCACTCAGGTATAACAGATTAATTCTCTCAACTAGGCATCAATCCATATATTACCAGATGGGTAGCAAACTGACTGATCAAACCCATCTAGTCAAAATAGGGGAAGCCACCTCAAGTAGTAGACCCGTAAAAAACAGTGTACCCAGGGAATCAGTCTTGGGGCCTCTGCTGTTTGGGATATACTTCTCACAGGTGCAGGCCAAATCTAGTGGGCTATGGCTGACCAAGTTTGCAGGTGACTGCAAGCTGGGTGCTGTCATCAATTCCCCTAGTGATGTGGACATCCTTCAAGAGGGTCTCACCCAAACAAATGACTGGTGCCAGAAGCATGGCCTCAAACTGAATGCCAAAAAATGCATCATCACCCCTTTTTTGGGGAGAATGACGGCCCCACAAATTATCACATTGATAATGAAGCACTAAGCATGCAATAAGTTGTGAGGGACGTGGGAACCCAGGTTGATAGCAAACTGATTTTTGACCACCATATTGCCTCCATTATATGGAAAGCTTTCTATATGGCCCACCTCATTAGTGAGGGTATCTCATCCAGGAACAAGGTGGTCACAATATCCCTGTATTCTTCCCTTATAAGACCAATTATTGAATACAATGCCCCTTTCGGCATCTACCTCGCAAAGCACATGCAGCAGATGGAGAGACCACAGAGATTCCTCACCCGGAGAATCCAGGGCTTCAAACATCTACCCTACACAGATAGGCTAAAAATCCCTGTCCCTCTACTCAAGTCTCCTACAGACTCCACAGAGGTGACCTCTGTCTGGCATACATAGCAATCTCAGACCCCGCCCTGATGGGACTGCTACATATCCGCAGGTCAAGCTTCACTAAAGTAAACCACACCAGATAACTCAACCTGGTCTGTGACATCAATAGGACTTGTTGGCGGGACAGATTTATGTCCCAGACACACCCCCTTTTGTGGAATAGACTCCCTCTCCACGGAAAGCAAAGTACCTCATTATACCTTTTTAAGCACAACCTGGATAACTGGATGGGGAACAGAAAATACACCCCTGGGATTCCACCTATGTCCCTGCTGGACAGTGGCACAGTGCTAACTTGTTGGAACATGGGCCAAATTCTTGGCTAGGCTTGTAAGGGCCTCAGGGCCAATAGCCTAGTAACTTCCTATGATCCTATAAAAGAACTTGAGCAAAAGGAAGTGTATAAATATTTGGGAACTGATAAAGAATCAACAACAACACATGAAAAAATATGAATAAAACTTAGTAAGAAATATTTTAGAAGACTTAATCATGAAAACAGTGTTGACATCTAAGCAAAGAAATTCAAGCTATAAACCAATTTACTCTTTCTGTCCTAACTTACAGTTTTGGGGTGATTAACTGGCCTCAAAAGGTGAAAGACAGATCAGACAGGAAAACAAGGATGCTTCATGCTCAAAAGATTTATAAAAATCAGTGCACACCAAGGTCATCTATTCTTCATTCCAAAGGAGGTATGGGCCTCCTTGAAATTGATTACATGTACAGATCTGTAATCATGGGACTGTATACATACCTGCTGACCTCACAAGACTCAAACATAGTGAAGTTGTGAAACATGGAGAAAAATTCTAAGATGACTTCCCTTCTTAGTCTAACAGAAGCATATCGGTGTCAAGTGGGAATGGAAATCAAGCAAGTAGATAAAAATCAGGCGTGTGTCAAAAAACAAAAGAAAGAATACATAAAGGATCAGATGAGAAAGCAAGAAATGTGAAAAATGCAGAAATATAGTTGCAAGTATACAAAACTCCTGGAAGAACCTCATGTTGATTAGGAACAAATGCAGGAGAGGCAAATTCAAACCAAAATACGAAAGGTTAATATTGGTGGCCCAAGACAGTGAGCTACGTACACGCTGATTTACAAAATCCATTGAAAATTTGGGAGAAACAGACAAATGTAGGTTTTGTAAAACAGAACTGGAAACAGTTGCACACCTTGTTGCTGGTCGTGATATACTAATAGCAGAGGGAATGTATACTGAAAGCCAAAATAATGTGGCAAGACTGTTGCACTGGGGATTGCGCAAACATAATATTGAAGTAGCTGAAAAACACTAGAAACATGAGACACACACCATCACAGAAAATGAAGTCTACATCACATGGGATCACCGATTATCAACAGTTCAAAGGTAAATGCAAGTAAACCAGATATAGTGGTCCAAGAAGACAAAAGTAGCATTTATCATTGAAATCTCTACACCCAGTGACTACAGAGTCTTGCGTACAGAGAGACACTCAAAAAATATCATGATTTGCAGTGAGAAACAGCAGCAATGTGGAAGAAAGATACCTAGACAATCCCAACAGTAGTAGGAAAAATGGGTCTTACAAAAAAGAATTTACAATCATATTTAGATACGTTACCAATACATGTAACTCCATACGAATTGCAGTCATTACTGGGCACATTGCGGGTGCTGCAAACAGCACTCCTGGCTGACAAAGATTGAAATAATACTAATTTCATGAACTTTAATCATACTTTGACTTAGGAATGGGTTACATTCCCATCATGGTATTAGAAACCCAAAAGATTTGGAGAAATTAAAAAAGAGAGGAACCTAGGGATAGGGAAAGTACAGTTGTGTGCACTTACCGTAAAAGTAGATGTTCGAGTGTATTCACTGTTGCAGTCATCACATTTGGGTTATCTGCTTGCAGTAGCCCTCAGTCAGCCTGATTAACAAAGTATTGGGTCCTGCATCGGTTGTTGTCCCTTCTTACATGATGTCAGGTCGTCAGGGGTATAAAACATGCAGCCGACACCATTACATCGTTTTTTCTTGCCCCAGATGTCAGGTGCCCCCCTAATGGGAAACAATCAAATCTATTAATACAAGGATATACCTCCAACAAAAAAGCAAATACACCAGAAAGCTTTTAGACCATAGTAAGTGAGAGTAGATGTATAGCCAAAAGAAGAATGGGGGCTGTAGAGAGGGTAACCAGGACTGCAACAGTGAATACACTCGAACATCTACATTTATAGTAAGTGTACACAACTGTGCTATGTTCTTCATGTTTCACTGTTGCAGTCATTACATTTGGGTAGATTCCCAGAGCTAAGGTTGGGAGGAGGAATTTAAATAGAATGAGGGCCAGCTATAAGGCCCTGCAAGACTGCAATGGCAAAACCATCTCTGGATTTAGAGAAAATTGGCTAATGATAATGCTTGGTGAAAGTATGTACAGAACTCCAGGTAGCAGCTTCTAGGATGTCCCTAGTATGGACGCCCCTAAGAAAGGTTGTAGAGGTAGATGCAGCCCTGGTTGAATTGGGTCTGATGCCCTGTGGGATAGGTTTTCCATGGTGCTTATAGCAGAAATGAATGCAGTGGCCTATCCATTTTGAAATGGTTTGTTTTGAAATAGCTTTCCCCTCTGTCACTGCAGCAAATGCCACCAGCAGTTGTTCAGATTTCCTTTGAGGTTTAGTCCTGTCCAAGTAGAATCTAAGCTGTCTGCGCACATCTAGAGAGTGTAGTATTCATTCCCCTTTGTTCTGTAGGTTAGGAAAGAAGGTAGGTAAATGAATTGACTGATTAAGAGCCACACTAGATACCACCTTGGGCATGAAGGAGGGATTGGTTCTGAGGGACACCCTGTCCGCATGAAAGATGATGAAAGGTTCCACTGCCATAAGGGCCTGTAATTCAGATACCCTTCTTGCAGAAGTGATTGCTAAAAGGAAAGCTGTTTTCCAGGAAATAAATTTTAAATCTGCAGTAGCAGCTGGCTCGAAAGGAGGAAGAGTGAGTTTCTCCAAGACAGTTAAGATCTTAGGCTGGAGTTGGAGCTCTCCTGTGTGGCCTTAAATTTTTGGCCCCTCTGAGGAACTGCTTGAGCAGTGGGTGAGAGAAGAGGGGAGGCTCTGTGCTATAATGAGCTGAAATAGCTGAGGCATGAATTTTGATGGAGGAAAAAGACAAGCCCTTATGAAGCATCTCAGTCAAGTATTGTAGAATCTGAGGTAAATTGGGCACTGCTGTGCTCATTCCTTGAGATTGGTTCCAGGCACAGAATCTTTTCCAATTTGCAGCATAAGATTTTCTAGTACTAGGCCTCCTTGCCTCTAAAATGATATCCATCACTGATTTACTGAGGGATGGTAAAGGAGAGATTAGGTAATTAGCCAGGTTGCTAGGTTCAGGGTTTGCAGCTGAGGGTGCAGAATCTGGTTCTCCTGCTGAGACAACAGGGAAGGAGTTTGAGGCAGGTGCCATGGAGCCAAGCGTGACACACTGCACAAGAGTGGGTACCAGTGTTGGCAAGGCCAGTCTGGTGCAATTAAAATCATCCTAGGCCTGTCCTGTTTGATCTTTAGTAGTACCTTGGAGAGCAGAGGCAGAGGAGGAAAGGCATAAACTGATAGGTTTTTCCAGCTGAAGGATAGAGCATACACTTTCCAAGCTAGTTTGTGGGGAATCATTGTACAAAATGTGTCCAGTTGATGGTTCTGGGGGAAGGCAAACAAGTCTATATCTGGGCACCCCCATTTGCTTGTCAACATGCTGAAAATCCTGGGTTCCAGTTTCCACTCATGTGGGTCCATGAGGTTTCTGCTTAGTCCATCTGCCAGTGTATTTTGTTTTCCTGGCAGGAACTGAGCTTGTAGATTCAGTTGGTAGCTCAAGGTTGTGTTCCACAATGCCATGGCTAGTCTGCAGAGGTGGTAAGAATGTGTATCCCCCAGCTTGTTTATGTACCACATGACAGTGGTGTTGTCCGTCTTTACCATTAGTTGCCCTGGAAGAATGTGGACCTTGAAGGTTGTCAGAGCATTCTGTACAGCTAACATTCCTTTTGATTTATATGCAGGTGCATTTGACTTGGGTTCCATTTGCCCTGAATGCACTTTCCCTGCCAGGTGAGCGCCCCATGCATAGTCTGATGCATCTGCTGTTAGGGTTTGGGCGGCAGGGGGTAATGTGAATGGTAGTCCCCTGTTTTGGTGACAGGCCTCTGCCCACCAAAGGAACTCTAGGCATAGGCAATGTATGATAGGAATCATTGCTTCTTGATCCTGTGAATGTTGACACCATAGGCTTTTCATACCATTGTAGTTTCCTCATATGCAGCTTTGCATATGAAATTAGAAGAATGCAGGAGGCCATGAACCCCATGGCTTGCAGTATTTGCCTTGCAGATAGCTGGGTTTTTGTGGCCACTTGTTAGAAGTTGTAAAATGAATCCGTTTCTCTGGTGTGAGGAAAGCCATCTGGGAAGTTGTATTCAAGCTTGCTCCCAGGAATATAATTTGTTGACAGGATACCAGGTGGGATTTCTTTTTGTTTATGGTGAACCTCAGACAAGTCAGTACCCTTTGAACAAAGATGATTCAAAAGAATGTCCTTGCTTTCTGCCTGAATTAGACAATCGTCCAGGTATAGGTATATTTGAATATTTCTTTGCCTGCAAAATGCAATGACTGGAGCTAGGCACTTTGTGAATACCCTGGGTGCAGTAGATAACTCAAAGGGCAGTGCAGAGAACTGATGGTGCATGTAGCCTGCTTTGAAGCATAGGTATCTTCTGCAAGACTCCCTGACAGGGATGTGCAGGAGTGCTTCTTTTAAGTCCAGTGTTGCCAACCATGCATCCTTATCGAGCATAGGAAGCAGCTGGTGAAGAGTCAGCATTTCAAATTTTGTAATCACCAGAAAGGTGTTTAGAATAGAAAGGTCCGGGATAGGATGCCATGTATTGCCTTTTCTGGGTACCAGAAAACGTTTTGAATAGAAACCTTGCCAGCTTTCCTCTTCTGGTACCAACTGAATAGCCCCTATGTTTAAGAGAGAGAGTACTTGATTTTGGGCCTCTGCCCACTGATTTCGGGGTAGATCTGGCCACCCGTTTGGTTGGTAACATGTGGAAATTAAGTCTGTATCCTTGGGACACTACATTTAAAACTCATTTGTCCTGGGTAATGAGTTCCCAGTTTTTGGCCTGCAGAACAATCTTTCTGCCTAAGGGAGCATTCAGTTGGGAAGTGCTTGGCAGTTTTAAAAGCAAGTCATTGAGACAGTTTTCCATAGGGGGGAGTCTTACTACTCCCAGGTTTGGGTGCGGAAACCCCCCACTGCATAGTCTTGTGCAGCCCTTGGGACTGAAACCTGGGGTTTTTGCTGTGTCTGGATTTGGCTTGATGAGAGCTGGAAAGGACCAATTTTTAGAGGGCCAGTGCCTACTAAATCTAGGAGGTTGAACTTGTAATAAATCTAACAGTTTGCATAGATTTAGCTTTATATTCCATCTTTTTAAGAACTTCCTCAGCCTTGTTGCCAAACAGGCGGTCCTGATTTAAGGGAGCATCCAACAATTTAGCTTTAACATGATCAGGCAAACCTTGCTCCTTAAGCCAAGCATGCCTTCTGAGCACAGACCCAGTAACAGCAGCCCTGCAACAGGCCTCTAATGAATCAAATCCGCATTGCAAAGTATGTTTTCCAACATGTTCAGCAGAATGCATTAAATAGTACAGTTGTGTACACTTACCATAAATGTAGATGTTCGCGTCTATTCACTGTTGCAGTCATTACGTTTGGGTAATCCTCTGGCAGGTTGCCCTCAGTGAGGCCTGAACTCCAAAGTCTTGGATCCTGCATTGGTTGATGTCTTCTCTTCCATGTCATCAGGGGTATAAAACATGCAGCCGACACCATTTTCTTTAGTTTTTCTTGCCCCCAAAACTGTAGAATGACAGGTGGATGGCGGGAGGGTAACCTGGACTGCAACAGTGAATACACTCGAATATCTACATTTATGGTAAGTGTACACAACTGTACTATGTTCTTCATGTTTCACTGTTGCAGTCATTACATTTGGGTAGAATTCCAAAGCTATGGTTGGGAGAGGCTGGAGCTAAACAGCATTAGGTGCAGCTATAAGGCCCTGCAGCACTGCAGTGGCAAAGCCTGCCCTGAACTTAGAGTAGAGAGGCAAATGGTAATGCTTTGTAAAGGTGTGAACAGAACTCCAAGTAGCAGCCTCTAGAATGTCTTTGGTTGGTACTCCTCTGAGAAAGGCTGCCAAAGTAGCTGCAGCTCTGGTGGAATGAGACCTAATGCCCTTGGGCACAGGTTTACCATGGTGTAAGTAGCAGAAACGGATGCAGTGGCTTATCCACTTTGAAATAGTCTGCTTTGATATAGCCTTTCCTTCTGATCCTGCAGCATATGACACTAGTAATTGCTCAGTTTTTCTTAGAGCTTTTGTCCTGCTCAAGTAGAATCTTAGCTGTCTGTGTACATCCAAGAAATGCAGAATTCTCTCCCCTTTGTTCTGCAGATTTGGATAAAAAGTTGGCAGATGAATTGTTTGGTTGAGAGCCACACTGGAAACCACCTTAGGCATAAAAGTAGGATTTGTCCTCAGAGACACCCTGTCTGGGTAAATATGATAAAAAGGCTCTACAGCCATGAGGGCCTGTAGCTCTGAAACTCTTCTTGCTAAAGTAATTGCTAGTAGCAGAGCTGTCTTCCATGATAAAAACTTTATATTAGCAGTAGCTGCTGGTTCAAATGGAGGCAGGGTGAGCTTTTCCAACACATAATTGAGGTCCCATGCAGGTAATGGTGATCTTCTAGGAGGCCTTAGGTTTTTGGTTACTCTAAGAGACTGCTTTAGTAAAGGATGAGAAAAGATTGGTGGCTCTGTATTGTAATGAGCCGAAATGGCAGAGGCATGGATTTTGATTGATGAGAAAGATAGGCCTTTGTCAAGCATCTCAGTTAAGTATTGTAATAGCTGAGGAATATGTGGTTCTGCTGTATCAGTTCTTTGTGCTTGATTCCAAGCACAGAATCTCTTCCATTTGTCAGCATAAGATTTTCTAGTACTAGGCCTTCTGGCTTCCAAAATGACATCCATCACAGCTTTACTGAGAGGTGTCATTTGTATGATTACCGGATTAGCCATGCTGCCAGGTTCAGAGTCTGTAGTTGATTGTGCAGGACCTGATTGTTTTGCTGTGACAGTAGTTGTGGTCTTTGAGGTAAGGTCCAAACTGGGTATTGAGACAAGTTCCTTAGGATTGGGTACCAGTATTGGCGGGGCCAGTCCAGGGCAATTAATATCATCTTTGGCTTCTCTTGTCTGACTTTTAGGAGGACCTTGGGTAGAAGAGGCAGAGTAGGAAAGGCGTAAACTGACAGTTTTTCCAACTGAAGGATAGGGCATCCACTTTCCATGCTTGTCTGTGGTAAGTCCTTGTGCAGAATCTTTTCAATTGATAACTTTGAGGAGCGGCAAATAGATCTATGTCTGGGCACCCCCATTTCTCTGTTATCATGCTGAATACTTGTGGATTTAATTTCCACTCGTGAGGATCCATAAGGTTTCTGCTTAAATTGTCTGCCAGAGTGTTCTGTTTTCCTGGCAGGAATAGAGCTTGAAGATTTATTTGGTAGGTCAAAGCTGTGTCCCACAGTGCCATGGCTAATCTGCAAAGGGGGTATGAGTGTGTGTGCCCCCTTGCTTGTTTATATACCACATGACTGTGGTGTTGTCAGTCTTTATCAGTAGTTGTCCTGGATGAAGCAAGTCCTTGAAGGCTGTTAGGGCATTTTGAACAGCTAGCATCTCTTTCTGGTTGATATGTAGATGCATTTGATTTGGTGCCCATATGCCCTGAATGCATCTTCCTGCCATGTGGGCCCCTCAGGCATAATCTGATGTGTCTGTTACGGTTTGGCTGGCAGGGGGTAGAGTGAAGGGCCATCCCATGTTTTGGTGACAGGCCTTTGCCCACCATAGAAACTCCTGTTGCAGGCAGGGGATGAGAGGAATCGTTTCCAGACTGTGTGAATATTGACTTCATAAACATTTTAGATACCATTGAAATTTCCTCATATGCAGTCTTGCATATGGAATTAGTAGGATTCAGGATGCCATGAAGCCCAGAGCCTGCAGAATTCGTCTTGCAGAAGACTGGGTCTTTGTTGCCATCAGATTGAAGTAAGTAGTCAGTTGCCTTTGTTTGTCTGGCGTGAGGTAAGCCATCTGGGCAGTTGTATGCAAGCTTGCACCCAGGAATGTTATCTTTTGAGAGGGTACCAGTTGTGATTTCTTTTTGTTTATTGTGTACCCTAGGCATGCTAGAAGCCTTTTCACAAACGTCAAGTGTCATAGAAGAGTATCCTTGTTCTCTGCTTGAATGAGACAGTCATCCAAGTAAGGATATATTTGAATACTTCTTTGTCTACAAAATGCAATTGCTGGTGCCAGGCACTTTGTAAAGACCCTGGGCACAGTAGATAAGCCAAAGGCAGTGCAGAGAATTGGTAATGCATTAAGTCAGTCTTGAATCTGAGATATCTTCTGCATGACTGTCTTATTGGGACATGCAGGTATGCCTCTTAAGTCTAAAGTCACCAGCCAAGCATTCTTGCCCAGCATGGGCAGAAGCTGTTGCAAAAGTGAGCATTTTGAATTTTGAAATGTCCAGGTATGTGTTCAAAATCGATAAATCCAGTATTGGCCGCCAGGCCTTGTCCTTTCTGTGTACCAAGAACAGTCTTCAGTAAAAACCTTGTCCTTTTTCCTATTCTGGTACTGTCTGAATGGCCCCCATATCCATGAGGGACATAACCTGTTTCTGTGCCTCTGCCCATTGGTTTTTTGGCAGGTCTGGCCAACCATTTGTCATTGGCAAAGTGTGGAAATGGAATCTGTATCCTTGTGATATGATGTTCAGTACTCACTTGTCCTGAGTTAACTGCCAATTTTGAGCAAAAAGTACTAATTTTCCCCTATGGGTGCTGCCAAAAGATAAGTGCTTGGTGTAGGCAGAGGGAAGTCATTTGGGATTGCTTTCTGTAGGTTTACGCTTTATCTCCTCCAGATTTGCAGGTGGATGCGCCCCATTGCTTTGACCTGTATGAGTCTTGAGCCTGGTATCTGGAACCCTTAGGGTGTCTGGATTTGCCCCTTTGAGCTCTGTCTGACACAGGAAAGGATCAATTTTTTGTAGGCCAGTGTCTACTGAATCTAGGTGGCTGCACTAGCAAGAAATCTTTAACAGTTTGTATAGATTTAGCTTTGTCTTCCATTTTCTTTAAAACCTCTTCTGCCTTAATACCAAACAGAGAATCATGCTGTAAAGGTGTATCTAGCAATTTAGCTTTAACATGATCAGGCAAATGTTCCTTTAACCAGGCATGCCTCCTAATCACAGATCCAGTAACTGCGGCCCTGCAGGAGGCCTCTAAAGAATCAACACCACATTGCAAAGTATGCTTTCTAACTTGTTCAGCTGCATGCAATAATTCCTGCAATTCTTTATTTTCAGCACAACCTGAAATCAACATTTTCTGTTTCAGCAATCCCATAACATGTTGTTGGTACTTAAGCATATGAAATTGACAGTTTAAGGCCCTGATTGCCAAGGTTGCAGCTGTATAAACCTTTTTTCCCCCATCTGTCCAGTGCCCTTGAATCTGTCGGAGGGGGTAGGGTTTTTTGCTGTTGAGGCCTTAACTCCCTTTGGACCCTGTGAAATAGTTTCCGGATCAGCAGCAGGGTTTCTAAATAAAAAATTGAGAGACAGGGACCCTGTAATACCTGTCAGGCTTACTGGGAGCAGGAGGTAAAGAGTCAGGGGGTCAAGCTTGAGTCCGAAAAAACACCATCCACAATGTCTAACACAGGGGGAATGGCTAAAGGCTTGTGCTGAGGGAGAAGGAGGAAATCCCTGAGCCTCTTTTTTGATTCTGAGAAGTCTTAACTCTCCCAGTGAAAATGCTCCCTCAAAGTATGCAAGGTTTCTCCAAATGAATAATCCACAGGAGGAGATGCCAATGGAAAAGACTCCTCAGCATCAGAATCCTCATAGGGAGGTAAAGATAATTCCTGATCAGAAGAGGAATCAGAAGAAATAGAAACCTGATCTGAAGATTCATAGTCAGTGTCTTGCCTAGGCCTCTTATCTGGAGGGGGATGGGTACCCCTGATCAAGGTAATAAGGTCTTTGGGCATTTTGATAATTTTTTTACACACAGAGGCCTGTGCACATGGCTCAGGCATCTTTTTTTAGTTTTAGAAGGTGTCTTTGCCTTTGGTTTTGCATCTTTCGTTGGTTTGATATATAAATGTTGAGGTCTGAATACACCCTCAAAAGCCGGTGCCTGCTCAGCGGCTCCAGACCCATCCGAGGGAAGATACATTTGTCGGTCCAATACCTTGAGTATCTCATGGCATGATGAACTCCACATGGGTGTCGGTAGAGGCCTGCAACTCGAAGGTAGCGGGTATCAGGGGCTGCGAAAGTGCATCAGTGAGTACCGGCGAACAGGTGACTGGCTTAGGAGAAGCTTCATCGGTTTTGGATCTCGACTGCCTTTCTCTGTCCTTTCCTTTGCGTTTTTTTATGTACTCTGGTAGTCTGATTGCTATCCGACGACATCTCTGGGTAGTTAAATCTGCTTCCAATATACTTAGATGCAAAAATATACCGACGCTTAATAGTGCGTTGGTTAAATCTAGCACAAAACCAACAGCCAGGCACGTTGTGATCAGGGCCTAGGCAAGGAATACAGTATAAATGGAAATCCTTATGATGTATTTGCTTCCCACAAGTAATACAATTATTAACTTTTTCTGACATCGGTAAAAAGCAAGAAAAAAAGTTTCCCCAATGGGGTACTTAGCTTTATTGAAAACTTCGGTTCTGAAATTCAATCGCGAATATTTCAGTAGTTGGCCGACCGGCACTTGCGAAATGCTTCTGCTTCTGGCACCGCGCGGCAAGAAAGACTAAAGAAAATGGCGTCGGCTGCATGTTTTATACCTCTGACGACCTGACGTCATGGAAGAGAAGACAGCAACCGACACAGGACCCAAGACTTTGGAATTCAGGCCGACTGAGGGCAACCTGCCAGCAGATTACCCAAATGTAATGACTGCAACAGTGAAAAATGAAGAACATCCTGTAATTCATTATTTTCAGCAGTCAGGAAGTAACATAATTTTCTGTTTAAGCAATCCAATAACATGTTGTTGATACTTTAACATACAAAACTGGCAGTTTAAAGCCCTAATGACCAAGGTTGCAGAAGTGTAAACTTTCTTACCCCATCTATCCAGCACCCTGGAGTCTATCAGAGGGGGTAGGATTTTTAGCAGTAGAAGCCTTAATGCCCTTGGGTCCCTGTGAAATGGTCTCTGGATCCGCAATAGGATTTTTAAAATGAACTTATGAGAATCAGGAACCCTGTAATATCCGTCAGGTTTTCTGGGAGCAGGAGGCAAAGAATCAGGAGCCAAACTAGATTCTGAAAAAGCATCATCAGCAATGTCTAGTACAGGAGGTATAGCTAAAGGCCTATGCTGAGGCAGGAGTAAGAAATCCCTAAGCCTCTTTTTTGAATCAGAAAAGTCCGGGCTTTCCCAGTGGAAATGCTCCCTTAGAGTATATAAGGTCTCACCAAAAGAAAAATCCTGTGGAGGGGAAGCAGAGGGAATACAGTCATCTGCATCAGAATCCTCATAAGTAGATAAGGGCAAATCTAGATCATCAGAAGAATCAGAAAAATTAGAATCCTGTTCAGAAGATTCATAAACAACTTCAGTCCTAGGGTCTTTTAGAAGGGGGAGGTTGGCTTCCCCTGATTACAGTTATAAGATTTTCAGCCATTCTTTATCATTTGTTTTTTAGGCTTAGAGGCCTGAGCATGCAGCCTGGGCATCGGTTTCTTAGGCATGGTTTGAGATTTTAGCCTAAATGAAGAAGGAGGTGTCGGTTTAATATGCAAGTCCGTAGGCCTGAATACACCCTCAGAAGCTGGTTCCTGCATAGCAGCTCCGGACCCATCCAAGGCAGAGACATTCACAGGTTCCACCGTTGAAGCATCTCGTGGCATACCGGACTCTGAATGGGTCTCAATAGAGGCCTGTGAGTCACAAGTAGCGGGTATCACGGGCTGCAAAAGCACCTCACTGAGTACCGGCGAACTGGCGACTGGCTTAGGAGAAGCATCATTGGCAGCTTTGGACCTCGGCGGCCTGTCTCTGTCTTTATCTTTGCATTTTTTCATAATCCCAGTAGTCGGATGGCTAACTGACAACATTTCTGGATAATTAAACCGAGAACCGAAATATTTATAAGCGAAAATATTCTGACAACGGATAGTGCGCCAATTAAATAAAGCACATAACTGACAGCAAGGTATGGCGTGGTCAGGGCCTAGGCAGGGAATACAGTATGAATGAAAATCTTTGTGAGGTATTTGCTTTCCACAAGTAATGCAATTATTAACTTTTACTGACATCGGTAAGGAGTAAGAAAAAGTTTCCCAAACAGGGTACTTAGCTTTAGTTGAAGACTTCGGTTCTGAAACTCGAAAACAAAAATTTCAGGAGTCGGCCGACTGGCACTTGCAAACTGCTTCTGCTTCGGGCACCGCGTGGCAAGAAAGACTGATGTAATGGCGTCGGCTTCATGTTTTATACCCCTGATGACCTGACATCATGGAAGAAGGGACAGCAACTGACGCAGGACCCAAGACTTTGTTAATCATGCCGACTGAGGGCTACTGCAAGCAGATAACCCAAATGTAATGACTGCAACAGTGAAACACGAAGAACATCACAAAAATATGTGTAAGGTCCAGCAAAGCTTTACCTTTTACCTGAAGGGACTTGAAACATAACAGCAGCAGTCCCAAAGAGATTTTTATTGTCCAAAGGAGCTTCTGGCAACTTGGCCTTAATGTCTTCAAGTAATGACCGCAAGCAAAGTCAAGAATAACACCTCATGACAGATCCAAAGACAGCAGCTCTGGATGCAGCATCATCAGCATCATAGCTACACTTGACAGAGTGTCGAACTACCTGAGAGGTAGAACCCAAAACAAAAACATCAGAAGATTCTGCTTCAGAATCAGGGATGTCAGAAAAAAACTGACAAGCCTGGGCAATCAAAGCCACAACGTATCTGGTCATGTGGGTCTGGTTATTGAGGGCCCAAAGCAGAAGCAGTATAAACTTTCTTATCAATTCTCTTCATTGCTCAACTATCCTTACCTGAAGGCAGAAGTCTTGAAGAGGGCAAAAGTTTAGAAGGCTTGTCAAAGGAAACTGACACCAAAGGAGGGTCAGCCGAAGGACACTTAAATAAGAACTGACAATCTTCAGGAACCTTCTATAACCTGTCAGATTTCTTTGGAGTAGGAAGCTGAAAATCAAGAGACTTAGAAGCAGCTATAAAGGTGTCTAACAAAGCAGCTAGCAGGGTATTGCAGAAGGTTTAGGAGTGTCCACCCGAGGCAGGTCCTACCTTTTCTGGGTATGAGACACCGGAGAAGAATTTCACTTAAAAGTACTCCATCATTCGAGCTATAGTATCTCCAAAAGTCAATTCCTCAAAAGGAGACTCATCTTCACTAGAAACATAAGCCGAAGGCGAATTCTTCTGGGAAGAGTAAAACAAGGACCCACCATCAGAATCTAAATCCTTGCCTGAGAAATCATGTTCCCTAATCCATTTGAAAGGAGTTGAAGTCCAAGGGGGCTATGCACAGAAACACTTTTTGGAAGCATCATGGACATTAAGGCATTAAACAGGCCCCAAGTAAACTCCTGCTACTCCCTTTGAGGATTATTATGGCATACATAAATTTGCTTAGTCTTATGCTTTTTCTTAGTACAGACAAACACCAGAGGTTTCAACCCCTGACGAGGTTCAATAAGAATACCCAGAATCTCTCCCTGACCAGAATCTGTAGAATCCCTCTAGGGCCCCCTGTGAGATTATCAACTGCAGTTCCCCCTCGATGCCCAGAACATTCATCTGCAAAGTCTCAGAGAAGCGTGAAAGGAAGGATCCATGCTGGCTTCCGATGGGGTCATGACAGAGGAATCCAACAGACAACCACATGGCCTACAGTTATAACCCACTAAACAATCCAGCTGAGATTTTTTGGCGTTCTTACTTAACAGTACCCCAGTGTTAGCAGATTCCATCATGCTAAGTCTCTGGTTCAACCAGCTTTTGAGATTCTTGGGCACAAAAGCTTTACAAATGATAAGGACACTGTTCATGAGAATCCTTATGGGGAATCTGAATCCCACACTGACATTATCCCCTTCCTGGATGACATGAAGATCTGGTTCAGCCACATTCTTCAGACTTGGATCAGACTCTTGAGCTCCTCCCTCTTAGCTATAATGCACTACATCACCCAAGCACCTCAGACCAAGTTTTCTGAATCCAAATATTCCAAATATTCAACACATAGACAGCAAGAAATGGCAGATGAGGCTCACACATGGGACCTAAGCATCTCATCATATTACATGATCTTCTAGAAGAAAGAGGCAAGGAGATGGTTGGGTGGGAAAGCAAGGAGGAATATAGATATTCAACACAGATGCCAGGTTACGGTGAAACAAGCTTTTAATCTGATGTTGTCTTCATTCCTCCTCACAATAGGGTCAGAGCCCTCAGGTATGTAACTCGAAGGTGGCCTTCATGGAAGGATATGCTGGAGCACTATCAAGTCAAAGGAAGCCCTGCTCCTAGAAATCATACCCAACTTGTAGTGTGACACAAAGGTGTGACTGTTACACCACATTGCTGCTGCACAAATATCAATGGAGATTCTAGAAGAGGAGGAGGAAGAAGTAGCCATAGCTCTGGTGGAATGCACCCTAAGAGGTAGAGGTACAGTGGACATAAGAAGAGTACACACCCTTATTAAAATGTCAGGTTTTTGTGATATAAAAAATGAGACCACAATAAATCATTTCAAATCTTTTCCCACCTTTAAAGTGATCTATAAGCTGCACAATTCAATTGAAAAGCACACAAATCTGTTAGGGGGAAATATAAAAAGTTTAAAAAAAGTATAATATGCTGGCTGTGTAAGTGTGCACACCCTTAAACTAATACTTTTTTGAAGCACCTTTTGATTTAATTACTGCATTCAGTATTCTTGGGTACCCACCTGCCATCAATTAAGGAGACTCTGATTAACACCAAATAAAGTTCGGCTGTGCTAGTAGGATTTTCCTGACATTTACTCAAGTTGCCTGCTACAGCAAAAGCCATGGTTCGCAGAGAGCTTACAAGGCATCAAAGGGATCTCATTGTTGAAAGGTATCAGTCAGGAGAATGGTACAAAAAAATTTCCACAGCATTGAATATACCATGGAATACACTGAAGACGGTCATCAAAAACAGAAAATATGGGACAATCGTGATGTTGCAAAGAACTGGACGTCCCTCCAAAACTGATGAAAATACGAGACAAAAACTAGTCAGGGAGGCTGCCAAGAGACCTATAGTAACACTGGAGAAGCTGCAGGAATTTCTGGCAATTACTGGTTGTGTACTACATGTGACAACAATCTCCCATTTATCCATATGTCTGGCCAATGAGGTAGGGTTGCAAGACAGAAGCCTTTCTTACACAGAAAAACATCCAGGCTCGGCTAACATTTGGAAAACAATAAATCATGTCTCCCAAAAGCATGTGGGAAAATGTGTTATGGTCTGATGAGACCAAGGTTGAACTTTTTGGTCACAATTCCAAAAGGTACGTTTGGAGCAAAAAACACTTTGCATCACCAAAAGACCATACATACGGTGGTGGCAGTATCAAGCTTTGGGGTTGCTTTTCTTCAACTGGAACTGGGGCTTTAGTCAAGGTGGAGGGAATTATGAACAGTTCCAAACACCAGTCACTTTTGTCCCAAAACCTTCAGGCGTCTGATAGAAAGCTGAAGATGAAGAGGAACTTTACCTTTCAACACGACAATGACCCCAAGCATACATCCAAATCAACAAAAGAATGGCTTCACCAGAAGAAAATTAAAGTTTTGGAATGGCCCAGCCACAGTCCAGACCTAAATCCAATAGAAAATATGTGGGGTGACCTGAAGAGGGCAGTGCACAAGAGATGTCCTTGCAATCTGACAGATTTGGAGCGCTTTTGCACAGAAGAGTGGGCAAATATTGACAAGTCAAGATGTGCCATGCTGACAGACTCCTACCCAAGAAGGCTGAATGCTGTAATTAAATCAAAAGGTGCTACAAAGTATTAGTTTAAGGGTGTGCACACTTATGCAACCAGCTTATTGTACAATTTTTATTTTTTCCCTAACAGATTTATTTTTAAATTGAATTGTACAGGTTAAAGGTCACATTAAAGGTAGGCAAAGTTTTGAAATGATTTACTGTGGTCGCATTTTTTATATCACAAAACTAGCATTTTAACAAGGGTGTGTACACTTTTTATATCCACTGTAATTCTAGGCCCTTTTTTGAGTAAATGTATGAAAAATAGCCAGTTATCCACTTGCTAAGGTAATTTTGGACACTGCCTGGCCTACTTTATTAGACGAGAAGGCTATGAACAGTTGGTTGGACTTCCTGTGTTGTTTGGTTCTATGCAGGTAGAATGGAGCTGTCTATGAACGTCTAAAAAGTGAAGAATATACTCCCCTTTATTAGAGAAATTTGGAAAGAAAACTGGTAAGTGGATGTACTGGTTGATATTGCTTTCTGTGGCTACTTTAGGCATGAAGGAGGGGTTGGCATGTAAAGACACTCCGTCCTTATGAATTAAGTATGGTGGCTTGGAGGAAAGGGCTTGTAGTTTGGAAATTCTCTTAGCTGAAGTTATAGCCACCAAAAAGATAGTGTTCCATGACAGAGACATGTCGTAACTTGCAGCTGGTTCAAAAAGTCCCAGAGTCAAAGCCAGCAACACTACAGTGAGATGCCAAGGAGGGAAGGGGTTCTTGATGGGAGGCCTCAACAAGAAAATTCCTTTCAGAAAGGACTTGCATAATCTAAAGGTGAACAGGAAATAAGACTGACTTGCAGTGTGTTAATTACAAATAGCAGCTAATTGAAGCTTGATGGTAGAGAAGCTAGCTCCTTCCTCAGAGTACTAAGAAAAAGGAGAACATCCGAAACCTGTGCAGAAAACGTGTCAGTACTTCTATTTGTAACCAAAATGACAAACCTTTTCCACTTACTGGTGTGGACATTTGTAGTGGAAGCCTTTTATGAGGCTAAGTATTTTATGGACCAGGGAAGTAAGCCTGGACTGTCGTGCTAGGGTTGGAAGTGGAGAAACCAAGAGGTCAGCCTGACGGCATGAAGGTTTGGGTGCTGCATCTCTGATGGGTGAGAAAGGAGGTCCTGTCTGGGTTCCTGTATCCAATGAGGATATTTTAGATGAGACTAGAGGAAGCGGAACCACACCTGTCGAGGCCAGAAGGGGGCAACGAGGATTACCAAGCTCTTCAGCCTGCTTGCCTTCTGAAGAAAAGTACAGTTGTGTACACTTACCATAAATGTAGATGTTAGAGTGTATTCACTGTTGTCATCGTAGTCATTACATTTGGGTTACCTGCTTGTAGGTATCCCTCAGCCGGCCTGAATACCAGAGTCCTGGATTCCTGCATCGGATGCTGTCTCTTCTTCCATGACGTCAGGTAGTCAGGAGTATAAAACATGCAGCTGACGCCATTACATCAGTTTTTTCTTGCCCCAGATGTCAGGTGCCCTCACAATGGGAAGCAATTATAGGTTATGGTACACCTCCATCAAAAAGCAAACACACCAGAAAGCTTAAATATACCAAAGAAGGAAAGGTAGAGCCAAGAGAAGTCAGGGGACTGGAGAGAGGGTAACCAGGACTGCAACAATGAATACACTCGAACATCTACATTTATGGTAAGTGTACACAACTGTACTATGTTCTTTGTGTTTCACTGTTGCAGTCATTACATTTGGGTTGATTCCCAAAGCTAAGGAAGGGAGGAGGAAGTTAGAGAGTATTAGGGACAGCTATTATGCCCTGCAAGACTGCAGTGGCAAACCCAGCTCTGGATTTTTGAAAAATAGGCATATGATAATGCTTGGTGAAGGTATGTACAGAGGTCCAAGTAGCAGCTTCCAGTATGTCCCTGGTAGGAATGCCTCTGAGAAAGGCTGTAGAGGTAGATGCAGCCCTGGTGGAATGTGATCTTATCCCCTGTGGGGTAGGTTTTCCATGGTGCTTATAGCAGAAATGAATGCAATGGGCTACCCATTTAGAAATGGTTTGCTTTGAAATGGCCTTCCCCTCTGCCCCTGCAGCAAAGCCAACTAGCAGCTGTTCAGATTTTCTGAGAGGTTTAGTCCTGTTCAAATAAAATCTAAGTTGTCTGTGCACGTCCAAATAGTGCAGTATTCATTCTCCTTTGTTTTGTGGATTCGGGAAAAAGGTAGGCAAATTAATGGACTGATTTAGGGCCACACTAGACACCACCTTGGACATAAAATAAGGATTGGTCCTGAGGGATGCCCTGTCCACACGGAAGATAATAAAGGGCTCCACTGCCATGAGGGCCTGTAATTCAGACACTCTTCTTGCTGAAGTGATGGCTAGAAGGAAGGCTGTTTTTCAAGAAAGGAATTTTAATTCTGCAGTTGCAGCTGGCTCAAAAGGAGGGAGGGTGAGCTTTTCCCATACAAAATTAAGGTCCCAGGCTGGAGTAGGGGCTCTTAAATTTTTGGCCCCTCTGAGGGATTGCTTTAGCAGGGGGTGAGAGAAGAGGGGTGGTTCAGTGTTATAATGTGATTCTTGTGGAGAATGGCAGTGGACATATATTTATCTTATCTTTACCTTCAATGGGAAAACAATAGCCCTTGTGTAGCATTTCTGTTAAGTACTGAAGTATATGAGGTAAACTGGGCATTGTAACCATCCCCTAATTTGGCTTCAAGGAACTTGGTTTTGTTTATTTTCCACTTTTCAACATAGGATGTTCTAGTACTAGGTCTCCTTGCCTCCAGAATGACATCTAGCACCTGCTTACTGAGAAATGCTCAAGGAATTAGCCAGGCTGCTAAGTTCAGGGTTTGAAGCTAAGGGTGCAGAACCTGGCCCACCTACTGGGACAGCAGGGAATGGGTCTGAGGCAGGTGTCATGGTTCCACAGCAGTGTCATACTGCGCAGGAGGAGATACCAGTGCTGGCATGGCCAGTCTGGTGCAATCAGTATTCACCTTGGTTTGTCCTGTTTGATCTTTAGCAGAACCTTCGAAAGAAGAAGCAGAGGGGGAAAAGCATAAACCAAGAGGCTTTTCCAGGTAAATGACAGGGCATCCACTTTCCAAGCTTGACTGTGGGAAGTCCTTGTGCAGAATTTGTCCACCTGGTAGTTCTGAGGGGAGGCATATAGGTCTATCTCTGGAGTCCCCCATTTGTTCCTCAAGAGGTTGAATATTTTTGGTTCCAGTTTCCATTCGTGTGGGTCCATGAGACGTCTGCTTAGGTCGTCTGCCAAAGAATTTAGCTTGCCTGGCAGCACTTGAGCCTGTAAATGCACTTGGTAGCTCAAAGCTGTGTTCCACAGAGCCATGGCTAGTCTGCAGAGAGGGTATGAGTAGGTTCCCCCCAGCTTGTTTATATACCACATAACTGTGTTGTCTGTCTTTACCAATAATTGTCCCGGACGAATGTGGCCCTTGAAGGCTGTCAGGGAATTCTGTACAGCTAACATTTCTTTTTGGTTGATATGTAGGTACATCTGTCTCGGGTTCCATTTGCCCTGAATGCACTGCCCTGCCAAGTGAGCCCCCCCCCCCATGCATAGTCTGATGTGTCTGTTGTTAGGGTTTAGCCGGCAGGGGGTAGAGTGAAAGGCAGCCCCTTGTTGTGGTAGCAGGCCTCTGCCCACCAAAGGAACACTGTCTTTATACAAGGAATGATAGGAATCATTGATTTCAGGTCCTGAGAATGTTGAAACCATAGGCTTTTTAGGTACCATTGTAGTTTCCTCATATGCAGTCTTGCATATGGAATTAGTAGAATGCAAGGGGCCATGAACCCCAAGGCTTGCAGAATTTTCCTTGCAGATAGCTGGGTCATTGTGGCCAGTAGTTTGAAGTAGATTGTCAAATAAACTTGTTTCTCTGGAATGAGGAAAGCCATCTGGGAAGTTGTATTCAAGCTTGCTCCCAGGAATACAATTTGTTGACAGGGTACTAGGTGAGATTTCTTTTCGTTTATGGTGTACCTCAGTGAGTTTAGAAGTTTCTCTACGAATGCCAGATGTTTTAATAGCAATTCCTGGCTTTCTGCCTGAATAAGACAATCGTCCAAGTATGGGTATATTTGAATATTTCTCTGCCTGCAAAATACAATGGCTGGAGCTAGACACTTTGTGACTACCCTGGGCACAGTAGATAAGCCAAAGGGAAGTGCAGAGAACTGAAAGTGCATGGAGCCTGCCCTGAAGCGTAGGTATTTCCTGCAAGATTCCGTTACTGGAATATGCAGGTAAGCTTCCTTTAAGTCTAGGGTTGCCAACCAGGCATCTTTGCCTATCACAGGCAGCAGCTGTGTTAGCATCTTGAATTTTGGGATTGCCAAAAAATGTTTAGAATAGAGAGGTTCAGGATAGGACGCCAGGAACTGTCTTTTCTGGGTACGAGGAAAAGTCTTAAGTAAAAACCTTGTCCCCTTTTCTACTGCTGGCATGGTTGAATAGCCTGATACTTAGAAGAGAGAGAACCTGCTGTCAAGCCTCTGCCCACTGATTTGGGGGTAGGTCTGGCCAACCGTTTGGGGTTGGTAGGGTGTGGAAGTGGAATATGTATCCTTGGGAGAGTACATTCAAAACCCATTTGTCCTGGGTAATGAGTTCCCAGTTTTTTTGCATGCAGGGCGAGCTTTCCTGCTAAGGGAGCAGGAAGCTGAGCAGGTCTTGGAAGTGTAAAAGTTAAGTCATTGTGCCATTTTCTTGTAGGGGGGTGTCTTACTACTCCCTGCTTTGGAAGTGGGAGCCCTCCACTGCTTAGGCCTGTGCGTAGCCTGAGACTGCAACCTAGGTGGTCTGTTGATCCTGGGTTTGGACTGAGAAGGCCTGAAAGAGGCTGGCAAAGGACCAATTCTTTGAAGGCCAATGCCTACTAAATCTGGGAGGCTTTACTTGCAAGAAGCCTTTAACAATTTGCATAGATTTGGCTTTTTCCTCCATCTTTTTGAGGACTTCTGCTTTGTTGCCAAACAGGGAGCATCCAGTAATTTAGCTTTAACATGATCTGGCAAGTTTTGCTCCTTAAGCCAAGCATGCCTTTTAAGTGCACACCCTGTGACAGCAGCCCTGCAAGATGCTTCTAAAGAGTCAAAACCACAATGCAAATTATGTTTACCAACTTGTTCTGCAGAATGCATTAAATCCTGTAATTCTTTGTGTTCAGCACAATCAGGAATCAACATCATTTTCTGTTTAAGTAGTCACATAATATGTTGCTGATACTTTAACATGTGAAACTGGCAATTTAAAGCCCTAGTGACCAAAGTAGCAGAAGTATATACCTTCTTACCCCCATCTGTCTAAGGCTCTAGAATCTCTATCGGAAGGGGTAGGATTATTGGCAGCAGTAGCCTTAATGCTCTTTGGTCCTTGGAAAATGGTCTCTGGATCCACAGTAGGTTTCTTGAAGAGGAAGTTGTGAGAGTCAGGTGCTCTGTAATACCTACCAGGTTTTCTGGGAGTTGGAGGTAAAGTGTCAGGGGAAAGGCTAGATTCCAAGAAAGCATCATCCACAATGTCCAGAACAGGTGGGACAGCTAAAAGGCTTGTATTGAGGGAGGAGTAAGAATTCCCTAAGCCTCTTTTTGGAGTCAGAGTAATCCTGGCTTTCCCAGCAGAAATGCTCCCTAAGACAGTGCAAGGTTTCACCAAAAGAAAAATCTTCTGGAGGGGAAGCAGAAGGAATGGAATCCTCTGCATCAGAATCCTCATAGGTAGATAGGGGCAAATCCTGGTAATCAGAAGAAACATAAATATCAGATTCCTGATCAGAAGAATCAGAAGGAAAATCAGCTCTGGGTCTTTTAGAGGGGGAAGGCTGGCTTCCTCTAATTAAGGTAATAAGGTCTTCAGCCATTCCAAGCATTTGTTTTTTAGGCATATGGGTCTGAGCATGCGGTTTGGATGCAGGTTTTCTAGCGTGGATCGAGTTTTAGGCCTCGATGAAGAAGATGGCATCAGTTTAAAATGCAGGTCTGTAGGCCTGAATACACCCTCAGAAGCTGGTGCATGCACAGTGGCTCCGGAGCCATCCAAGGTAGAGACATCCGCAATTTCCATAGTCGAAGAAGCATCTCATGGCATACCGGACTCCAAATGGGTCTCAGTAGAGGCCTGCGAATCTGAAGTAGCGGGTATCAGGGGCTGCAAAATCGCCTCACTGAGTACTGGTGAACTGGTGACTAGCTTAACGGAAGCATCATCGGCGGTTTTGGACCTATGCCGGCTGTTTCTGTCTTTATCCTTACATTTTTTCGGAATATCGGTAGTCTGATGGCTTACTGAAGCCATTTCTGAATAGTTATATAGAGTACCAAAATAATTTGCTGCAAATATAGACCGACGGTGAATAGTTTGGGGGTTGAACAAGGCACAAAACTGACAGCAAGGGACGTCGTAGTCTGAGCCTAAGCAAGAAATGCAGTACAAATGAAAATCTTTATGAGGTATTTGCTTTCCACAAGTAATACAATTGTCACTTTTTACTGACATCGGTTAAGAGCAAGAAAAAGGATCCCCAACTGAGTACTTAGCTATTTTGAAGACTTTGGTTCTGAAACTCAAAAACAAAAATTTCATGAGTCAGTCAACTGGCACTTGGCAAACTGCTTCTGCTTTGAGCACCGCGCAGCAAGAAAGACTGATGTAATGGAGTCAGCTACATGTTTTATTCCTCTGGTGACCTGATGTCATGGAAGAAGAGAGAGCATACGACGCAGGAATCCAGGACTCTGGTAGTCAGGCCAGCTGAGGGCTACCTGCAGGCAGATAACCCAAATGTAATGACTGCAACAGTGAAACACGAAGAACATTTTCAGGATCAGAAGGAGAGGATGGTAAGCATATAGGAGACCTGGGGGCCAATTGTTGACAACTGCATCCCTCAGGGACTCCCCCAGAGGAGGGATCAGAGCAAAAAACTTTGTTTTTTGTTGCAGGAAGAGGCAAAGCGGTCACAGCACAGTTGACCCAAGTGATTGAAGATCATGTTTATCACAGAATGATTCAGGGACCTCTTATGCAGAAAATACAAAACTTTTGTCAGTGTGAACTGCAATAGTCCCCAAGAGGAGAGCATCCTGAAAGGCTTACTACATTAGGAGAACTGCTCTCATCTCTAGGACACCAATATGCAACCTAGTCTCGATAAGGGCCACATGCCTTGGACCATCCACTGTAATGCTCCCCCCACCTGAACTGGGAGGCATCCCTGGTCACGGTGGCTATAGGGGGAGTAGGTTAAGAAGGGCCTGCCTAGAAGGAGATTATCCGACTACCCACCAGCTTAGGTGACACTTGCAAATTGGTGTCAATCTGATGGGAAGGGATAGTGGGGTAATAGAGAATGGACCACTGCGCCAATGTTCACTGGAGAACCCACATGAAAAATCTTGCTAGAGGGAGGAACTAACAGAACTGCTGTTAACATGGATCCTAAGGCTAGTAAGACCATCTGCAAAGGTGGTCTGGTAGGATAACAATTCCTGGACTTGATTCCTCACTGTTACAATGTAGTGTAAGGAGGAGAAGCTATCTGATCCATGTTCAGCTGGGTCCCTATGAATTCCATGTCCTGCACAGGAGCCAGGTTGACTTGTTTAGGTTTATAGTGATGCTCAGAGAGTGTAAAAGCTGGATTAAGTGACCTCTGGCTTGGATGAGCTGATGTCTCATGGGGGCAGTAAGCAGCCAATCATCTAAGTATGGAAACACCCAGAATCGTTTGAGCCTCATGTGAGCTGCTACCACTGCCATGCACTTGCTGAACACCTGGGAGGCTGTCATGATCCCAAAGGGCAGTGCTCTGAAATGGAAATGATTGGCTCCCAGCCAAAACCGCAGATATCTCCTGCAGTGCCTGTCGATTTTGATGTGATAGTACACAACCTTGAGATCTACAGACCACAGAATTAACTAAACCGTAACCATTTGGAAGCTTCACTTTTTTACAAAGCCACTTAACTTGCTTAGATCTAGAATAAGTCTTAGGTCCCCTGTCTTTCTCAGCACCAAAAAGAAAAGGGAGTAGGTTCCAAATCTTCTTTGTTTGACTGGGACCTCTTGGATGACTTTTTTTGCAGCAGTTGTTGAATTTCCTTTGCTCCCTGCTCCCTCTGACTGGGTGGCAAGTCAAGGAAATACTTGGGAGTTGGGGGGGTGTAGTAGCCTCTAGATATTATGCTAAGCACCGAGAGGGGTTTTGAGTCAAATGGGTCCAGACTTCTGAGTGCAAAGCTAGTTGACCCCTGACTGCCTCTAGAGACGGACAGTTGGGCAGTGGTTCAGAAGCACTGATAGGGCTCATCAGGCAAGGTGTTTGGCCCTGGTTTTGCAGGACCTTCTCTGCATCTAGGGTGCCATTTACGATCAAACCCTCCTCCTCTGCCTCTAGAAGAGGGTTCTCTGCATGGTCTTGGAAAGGCCCTTGGGATTTACAAAACCACATTTTCTTGCCTCAGCATTGGTTCCTGGAGAAGGACCTCTGGGGTATTGAAAATTTGATTCCTACAACAGAAAGGGTCTTCCTGTCCTTTTCACTGTGGGTGACAGTATTTCAGACCGACAGCCCAAACAAAGAAGTGCCATCGTAGCAGCCATTCACAAAGGACGTCTTAAAGGGCTCCATGAAATCACATAGCCTCATCCAGGCATGTCTCCTTAGGGAAAGTCCTGAACTGGCAGTTCATGAGGTACCATCTGTTTTATGGGAGATCACCCTCATTGATGAGTTGGGGAGGGAATACAGAGTGGTCAGCTTGGGAGAAACTACGATTCCTCTGCAGGCATGAACTCAGATCAAATCTCCCTGTAGGCAGGTAAAATGGGCTGCATAATTTAACAACCTCAGAGCAAAAGTGGCTAAGGCATAAATGTGCTTTCGATTCCTGTCCAGTGCTCTAGACTTCTTGTTAGGCAGATGAACATTGGCCGTTTCTTCTGCCAGTTCTTTCTTAGTGGCTGCTATTACCACAATGGCATCAACTACAGGACCCTTGTTCCAATGCTTTCTGTCTTCTGGAGGTACCAGGAAAGTACAGTTTTGTACCTACCATAAATGTAGATGTTCGAGTGTTCACACTGCTGCAGTCATTACACTTGGGTTATCCTGCGGTCAGGCGATCCCGCAGTTGGCCAGAGTTCCAAAGTCTTGGTCCAGCATAAGTTGCTGTCGCTTCTTCCCTGATGTCAGTGCACCAGGGGTATACAAGATGCATCCGATGCCATTTTCTTCAGTTTTTCTTGCCCCAGATGTCAGGTGCCCCCAAGTAGGTAGGCAATATATATTGCTAATAAAACATATATATAAAATAAAAACAATACCTTCAGTTACAAGCAAATACACCACAAAGGTTGTATAGAATAGAAAGGTATAGATAAGTCCAGCTAGGACAGAGGGGATGGAGGGAGGGTAGCCTGGACTGCAGCAGTGTGAACACTCTAACATCTACATTTATGGTAGGTACAAAACTGTACTATGTTCATCGTGTTACACTGCTGCAGTCATTGCACTTGGGTAGAATCCCAAAGCTGAGGTTGGGTGGCTGGTCTATAAAGAGTTAGGATTGGCTATGAGACCCTGCAGAACTGCAGTAGCAAATCCTGCTCTGGATTTAGAGTAAAGAAGCAAGTGGCAATGCTTGGTAAAGGTGTGCACTGAACTCCAAGTTACAGCCTTCAAAATTTCCTTGGTTGGTACTCCTCTGAGAAAGGCTGTTGAAGTGGCTGTTGCTCTGGTAGAATGTGGCCTAATGTTATTAGGGACATTTCCCATGCTGTGTGTAGCAGTAACGAATACAGTGTCCTATCCATTTGGAGATGGTCTGCTTTGAAATAGACTTGCCCTGTGATCCTGCAGCATATGCTACAAACAGTTGCTCAGTTTTCCTGAAAGCTTTTGTTTTGTCCAAGTAGAACCGTAGCTGCCTGTGTATGTCCAAAGAGTGCAGAAGTTTCTCCCCTTTATTCTGGGGGTTTGGATAAAAAGTTGGCAAATGGATGGTTTGGTTCCACCTTTGGCATAAAGGCAGGGTTTGTCCTTAAAGAAACCCTGTCCTGATGAAAAATTATAAAAGGTTCCACTGCCATTAATGCCTGTAGCTCTGAGACTCTTCGTGCTGAAATTACTGCCAGGAGCAGAGCTGTTTTCCATGATAAAAATTTTAGATCGGCTGTATTGGCTGGCTCAAAAGGTGGCAGGGTCAGCTTTTCCAAAACAAAATTGAGGTCCCAAGTTGGTGTTGGTGCTCTCTGGGGCGGTCTTATGTTTTTAGCCCCTCTGAGGTACTGCTTTAGCAAAGGATGAGAGAATAAAGGAGGATCCGTGTTGTAATGTGCTGAAATGGCAGAGGCGTGGACCTTAATTGATGAGAAGGATAGGCCTTTGTCCAGCATCTCAGTTAAGTATTGCAAAATCTGAGGAATGCTTGAGACAAGAAAGTCAAGGCTTTGAGCCTGGTTCCAGGTGCAGAATCTCTTCCATTTTTCTGAGTAAGCTTTCCTGGTGCTAGGCCTCCTGGCCTCCAAAATGACATCCATAACAGCTTTAGAGAGAGGTGTTGCCTGTTTGACTAATGAATCTGCCATGCAGCCAGGTTTAGGGTTTTGAGCTGACCATACAGGATCTGATTGTTTTGTTGAGTCAGAAGGTGTGGAAATTGAGGCAAAATCCATGGTGGGCCTTGAGCTAAGTTCTTTAAGATTGGGTACCAGTGCTGGTGTGGCCAGTCTGGAGCAATCAGGATCAGCTGTGGTTTTTCTTGTCTGGCTTTTAGGAGTACCTTCGAAAGGAGAGGCAGTGGTGGGAAGGCATAAACTTTTAGGCTTTTCCAGCTGAATGAGATAGCATCCACTTTCCATGCTTGTGTGTGATAAGTCCTTGTGCAGAATTTTTGTAGTTGGCAAGTCAGTGGGGAGGCAAAAAGATCTATGCCTGGGCATTCCCTTTTTGTGTTACCATGCTGAAGATTTGTGGATTCAGTTTGTATTCGTGAGGGTCCATGATATTTCTGCTTAGATCGTCTGCCAGAGTATTTTTCTTTCCTGGCAGGAATTGTGCTTGCAGATGAACTTGATAAGTTAGAGCTGTGTTCCACAAGGTCATGGCTTGCCTGCATAGGAGGTAAGAATGAGTGCCCCCTTGCTTGTTTATGTACCACATTACTGTGGTGTTGTCTGTCTTTAATAATAAATGTCCTGGATGCAGAAGGTCCTTGAAAGCTGTTAGGGCATTTTGAACACCTAACATCTCTTTTTGATTGATGTGAAGATGCATTTGGTCTGTGGTCCACTTGCCCTGAATACATTTTCCTGCCATGTGTGCTCTCTGAAGCATCTGTTGTTAGAGTCTGCCTGGCTGTGGGTAGAGTGAAAGGCTGACCCTTGTTGAGGCGACATGCCTGTGCCCACCATCAAAACTCCTGTTGTAGACAGGGAATTATTGGTATTACTGCTTCTAAGCTGTGAGAGTGCTGAGTCCAAACACTTTTTAGGTACCATTGTAATTTCCACATATGCAGTCTGGCATATGGAATTAGTAGTATGCAGGATGCCATGAATCCCAGGGCCTGCAGAATTTTTCTTGCAGGGAGATGGGACTTTTTTGCCATTACTTGAAAATATTGAGTCAGTTGTCCTTGTTTGTCTGGCGTGAGACAAGCCATCTGGGCCGTTGTATTTAAGCTGGCACCCAGGAATATTATCCGTTGTGAGGGCACTAGTTTTCGTTTACTGTGCACCCTAGAGAAATTAGCAACCTTTTTACCAACGCCAGATGCTTTAGAAGAATGTCCTTTGTTTTTGCTTGAATGAGGCAGTCGTCCAGGTATGGATATATTTGAATTCCTTTTTGTCTGCAAAATGCAATTACTGGTGCCAGGCACTTTGTAAAAACCCTGGGCGCAGTAGATAAGCCAAAGGGCAGTGCAGAGAATTGGTAGTGCATTGTACCAGCTTTGAATCCGAGGTATCTTCTGCAATTTTGTCTGATAGGGAGATGCAGGTATGCCTCTTTGAGGTCCAGAGTAACAAGCCAAGCCTTCTTGCCCAGCATGGAAAGAAGTTGCTGTAGTGTCAACATTTTGAATTTCGGAATATCCAGGTAAGTATTTAGAGTTGAAAGGTCTAGTATGGGTCTCCAGGCTTTGTCCTTTCTGGGGACCAGGAAGAGTCTTGAGTAAAATCCTTGTCCTTGTTCCTGCTGTGGTATTTTTTGAATAGCTCTATGAGGGCTATTTGTTTTTGAGCCTCCGCCCATTGATTTTGTGGCAGGTTTGACATTCCTTTTAGCCTTGGTAAAGTGGAACCTGTAACCTTGAGACACAATATTCAGAACCCATTTGTCTTGGGGTGATTGTTTGCCAATTTTGATAAAAAAGTGCTAGTTTTCCCCCTAAGGGTGCTGCCAAAAGGGAAGTGCTTGGCATACGAAGGGGGAAGTCATTGGGACTGTTTCCTGTATGGTTGAGATTTGTCCTCACCTCCTTTTGGGGTTGAGGTACCCCACTGTCGTGGTCCGTTAGAGCCTTGGGGTTGAGGTCTGCCTCTTGGGCGTCTGTATCTGCCTCTCTGTGGCCTGTCTGACACTGGAAAGGACCAATTCTTTGTAGGCCAATTTCTGCTAAATTGAGGTGGCTGTACCTGTAAGAAATCTTTGACTGTTTGCATAGATTTAGCTTTATCCTCCATTTTCTTTAACACCTCTTCTGCCTCAACACCAAACAATGTACCATGCTGTAAAGGAGTATCCAATAATTTTGCCTTAACATGATCAGGAAAACTCTGTTCTTTTAACCAAGCATGTCTTCGAATCACAGAACCTGTAACTGCAGCTCTACAAGAGGCCTCTAAAGAATCAAAACCACATTGCAGAGTATGTTTTCCCACCTGTTCAACTGCATGCAATAAATCCTGCATTTCTTTATAGTCAGGAGCTTCTGAGCTTGTAAGCATTTTCTGTTTTAACTGAGCCATTAAATATTGTTGGTACTTAAGCATGTGAAACTGGCAATTTAAACCCCTTACTGCTAAAGTTGCAGAAGTGTAAACTTTCTTCCCCCATCTATCCAATGCTCTAGAATCTCTGTCAGAGGGGACTGGATTTTTTTGCAATGGAAGCCTTAACCCCTTTGGGACCCTGGGAAATGGTTTCTGGGTCAGTAGAAGGGTTTTTATAAAGAAACTTGTGAGAGTCAGGGACTCTATAGTACCTATCTGGTTTGGCTGGTGCAGGAGGCAAAGAATCAGGAGATAAGCTGGATTCAGATAACACATCATCTACAATATCTAACAAAGGCGGAATAGCAAGGGGCCTGTGCTGATGCAATAAAAGGAAGTCCCTGAGCCTTTTCTTGGATTCGGAATAATCCTGACTTTCCCAATGGAAATGCTCCCTCGTGGTATGTAAAGTTTCCCCAAAAGAGTAATCCTCAGGAGGAGAGGCTAAAGGGATAGATTATTCAGCATCAGAGTCCTTATAGGGGGTAGAGAGTATCCCTGGTCTGAAGAGGAATCAGAGGAAATGAAAACCTGATCAGAGGAATCATAGTCTGTATCCTGCCTAGGCCTTTTCTCAGGAGGGGGATGGGAACCCCTGATTAGAATAATGAGGTCTTCGGCCATTTTGAGCATCTGTTTCTTAGGCATGGAGGACTGTCCAGGAGAATGCTGTACTTGCTTCTTTGTCTTTAATGCTGTTTTTGTCTTGGCTGGTGCTTTAATGGCAAGTTGTGAAGGTTTGAAAACACCCTCAGAAGCCGATGCCTGCTCAGCGGCTCTGGACCCATCTGAGGGATTAGTTTCCGTAGGCCCAATACCTTGAGTTTCCAGAGGTCTAGTTGTCTCCATGTGGGAGTCGGGAGGCAGCCTGTGGCTCTGAGGTAGTGGGTGTCAGGGGCTGCGATACCGGCTCACTGAGAACCGGCAAACTGGCGACTGGCCTAGGAGTGGTTTCGTCATTGGTTTTGGACCTCGGATGCCTGTCTTTATCCTTGTCCTTGCGTTTATTATGAATTGCGGTCGTCGGTTGCTCCGACGGCATTGTATAATTGAACCTTCGGCCAAAGTAGTGCAAAGCAAAATCAAAACGTTCTTTTATAGTGCGTTTGTTAAATCTGGAACAAAACCGACAACTAGTGACGTAGTGATCAGGGCCTAGGCATGGAATACAGTAAGAGTGGAAGTCCTTATGAGGTATTTGCTTCCCACAAGCAATACAATTATTAACTTTTTCTGACATCGGTCTGAGGCAAGAAAAAAGTTTCCCCAATGGGGTACTTAGCTTTATTGAAGACTTCGGATCTGAAATTCGACTTCGAAAATCTCAGGAGTCGGCCGACCGGCACTTGCGAACTGCTTTTGCTTCGGGCACTGCGCGGCAAGAAAGACTGAAGAAAATGGCATCGGATGCATCTTATATACCCCTGGCGCACTGATGTCAGGGAAGAAGCGACAGCAACCGACACCGGACCAAGACTTTGGAACTCTGGCCGACTGCGGGACCGCCTGATGGCAGGATAACCCAAGTGTAATGACTGCAGCAGTGTAACATAATGAACATCCTATCAGGGCGCTTAGGGATGGGCTCGATGGTGTCCAGTTCCTTCCATGCCTGTCGGGAAACCAAACAGAGGTTGTCTGCTGGGGAATCACCCAGTTCATAGATGGGCCCATCACAAATGCCTCCAAGAGCACTGACTCCTCACAAAAAGAGGTTGCGCAGGCCACCCACCTTTTTGCTTCAGGATTTCTAGAATGTCTCTGAAGGAGATGTCCTCAGGTGGGGATTGGGGGTATCCTCCATCCGCATCAAAGTTAAGTGTCTTCCGTCAAGGACTCCAATGGGGAGTCAATGTGCCTCCTTTTGCATGTCTTCTTCAGAGGGACTTCCTCACTGGGGTACTCTGGGGAAGTGTCGAAAGAAGGGGATCCCTCCTGGGCAGGGATATCTTGGAGGCTGCTCTGGGCGGGTTGACTCATGGTAGGATGAATAGGTTCAAGGCCCCAACCCAAAGGGGGTACAGAGGTGGACTGCACGGACATGTGATGGATCTCCAGCCCGGGAGAAAACCCTCTCCACTACCTGAAAACCCAACGGACCAGGAGAGGTTCTCTATGCCTCCTGTGAAGCGGAAGCCATAGAGGGAAAATAGCTAGGACTCACCTTGGATCCATGGTCTCCAAAAGGGACCGGACCCAAGCTGTCAAGTGCCGAGGCATCTAGGGGAAGAGATGGCTCTGACAAAGAAGGAGCAGATCGCAGTCCCCCGGACTCAGCACTGACACCTTGGCTCTGAGATTTGCTCTGCTCAGAGAGAATCAGAACAGGGCTGATCAAGGGTAACATCGGCATTAAGGAAGGGAGCTTCCCTTGCACCAAACCAGACATACACAGGAGTCCCGAACCCTGCCACTCTGAAACCGAAGGCTGGATTGGAGAAGGAGTCCTGATGGTATAGCCTGGATAGATCATGGATCCAAAATGGGACTGTGGCGAGACTACCATCTGGATCTGGGTCTTAAGGAATTTACTCATCATCCTGTGCATGTCTGCCTTGGACCAGCTTCTATAGGATCTGGACAAAGCTCATGAGAAAGGCTCAGGAGTGCTTAGATTTAACTGAGTGAGCCAGAGATTTGCTCAAAGCTCTCAGATCCCTAGTCACTGGATCTGACACAGGATTAGACAGTGGAGAACATAAGGAAATAACTTCCCCTGAATCTGAGGATGCTGGTAGATCAGAAGGGGTAGGCACTCTCTTCAGATCTGAGGGGATCTGAGACAAAGTTTTCTCAAACTTTACTTTAGGCTCTAGAAAGGCTCTAGGGGAGACAGGGAGAGACTTCTTTTTTGTCTCTCTAGTGGAAGAGGATGACGTGGAAGCTAAGGAAGGGGTCTGAGCCTCTGGCTGAGCCTCTGGAGCCAATGAAGGAAGAGGACCCCTCAATCGATTTGTTTTTTCTATCAGCTAGAGCTCAGGGATTAAACGATGCAGAGACAGAACACTCTGCCTTTAAATGGTCTGCCCCTAAACAATATACACACTCCTTGTGGGCTTCCTGGTTGGGGATTTTATGTCCACAAGAAGTGCAACATTTAAAGCCAGGCAAAGGTTTGTCCGACATTAAGTGACAAAGCCAGCCAAAAATAATGGACAGTTAAGATAAAGGTAAGTAACTTAGAAAACAACTAAGACGCGAAATGCAGATAAACGTTAGCAACACTAACTGCAACTCTAACCTTAACTTTAAACTTAAACTTTAACTCTAACAAATTCTAACTGAAACTTTTTTTTTTTTTTTTGGAGTAGAACAAGAAAAAAGAAGCTCTCACATGTGCACACACTGAAAAGAGTAAGAACTGTAAGAGGGAGGACAACGATATCTGAACCTGAGAAAAATAAAATAAGCTCAAGAATGCATAGACCAGCATCTGGATGCTGAAGTGGAAAATGAGATGTGAGGTGCTTGGGTGGATGTAGTATATTATGGGTAAGGGGGAGGAGCTTGAGAGCCGGATCCAAGTCTGAAGAATGTGGCTGAGCCGGATCTGAAAGTCAGATCAGAGACCCTATTGTGAGGAGGAATGAAGAAGACATTAGATCTCTAGGAAACCAAGACAGAACAAGACCAAAAGAAAAAATATCCCAGTGGTGCTCTTATCTAGTGGCTAGGTATTCAGCACAGCAAACAGCGGTTAGACCGATGAGCAATGATGATGCTTGGGTAACTGTGTCTGTATATCACCTTTATGACCTACATCCTGAATGGGGTCATACATTTTATGAATGGTGCATACAAGCTCTAAAGGCTAAGGTATACCAGCCAGATGGGCCATCTTTGGCAAGAGATCCCTACGGTGAAGAATACTGCAACAGTGACACAGAAGGTCATCTTAACAGGGCACTGAATAGTTGACAGCCAAGCTGGGACAACCATCACCTAGACTTAAAATGACTCTAGAGAATCCATACATTTTTTTTTTTGTTAATTTTACAACCAAATGAGATGTTACACAAAATGGTAGGAAAGACATGCAAGGCTATATTCCATTCAGATTATGTATTCAAAGACCATTTCCACCTATCACCAAATGTCCTGCAGACAAGCATGACATGTAAACAGTGGGGGCAATCTCTCCAGTGGCACACTGACTCCACGGGTGACTCTGCAACATCATCTGATTACACACTTGCTAAAGGCACAGGTCCTGGACAGAACCTGAATTGTGACTTAACTGTCAGCCACAATTCTTCTAATATGGGAACTTCCATCAGTTAAAAGACTATCACTGAGAAGTAGGAGACTGCAGTATCTATAGAAATCCCACATGGCCATGGGAAGAATATGCAAACTTTACACAGCAACTAGTGAATCGAGACAAGGGCACACACACACACGCACACGCGTGCTCACAGTTGGAAAAAGTCTGCAATGATGCATCATCTTATTTAATTACTTATCCACCAGTTAAAGAAAAATAAATCTTGCACTGCAGACAAAGTGGTCTTAATGAAAACTGCACAAATCTCGAGTCATCCCCTTATATTGCATGCCCGTATGCATTCAATGTTTATAAGGACATAAAACAACCTCTGAAGCAGAGGCATCAATTCCTATAGGCATTATATGGAACTCGGCATTAAATCATCCGCCTGATGTATTTACCTAACCCCACATAGGTCAAACTCTCCTACACCAATGTTCTTGAAACCCAGAAAAAAAGTACAGTTGTGTACACTTACCATAAATGTAGATGTTCGAGTGTATTCACTGTTGCAGTCATTACATTTGGGTTATATGCTTGCAGTAGCCCCCAGTCGGCCTGATTAACAAAGTCTTGGGTCCTGCTTCAGTTGCTGTCCCTTCTTCCATGACGTCAGGTCATCAGGGGGTATATAAAACATGCAGCCGACGCTATTACATCAGTTTTTCTTGCCCCAGATGTCAGATGCCCCCCTAATGGGAAGCAATTAAATCTATAACTACAAGGATATACCTCCAACAGAAAAGCAAATATACCAAAAAGCTTTTAGAGCATAGTAAGTGAGAGTAGAGGTATAGCCAAAGGAAGAAAAGGGGGCTGGAGAGAGGGTAACCAGGACTGCAACAGTGAATACACTCAAACATCTACATTTATGGTAAGTGTACACAACTGTACTATGTTCTTCGTGTTTCACTGTTGCAGTCATTACATTTGGGTAGATTCCCAAAGCTAAGGTTGGGATGAGGAATTTAAATAGAATTAGCACTAGCTATAAGGCCCTGCAAGACTGCAGTGGCAAAACCAGCCCTGGATTTGGAAAAATTGGCAAATGGTAATGCTTGGTGAAAGTATGTACAGAACTCCAGGTAGCAGCTTCTAAGAAGCCCCTGAGAAAGGCTGTAGAGGTAGATGCAGCCCTGGTTGAATGGGTTCTGATGCCTTGTGGGATAGGTTTTCCATGGTGCTTACAGCAGAAATGAATGCAATGGCCTATCCATTTTGAAATGGTTTGTTTTGAAATAGCTTTCCCCTCTATCCCTGCAGCAAATGCCACCAGTAGTTGTTCAGATTTCCTTTGAGGTTTAGTCCTGTCCAAGTAGACTCTAAGCTATCTGTGCACATCTAAAGAGTGTAGTATCCATTCCCCTTTGTTCTGTGGGTTAGGAAAAACGGTAGGCAAATGAATGGACTGATTAAGAGCCACACTGGATACTGCCTTGGGCATGAAAGAGGGATTGACGATTGGATGGGAGAAGGGAAATTCACCCCGGGGATCATGTCAGTCGCCCTGCTAAACAGGGGTCCAGGGAAGTAAATAAATAGTGTGGGAAGAAACAGCCAGGGAATTGTTATGGCTAGGCTTGTATAGGCCTAGTACCAACCTATGAACCTACTGGTTCTGATGGACACTCTGTCCCCATGAAAGATGATGAAAGGTTCCACTGCCATAAGGGCCTGTAATTCACATACCCTTCTTGCAGAAGTGATTGCCAAAAGAAAGCTGTTTTCCAGGAAAGAAATTTTAAATCTGCAGTAGCAGCTGGCTCGAAAGGAGGAAGAGTGAGTTTCTCCAAGACAAAGTTAAGATCACAGGCTGGAGTTGGAGCTCTCCTGGATGGCCTTAGATTGAGAGAAGAGGGGAGGCTCTATGCTATAATGAGCTGAAATGGCTGAGGCATGAATTTTGATGGAGGAAAAACACAAGCCCTTATGAAGCATCTCAGTTAAGTATTGTAGAATCTGAGGTAAATTGGGCACTGCTGCGTTCATTCCTTGAGATTGATTCCAAGCACAGAATCTTTTCCATTTTGCAGCATAAAATTTTCTAGTACTAGGCCTCCTTGCCTCTAAAATGATATCCATCACTGATTTACTGAGGGATAGTACAGGAGAGATTAGATAATTAGCCAGGCTGCTAGGTTCAGGACTTGCAGCTGAGGGTGCATAATCATGTTCGCCTGCCGAGACAACAGGGAAGGAATCTGAGGCAGGTGTCATGGAGCCAGGCGTGACACACTGCGCAAGAGTGGGTACCAGTGTCAGCGAGGCCAGTCTGGTGCAATTAAAATCGTCCTTGGCTTGTCCTGTTTGATCTTTAGTAGTACCTTGGAGAGCAGAGGCAGAGGAGGAAAGGCATAGACCAATAGGTTTTTCCAGATGAAAGATAGAGCATCCACTTTTCAAGCTTGCTTGTGGGGAATCCTTGTGCAAAATTTGTCCAGTTGATGGTTCTGGTGGAGGCAAACAGGTCTATATCTGGACACCCCCATTTGCTTGTCAACATATTGAAAATCCTTGGTTCCAGTTTCCACTCGTGTGGGTCCATGAGGTTTCTGCTTATCCCATCTGCCAGTGTATTTAGTTTTCCGGGCAGGAATTGAGCTTATAGATTGAGCTTGGTAGCTCAAGGCTGTGTTCCACAATGCCATGGCTAGTCTGCAGAGGTGGTAAGAATGTGTACCCCCCTGCTTGTTTATGTACCACATGACAGTGGTGTTGTCCATCTTTACCATTAGTTGTCCTGGAAGAATGTGGTCCTTGAAGGCTATCAGAGCATTCTGTACAGCCAACATTTCCTTTTGATTTATGTGCAGGTGCATTTGATTTGGGTTCCATTTACCCTGAATGCACTTCCCTGCCAGGTGAGCACCCCATGCACAGTCTGATGCATCTGTTGTTAAGATTTGTTTTGCAGGGGGTAATGTGAATGGTAGTCCCTTGTTTTGGTGGCAGGCCTCTGCCCATCAAAGGAACTCTTGGCGTAGGCAACGTATGACAGAAATCCTTGCTTCCAGATTCTTTGAATGTTGACACCATAGGCTTTTGGGATACCATTGTAGTTTTCTCATATGCAGCCTTGCATATGGAATTACAAGACTGCATGAGGCCATGAACCCCCAGACTTGCAGTATCTGCCTTGCAGATAGCTGGGTTTTTGTGGCCACTTGTCTGAACTAAGTTGTCAAATGTATCCATTTCTCTGGCATGAGGAAAGCCATTTGGGAAGTTGCATTCAAGCATGCTCCCAGGAATATAATTTGTTGACAGGGTACCAAGTGAGATTTTTTTTTCTGTTTATGGTGAACCCCAGACAAGTCAGTACCCTTTGAACAAAGGCTAGATTATTGAAGAGAATGTCCTTGCTTTCTAACTTTCTGCCTGAATTAGACAATCGTCCAGGTATTGGTATATTTGAATACTTCTTTGCCTGCAAAATGCAATGACTGGAGCTAGGCACTTTGTGAATACCCTGGGCGCAGTAGATAAGCCAAAGGGCAGTGCAGAGAATTGATAGTTCATGTGGCCTGCTTTGAAGCATAGGTGTCTTCTGCAAGACGCCCTTGATAGGGATGTGCAGGTATGCTTCTTTTAAGTCCAGTGTTGCCAACCATGCATCCTTGCCTAGCATAGGAAGCAGCTGGTGAAGAGCCAGCATTTTGAATTTTGGAATCACCAGAAAGGTGTTTAGAACAGAAAGGTCCAGGATAGCCTTTTCTGGGTACCAGGAAAAGTCTCGAATAGAAACCTTGTCCCTTTTCCTCTTCTGGTACCAACTGAATAGCCCCCATGTTTAAGAGAGTACCTGATTTTGGGCCTTTGCCCACTGATTTGGGGGTAGATCTGGCCACCCGCTTGGTGTTGGTAATGTATGGAAATGAAATTTGTATCCTTGGGACACTACATTTAAAACCCATTTGTCCTGGGTAATGAGTTTCCAGTTTTTGGCCTGCAAACCAATCTTTCCGCCTAAAGGAGCATTCAGTTGAGAAGTGCTTGGAAGTCCTAAAAGTAAGCAATTGAGATGGTTTTCCATAGGGGGGGGTCTTGCTGCTCCCAAGTTTGGGTGCAAAACCCCCCACTGCATAGTCTTGTATGTCCCTTGGGACCGAAACCTGGGGTTTCTGCCGTGTCTGGGTTTGACTTGAGAAGATCTGGAGGGGACTGGAAAGGACCAATTTTTAGAGGGCCAGTGCCTACTAAATCTAGGAGGCTGAACTCGTAAGAAATCCTTAGTCTGCATAGATTTAGCTTTATCTTCCTTCTTTTTAAGAACTTCCCCAGCCTTGTTGCCAAACAGGCGGTCCTGATTTAAAGGAGCATCCAACAATTTAGCTTTAACATGTTCAGGCATAGATTGCTCCTTAAGCCAAGCATGGATTCTAAGCACAGACCTAGTAACAGCAGCCCTACAAGAGGCCTCTAATGAATCAAATCCACATTGCAAAGTATGTTTTCCAACCTGTTCAGCAGAATGCATTAAATCCTGTAATTCCTTATTTTCAGCGCAGTCAGGAATTAACATAATTTTCTGTTTAAGCAATCCAATAACATGTTGTTGATACTTTAACATATGAAACTGGCAGTTTAAAGCCCTAATGGCCAAGGTTGCAGAAGTGTAGCTTTCTTACCCCATCTATCCAGCGCCTTGGAGTCTCTGATGGGGTAGGATTTCTAGCAGTAGAAGCCTTAATGCCTTTGGGTCCCTGTGAAATAGACTCTGGATCCGCAATAGGATTTTTAAAAAGGAACTTGTGAGAATCAGGAACCCTGTAATATCTTTCAGGTTTTCTGGGAGCAGGAGGCAAGGAATCAGGGGCCAAACTAGATTCTCAGAAAGCATCATCAACAATGTCTAGTATAGGAGGAATAGCTAAAGGCCTATGCTGAGGCAGGAGTAAGAAATCCCTAAGCCTCTTTTTTGAATAAGAAAAATCCTGGCTTTCCCAGTGGAAATGCTCCCTTAGAGTATGTAAGGTTTCACCAAATGAAAAATCCTCTGGAGGGGAAGCAGAGGGGAATAGAGTCCTCTGCATCATAATCCTCATAAGTAGATAAGGGCAAATCCAGATCATCAGAAAAATCACAATCCTGTTCAGAAGATTCATAAATAACTTCAGTCCTGGGTCTCTTAGAAGAGGGAGGTTGGCGTCCCCTGATTAAAGTTATAAGATCTTCAGCCATTCTTATCATTTGTTTTTTAGGCACAGAGGCCTGAGCATGCAGCCCGGGTGTCAGTTTCTTAGTCCTGGTTTGAGATTTTGGCCTAAATAAGGAGGCATCGGTTTAATATGCAAGCCTATAGGCCTGAATACACCCTCAGAAGCCGGTGCCTGCACAGCGGCTCCGGACCCATCCAAGGTAGAGACATCCGCAAGTTCCACAACTGAAGCATCTCGCTGCATACCGGACTCAGAATGGGTCTCAGTAGAGGCCTGTGAGTCAGAAGTAGGGGGTATCAGGGGCTGCAAAAGCACCTCACCGAATACCAGCGAACTGACGACTGGTTTAGAAGTGTCGTCAGCAGCTTTGGACTTCAGCGGCCTGTCTCTGTCTTTATCTTTGCATTTTTTCGGAATCCCAGTAGTCGGAAGGCTAACCAATGACATTTCTGGATAATTAAACAGAGAACCAAAATATTTTGAAGAGAAAATATATGGGCAACAGCTAGTGCACTGTTTAAATAAAGCACAAAACCGACAGCAAGGGACGTTGTGGTCACAGCCCAGGCAAGGAATACAGTATGAATGAAAATCTTTGTGAGGTATTTGCTTTCCACAAGTAATGCAATTATTAACTTTTACTGACATCGATAAGGAGCAAGAAAAAGTTTCCTTAACAGGGTACTTGGCTTTAGTTGAAGACTTCAGTTCTGAAACTCGAAAATGAAAATTTCAGGAGTCAGTTGACTGGCACTTGCGAACTGCTTCTGCTTCGGGCACCGCACGGTAAGAAAGACTGATGTAATGGCTTCGGCTGCATGTTTTATACCCCTGCCAATCTGACGTCATGGAAGAAGGGACAGCAACTGACGCAGGACCCAAGACTTTGTTAATCAGGGCTACTGCAAGCAGATAACCCAAATGTAATGACTGCAACAGTGAAACACCAAGAACATCTGACAGTAAAAATCTATTCTCAGACACCATAACTTTCATACATCCTACAGTGCTTTTGAATTAGAGTACGAGAATGTACCAAAAGCTCCTCTAACAGAAAGTAAGGGGACAGATTCCTGAAGGCAGGCACCTTGAGAAGTGTTCAAAAAGGAAAGGTCTAGAAGAGACCTCCAGGACCCTCCCTTTCTGAAGACCAGAAACATCCTGGAATACAACCTTGTACCTCTTATGACCTCTGAAATGGGCTGAATGGTGCCTTGATCCAATAAACCCCACAAACACTGACCCTGAAAATAGGTAATTTGATATGAAGGGGGGTTAAGGAATGCTTGGAATGGGACTTCCAGGCCATGAAGTAGCCTTGATGGATGGCCAAAAGTCTAAAGAACTCTGTTTCCACACAGAAAGTGAAAAAAAGAGTCCAAGAGACAAAGTAACCTGTCTGAGGGAAAAAGATGGCAGAATGTCAAATGGAGGCACATTTTCCTAAAGGGTGTCCGTCAGTTGGTTTGTCATAAAAAAAACAAGCCTTAGAACTTTCTTACCTTTGGAGGTTTGATGAGGCTTGTCTATTAACAAAAGCAGTTTTAGTAGGATAATTCCTATGAAACTTAGGAATGGGAGGCGGGGGGGACAAAAATCTGTTTAAGATCCTTCAAGATTTAGCCTTGGTCCTGTAAGGTCTTATCAGCCACTAGAGTATCAAAGAGATTTTGATTATCCAACAGTATCAAGAAGCTTAGCCTTAATAAACGCCTGAAGGTGAAGACCGAAATAATGTCTCATGACAGAGCCTAAACACAACAGCTCTGGAAGAGGTATCAGCAGCATCACAACTACACTTGATGCAGTAACATGCTACCTGAGATGTGGATCCCACCAAAGAAAGAACAGTGGATTTAGACTCAAAATGAGGCAGGTCAAACAGTAGGTATCCAAGCTGAGATAAAAGGAATAAAATGTACCTGGTCATGCGAGTCTGATGGTCTACAGCATGAAATGCTAAGGTGGCAGATGTATAAACCTTCCTCCCCAAACTCTCCATAGCTCAGCTATCCTTGTCCAAGGGGGGAAAAAACATAGAAGGCAAAAGTCGGGTGGAAAAAAAAAACATAGAAGGCAAAAGTCGGGAAGGCCAATCAACACAGACAAAGACCACTGCAGGGTCTGACGAAAGACATTTATAAAAAAACTTGAAAACCTCAGGCACATTACAGAACTGTTTGGGCTACTTATGGGCAGGTGACTGGGAATCAGAAGCCAAGATAGCAGCTGAAAATTTTCCCAGCACAGCCGCCAAGACAGTGGGAACAGCCGCCAAGACAGTGGGAACAGCAGAAGGCTTAAGAGTCCATCTGCAACAAAGTAGAGTTGTGTAAAATCTTACCATACTAGATGTTCTTCCCTTCACTGTTGCAGTACTCCTTCCTCAAGGGATCCCCCGCAAAGGGTAGCCCAACATCCGGCCAGTATACCAAAGCCTAAGAATTTTAACAACATCGTACATCACAAGTATGCTCCCTGCTCACACCATAGGGCATAAAGGTGACGTATGGATGTACCTCCCTCAGAAGTGAATAGTCCCAGGAAAAACAGTCCAAGCAGCAAAGGAGGAGCATGTATATCCAGAAGAAAAAAAGGAGTCGTGAAAAGGGGGGAGGATGAAGGGAGTGAATGCTGCAACATTGAAGGGAAGGACATCTACTTTCTTTTGTAAGATTTTACACAACTGTACAATGTCCTTCCATATCACTGTTGCAGTATTCCTTAGTTAAGGCAGAGTACGAAAGTTCAAGAGGAAACTTGAGAGGAGGAAGGTCCAGCACAGCACTCAATAAAGCCATGCAGAACAGCCCTGGTAAATCCAGCTCCAGTCATGGAAACCACATCCAGCTTGTAATGCTTAGTAAATGTGCACAGAAGTCCAACTAGCTGCCTCAAGGATGGAACTGGTATCCAATCCCTTAAAAAGCACCAGAGGAAGCCACAGCCCTGGCAGAATGAGCCTTTACAGAAGCAGAAAAGCTTTTCCAATGAAATGAGTGACAAACAGAAATGGTCTTAGAGATCCAAGAAGAAACTGCTTGCTTAGAAGCAGCCAACCCTAGAGACCTAGGATGAAATTAAACTAAGTTGCTCAGATTTATAAACCGCTTTAGTTTTATCTAAATAATATCAGAGTGATCTGTACAAATCTAAGGTGTGAAGAACCTTCTCACTAGCAGACTGAGAACTGTAAAAAAAAAAAAAAAAAGTGGGCAAATGAATACACTGATTAAGACAACTCCTTAACCAGCCACGGCATAAAAAGGAGGATTAGGATGAAGAGACACCTCGTCCCTATGAAAAACTAAAAAAAAAAGGACAGCCATAAGGGCCTGAGCTCATACATCCATCTAGCTAAATTAAGGGTAAAAAGAACAGTCTTCAGAGTACAAAGCTGTAAAGAAGCTGAAGCGGCAGGCTCAAGAGGAGCATGAGTCAATTTCTTAAGAACAAAATTAATGTCCCAGGAAGGAGGAATAGGTTTCTTAGGAGACCCAATATGAAGGACACCTTTAAGAAATTGTTTGATCTCAAACCTAGAAGCCAAATGAGGAGTGTCAAAAGCAGACAAGCAGAAACAGCTGAAAGGTGAACTTTAACTGAAGAATATGCCAACCCAGCATGGAGTAATTCACACAACAAACAAGAGAGAACCAAAGGAACCTCCACAGAAAGTGGATCCTTGTTACGAGCAAGACACCAAACAGCAAATCTCTTCCAGTTGAACAAATAAGATTTCCTCGTAGTGGGTTTCCTAGCCTCCTGCAGAACCTGACGCACGTCCTCAGAAAAAAAAGTGCCTAAAAGAGATCAAAACCCTATCATCCACAGTGTCAGGTGAATAGTGGACAAGTGAGGATGGATGAGAGACCCCTTTGTCTTGTGTGAGTAGGTCAACTCTATGAGGCAACGTGACTGACCATGGTGAGGTGCTGAAGAAGGAACTAACACTGTCTAGGCCAAAAGGATGTCACCAACTAGATTTTTGGAGACTCCTTGTTCAATTCTTGAGCAGGGCCCTTGGTATGAGAGAAAGGGAAGGCAAAAAAAAATTCCCTTCCAAGAAAAAGAGAGGGTGTCCACCTTCCAAGACAGAGGACATGGGATTCTGGTGCAAAACAGAGGAAGCTGTTCTGAGGGGAGGCATAAAGATGCACCTGAGGAGTACCCCACTGGTGGACAATGTCCAGAAATGTATCATCTCTGTCAAGCATCCACTCATGAATCTTTGTTATGGACCTTCTCAGACAGTCTGCCACAAGGTTGAAAGTCCACTCTCTCCATTCGCCATTCGGGTTCACTCCACTCCCCTACCCTGCCATCAATTCCCACCCACCCCCAGTGGTCCTAGATTTATTCCTCTTTAAGACACACCCCCATTACACCTACTCTAATCACATCATTACCACACCCAGTCTCAATTTCTCACAACACACCCACTCATCCACTGATACCTTACCTCCCTTCCACCTTAGTAATAAATACCACCTACTGGCACACCTCCTAACATACCTATAAAACCTACCTCAACTTCAAAGTCATACCTCACTATCAATATTAAGTCCAACTCAACCATGCCATACCAATTACAACTATTAATACTGGTCTCACTCATACCTGCTCTAACCACAACATATCTCTTAACATCCTATGAACAACCTCTTTACTATACCCTCTTCATCCTTCCAAACACACTAACACCAACACTAACCATATCTCCAAACTTCCTAAATTTCATTTGCAAACCTAGCTACCTACTAGCTAAATATCACAGACTAATACACATCAAATATAGTGACCTAAAAACTAAAAATAATTTGATTACTATTGTAAGCCTCTCCAACCCAAGCACTATATATTTCTCCACCCCTTAATAGACGGGGACATTCATCCTAACCCTGGCCCAAACTCCATCCCATCCACTGCAAACTGTAACCAATACAAAACTAGCACCCTACCTCCTATCAAACCATCTAATTCACTCTCTATTGTTCATCTTAATATACGCAGTATGTGCAATAAAATCGCTCAAGTTCATGCCCTTCTAGATGTCCACCAATTTGACATCCTTTGCTCATCAGAAACATGGCTAAAACCCACAATAAAAGACAATGAAATCACCCCTCCAGGATACAGTATCATTCGACTAGATCGCACATTCAAAAAAGGAGGAGGGGTAGCAATTCTCAATAAAGCAAAAATACAACTCAGCACTGTAAATCTTAACCTATCTTTAGACAACAGTGCCAAAATAATTATCTCCAAATTCCAGCTTAACACACACACAGCCATAAACATCATCTGCGTATATCTTCCCCCAGGAAATAACATCTGCATACTCTAATACATCCTAAAATGGCTTTCTTCTAATCTCCCACAAGAAACCATAGTCCTAGGAGACTTTAATATAGATTGGAATTCATGTAGCAGTACAAACCCTACCAACCATATTACCCTTTATGGTTTCTCACAAGCTATAAATGCCCCCACCAGAATTAATAGACTTAACAATAAAGAAAGTACCTTGGATTGGATACTCACTAATAGTCCTCACCAAAGTTACACAACAGGAAATCTCCCAGACGACCTAAGTGACATTCGCTAATATATATAATCAGACATAAAACCAACCCAGCTTTCCCTAACACTTTCAGAATAGTTCGCACCAAAAGCATTTTAACCCTGAGATGTTCCAAACAGAACTTAAACAATGTAATTGGTCACCATTAAAATCCCTCCCTATAAATAAAGCAGTTGAATACTTTAATTCTACATTCTTAACAATCCTGGACCATCATGCCCCAACTCGTTCTACTAGAAATAAAGCTAAACCTGCACCTTGGCTCTCTAACAATACTAGGCAACTAATCCTTCGTAGAAACAAATCCTGGGCAAAATGGCGTACTACTAAGAATACTATAGATCACCAAACCTATACACAACATAGAAATAATACAAAAAAACCCATCCTACTAGACAAAAAGAACTACTATCTCCAACTACAACAATCCTCCCTCAAGGAACCACAAACATTTTGGACTAGTATTAACAAACTTCTTTAGCCAGGTGAAACTATTACCCCCAACCCTCCAGGCTCTAACCCTGAAAATCTAACACAAACAGCTAATGCATTCAATTCTTTCTTCACTAACACTATCCAAACTCTGGTTAGCCATCTATCCCAATACCGCCAATCTGCAAACTCCCACTACCAAGCCACCCCTGTTATTTCATTTAGAACCAGTGCCCACATCCTATATCTGCTCCCTTCTCCAAAAGCTACAACCAACTACCCCCTCAGCTGACAAACTCCCAGCTGAATTCCTGCAAAAAGGAGCTAAAGCTATAGCTTATCCCATCTCCTTACTGATAAATAGAACCATAAAGGAAGGTACTATCCCCATCTATCTGGAAAATTTCTCATATCATCCCACTACATAAAGGTGGGAACTCAAATGACTTTTCCAACTTTCGTCCCATAGCTCTACTCTCCCCACTTGCAAAAATAATGGAAAAGTGCATCCACAAACAACTACTTAACCACCTTCTCCATCACAACCTACTGGCTAACTGTCAACACAGATTCAGATCTTTCCACAGTACCACTACTGCCCTGCTTTCCTTCACAAACTGTATCAACGAACACCATAATAAAAATATTCTTTCCTCTGCAGTCTTTGTTGATTTATGTAAAGCTTTTGACATGGTTAATCACCAAATCCTTCTACATATACTGAGGTCCCTTTCACTTGACCCTCTATCTATGAACTGGTTCATATCTTACCTTGAAAACCGACAGCAGGCTGTACTCTGGCAAAATAAACTAACTAATCACCTTCCTATCTCACTAGGTGTTCCACAGGGCTCCATATAAGGCCCTCTCTTGTTTTCCATTTATATCAACGACCTCCATTTAGCCATTCCACTCTCCACCTGCATTCAATATGCAGACGACTCTACAATAATCTGTTCAGCCACTTTCCCAGGTAGAACTTCAGTCTCTTACACAAAAAGCTTTCAATACGGTAGAACATTGGTTCTCTGCTGCCTCCTACTAAACCCTCAAAAAACTAAATTATTACTCTTCACACCAACCCAAAAGTCCACCCCTCTACATGTTACTCTCACATCCAATAATGGTACTCTTATTTCTCCTGACCCAACCACTAAACTCTTAGGAATTATTATTGACAATAATTACAACTTTGATACTCACAAATACCACAATAAAATTAGTTAACAGAAAACTAGGATCCCTCTACAGAATCAAACCCTTTCTTACACCAGTAGCTAGGACTGCTATAGCCAGAACTCACTTAATCTCTACCCTACTCTATGCCTCTCCTATATACACCAACCTCTCTAAAAATAACCTTAACAAACTAGCTACATCCTATAATAATATTGCCATATTTGCTACAGGCTCTCCTTTCAGAACTCATCACTGTCTGAATCTAAAACAACTAGGCTGGTTAGAATTTCTTAATCAGATACAATTCCACCAACTTACTATAACCCATAAGACCCTTTATCAACCTGGCAACACTCCTATAACTCTCTAGCCTCATTAAACCATATAATAATCTCAAGAATCTACACTCCTCAAACAAAATGCACTCAGCAGGTGACTCCTTGTTCTCTGCTGGAAAAGTATGGAATCAACTACCGTCTGACCTCACATCTCAGACCTCACTCCCACTTTTTAAAAGAAATCTAAAACTATTTCTCAATAACCACTGGTTATGTTCCTGTACCAACCCTGACTAACATTTTTTCTTGACTCAAATTTTCAACCTACATCTACTACAACCTTCCTAAAATGCTTCTATATACTAGGTTTTGCATATAAATTCAATGTTTACAAGTATACTATAACGTCTTTAGTATACTACCCTTAAAAGATTTTGATTATGCTATATTTAATAAGAGTAGTTCATCTTCTATATAAAATATATATATCTATATATATATATATATATATATATATATATATTTGTAATCAATTTTTTTAGTTTAATGTTTTTATGTAACAATTACTGCTGTTTACATTGTTTCTGTTATATCCTCTATTAATTTTGTATGTTTTCCTGGAGCTTTTCTCCCCGGGCCTCTACTGAAAATGGACATGTAGCCAGTTAGACTAGCCCGGTCAACAAATGTAAAATAAAATAAATAAAATAAAGGCTGTGCTCTGAAGGAATATAAACAACCTGAAGAATCACCTGATATTGGACAGCCAGATCCCAAACCCGAAGAGCTAGTCTGCACAAGAGATAGGACTATGCCCCCCTCCCTCTTGCTTGTTGATGTACCACATTCACTGTGGTATTGTCTGTAAAGATTTTGAGAGACCCTGCAAGGAAGAGAGTATGGAAGGCTTGAACAGTAACAAAGAGAGCTCTAATCTCTTTGATGTTGATATGGTCTGCCCTCTGACTAAAGCACCAAAGGCCCTCAATCTTTAGATGGTTGAAAGCCCCCCCACCCCTACACCTGAGGCGTCTGATAAAAAAAGTTCCTGACAGGGAACTGCGGGCTGAAAAGGAAGCCCTGGGTTGAGAGATAGCTGATGAATCCATCACTGAAGCTTTAGCCTGAGGCATGGAAGACCAGGAACTAAAAAGTCTATAGGATGTGAATGCTGAAGCCATACAGACTTTAGGAATCCCTGTAGTTTTCTCATACAGAGCCTGGCTACATGAAGTATAGGAATGGTGGAAGCCATATACCCCAGAGACCTTAGAAACTCCCTGGCCATAACTGAGATCCAAGGAAGAAGGGATTGAAAAAAGGCAATTAAGAGTCGCAGCCTTGGGAGGTGACAGGGATGCCAGCATAAGAATGGTCTGGAGCCTGCACCCCAAAACAAAACGTGATCCTGAGAAGGAGTCAGGAAAGATTTCTGGAAACTTACTGTAAACCCTAGATTTTGCAAGAGGCAAATAGCACAGTGGAAGTGCTGAAGTAAGGTCTCTGGACAGGAAGCCAAAATGAACAGGTTGTCCAGGTATAAAAAATCTGTTTCCCCCTAAGTCCTGCAAAAGGCAATCACAGGAGTGAGGCATTTGATGAAGACCCTTGGGGCAGTAGAAAGGTCAAAGGACAAAATCAGAGAACTGAAAATGCAAGGAAGAAACAGAGAAACACTACTTTCCTGAAATGGGGATGAATAGGAATGTGGAGATAGGCAATCTTGAAATCCAGAGAGACTAGGAAAGCCTGAGGGAGAAGAACCAAGGTCTGAAGGGACAGAATTTGAAAGGAAGGAACCTTTAGAAAGGTGTTGAGTAGAGAAAAGTCCAGAAAGGGCCCCCAGGTGCCTTCTTTCCTGGGAAGCAAAAACATTCTGGAATAAAACCCCTTCCCCTTTTGTGGAGCAGAAACTACTTGGATGGTAACCTGAGACAACTAGGTTCTGAAGTACAGCTGGAAAGAAAAGGGCAACGGTTCCTGAGGAGGTTGAAGGAGGAAGGGATTTCCACACCATGAAATACCTGACAAACGATAGACAGAACCCAAGAATCCTGAGTGATCCTTAACCAATTGTGAAGAGACAGGAAAAGACAGGAGGCTTCTGAGTAGTAGGAGTTTGAGTAGACTTAGCAGAAGGTGCCCTCCTAGAATCTTTTTTATCCATGGGAAGAGGGCAAGACTGTATGTAAAAAGGTACGCTTAGAAGGATAATTCTCTAAAATTTGGGAACAGAGGAAACAAAAATATGTTTCAATTCCTGACAGGCCTTACATTTCTCCTGCAGAGACTTAAAAAGCTCAGCGGCTGCAGAACCAGAGATTTTTACTGTTAAGAGAAGTATCATCAACTTAGCTTTCATTTCATCAGGCAAGGGTTGTAGGTGAAGCCAAGAATAACATCTTACCACAGAAACAAAGGCAGCAGCTCTAGAAGAAGCATCAGCTGCATCACAATTACATTTAATAGAATGACAAGCCACTTGAGGAAGTACAGTTGTGTACATTACCATAAATGTAGATGTTCGAGTGTATTCACTGTTGCAGTCATTACAGTTGGGTTATCTGCTTGCAGGTAGCCCTCAGTCAGCCTGATTAACAAAGTCTTGGGTCCTGCATCGGTTGCTGTCCCTTCTTCCATTACATCAGGTCATCAGGGGTATAAAACATGCAGCCGCTGCCATTACATCAGTTTTTTTGCCCCAGATGTCAGGTGCTCCCAAATGGGAAGCAATTAAATATAAAAGTACAATGATACAACTCCAACAATAAAGCAAATGCACTAAGTAGGGGGCTGGAGTGAGGGTAACCAGGACTGCAACAGTGAATACATTCGAACATCTACAATTATGTTAAGTGTACACAACTATACTATTTTCTTCATGTTTCACTGTTGCAGTCATTACATTTGGGTAGATTTCCAAAGCTATGGTTGGGAGGAGGAATTTAAATAGCATTAGGACCATCTATAAGTCCCTGCAAGACTGCAGTGGAAAAGCCAGCTCTGGATTTAGAGAAAATTGGCAAATGATCATGCTTGGTGAAAGTATGTACAGAACTCCAAGCAGCAGCTTCTAGGATGTCCCTGGTAGGGACACCTCTGAGAAAGGCTGTAGAGGTAAATGCAGCCCTGGTGGAGTGAGGTCTGATCCCCTGGGGGATAGGTTTTCCATGGTGCTTATAGCAGAAATGAATGCAGTGGCCTATCCATTTAAAAATGGTTTGTTTTGAAATAGCCTTCCCCTCTGCCCCTGCAGCAAATGCCACCAGCAGTTGTTCAGATTTCCTTTGAGATTTAGTTCCGTCCAAGTAGAATCTAAGTTGTATGTGCACATCTAAGGAATGCAGTATCCATCCCCCTTTCTTTTGTGGATTGGGAAAGAAGGTTGGCAAATGAATGGACTGATTAAGAGCCACACTAGATACCACCTTGGGCATGAAGGATGGATTAGTTCTGAGAGACACTCTGCATGAAAGATGATGAAAGGCTCCACTACCACAAGGGCCTGTAATTCAGATACCCTTCTAGCTGAAGAGATTGCTAAAAGGAAAGCTGTTTTCCAAGAAAGAAAGTTTAAGTCCGCAGTAGCAGATGGCTTGAAAGGAGGTAGAGTGAGTTTCTCCAAAACAAAGTTAAGGTCCCAGGCAGGGGTTGGAGCTCTCCTGGGTGGTCTCAAATTTTTGGCCCCTCTGAGGAACTGCTTGAGCAGTGGATGAGAGAAGAGGAGAGATTCTGTGTTATAATGAGCTGAAATGGCTGAGGCGTGGATTTTAATGGAGGAAAAAGACAGGCCCTTGCGAAGCATCTCAGTTAAGTATTGTAAAATCTGAGGTAAATTGGGCGCTGCTGTGTTCATCCCTTGAGACTGGTTCCAGGCACAGAATCTTTTCCATTTTTCAGCATAAGATTTTCTAGTACTAAGCCTCCTTGCCTCTAAAATGATATCCATCACAGGTTTACTGAGGGATGGTAAGGGAGAGATTAGCTAATTAGCCAGGCTGCAAGGTTCAGTGTTAGAAGCTGAGGATGCAGAATCTGGTTCTCCTGCTGGGACAACAGGGAAGGAGTCTGAGGCAGGAGCCATTGGGATAACCATGACACACTGCGCAGGAGGGGGTACCAGTGTTGGCGTGGCCAGTCTGGAGCAATCGAAATCATCCTTGGTTTGTCCTGTTTGATTTTTAGTAGTACTCTGGAGAGCAGAGGCAGAGGGGGAAGGCATAGACTGATAGGTTTTTCCAGCTGAAGGACAGAGCATCCACTTTCCAGGCTTATTTGTGGGGAGTACTTGTGCAAAACTTGTCCAATTGGCAGTTCTGGGGAGAGGCAAATAAGTCTATATTTGGACCCCCCCCCCCCCATTTGCTTGTCAACATGTTGAAAATCCTTGGCTCCAGTTTCCACTTATGTGGGTCCATGTAGTTTCTGCTTAGTCCGTCTGCCAGAGTATTTAATTTTCCTGGCAGGAATTGAGCTTGGAGGTGCACTTGGTAGCTCAAGGCTGTGTTCCACAATGCCATGGTTAGTCTGTAGAGGGGTTAAGAATGTGCATCACCCCTGCTTGTTTATGTACCACATAACAGTGGTGTTGTCTGTCTTTACCATTAGTTGTCCTGGAAGAATGTGGTCCTTGAAGGCTGTCAGAGCATTCTGTACAGCTAACATTTCTTTTTGATTGATATGCAGGTGCATTTGACTTTGGTTCCATTTGCCCTGAATGCAATTCCCTGCCAGGTGAGCTCCCCATGCTTAGTCTGATGCGTCTGTTAGGGTTTGGGTGGCAGGGGGTGGTGTGAAAGGTAGTCCCTTGTTTTGGTGCCAGGATTCTGCCCACCAAAGGAACTCTAGGTGTAGGCAAGGTATGATAGGAATGATTGGTTCTAGATCCTGGGAATGTTGACACCATAGGCTTTTTAGATACCACTGTAGTTTCCTCACATGGAATTAGAAAAATGCAGGAGGCCATGATCCCCAAGGCTTGCAGTATTTGTTTTGCAGATAACAGGGTTTTTGTGGCCACTTATAGGTTGTCAAATTAATTTGTTTCTCTGGCGTGAGGTAAGCCATCTGGGAAGTAGTATTCAAGCTTGCTCCCAGGAATATAATTTGTTGACGGGACCAGATGAGATTTCTTTTCGTTTATGGTGTACCCCAGACAGGTTAGAACCCTTTGTACAAAGGCCACATGATTCAAAAGTATATCCTGGCTTTCTGCCTGAATTAGGCAATCGTCCAGGTATGGGTATATTTGAATATTTCTTTGCCTGCAAAATGCAATAACTGGAGCTAAGCACTTTGTGAATACCCTGGGCGCAGTAGATAATCCAAAGGGCAGTGAAGAGAACTGATAGTGTGTGTGTAACCTGCTTTAAAGCAAAGGTATCTTCTGCAAGATTCCCCTGATGGGGATGTGCAGGTATGCTTCTTTTAAATCTAGTGTTGCCAACCAGGCGTCTTTGCCTAGCATAGGAAGTAACTGGTGAAGAGTCAGCATCTTGAATTTTGGAATCTCCAGAAAGGTGTTTAGAGTAGACAGGTCCAGGATAGGATGCCATGAATTGTCTTTTCTGGGTACCAGGAAAAGTCTCGAGTAGAAACCTTGTCCCTTTTCCTCTTCTGGTACCAAATGAATAGCCCCCATGTTTAAGAGAGAAAGTACTTGTTTTTGGGCCTCTGCCCACTGGTTTGGGGGAAGGTCCAGCCACCTGTTTGGTGTTGGTAATGTGTGGAAGTGAAATCTGTATCCCTGGGACACTATATTTAAAACCCATTTGTCCTGGGTAATGAGCTCCCGGTTCTTTGCATTAAGAGCAATCTTTCCCCCCAAAGGGGCAGTCAGTTGATAAGTGCTTGGAAATTTTAAAAGGAAGTCATTGAGACAGTTTACCATAGGGGGAGTCTTATTACTCCCGGATTTGGAAGTGGAGGCCCCCCACTGCTTAGTCCTGTGTGTGCCCTGGGACTGAAACTTGGGGTTCCTACTGTGTCTGGGTTTGGCTTGAGAAGATCTGGAAGGGGCTGGAAAGAAACAATTTTTAGAGGGCCAGTGCCTACTAAATTTAGGACGCTGAACTTGTAAAGAAATCTTTAACTGTTTGCATAGATTTAGCTTCATCTTCCATCTCTTTAAGAACTTCCTCAGCCTTGTTGCCAAACAGGCGGTCCTGATTTAAGGGAGCATCCAACAATTTAGCTTTAACATGATCAGGTAAAGATTGCTCCTTAAGCCAAGCATGCCTTCTGAGCAACAGCAGCCCTGCAAGAGGCCTCTAATGAATCAAAACCACATTGCAAAGTATGTTTTCCAACCTGTTCAGCAGAATGCATTAAATCATGTAATTCAATGTTTTCCACACAACCAGGAATCATCATTTTCTGTTTAAGCAATCCAATAACATGTTGCTGATACTTTAACATATGAAACTGACAGTTAGCCAAGGTTGAAGAAGTGTAAACCTTCTTACCCCATCTATCCAGCGCCCTGGAGTCTCTATCAGAAGGGGTAGGATTTTTTGGAGTAGAAGCCTTAATGCCCTTGGGCCCCTGAGAAATAGTCTCTGGATCCGCAATAGGATTTTTAAAAAGGAATTTGTGTGACTCAGGGACCCTGTATATCTGTCAGGTTTTCTGGGAGCGGGAGGCAAGGAATCAGGGGCCACACTAGATTCCGAAAAAGCATCATCAAAAATGATAGCTAAAGGCCTATGCTGAGGCAGGAGTAAGAAATCCCCGAGCCTCTTTTTTGAATATGAAAAATCCTGGCTTTCCCAGTGGAAATGCTCCCTTAGAGTATGCAAGGTTTCACCAAAAGAGAAATCCTCTGGAGAGGAAGCAGAGGTAATAGAGCCCTCTGCATCAGAATCCTCATAAGTAGATAAAGGCAAATCCAGATCATCAGAAGAATCAGAAAAAACAGAAGCCTGGTCAGAAGATTCATAAACAACTTCAGTCCTAGGCCTCTTAGAAGGGGGAGTTGGTTACCCCTGATTAGAGTTATTAGATCTTCAGCCATTCTTATCATTTGTTTTTTAGGCATACAGGCCTGAGCATGTGGCCTGGGCATCAGTTTTTTAGGCATGGTTCGAGATTTATTCCTAAATGAAGGAGGCATCGGTTTAATATGCAAATCCGTAGGCCTGAATACACCCTCAGAAGCCGGTACCTGCAGAGCGGCTCCGGACCCATCCAAGGTAGAGACATCCGTGGTTCCATAGTTGAAGCATCTCGCGGTATACCGGACTCAGAATGGGTCTCAGTAGTGGCCTGCGAATCAGAAGTAGCAGGTATCAGGGGGCTGCGAAAGCGCCTCACTGAGTACCGGCGAACTGGCGACTGGCTTAGGAGTAGCGTCGTCTGCAGTTTTGGACCTCGGCAGCCTGTCTCTGTCTTCATCTTTGCGTTTTTTCAGAATCCCGGTAATCGAATGGCTAACAGACATTTCTGGATAATTAAACAGAAAACTGAAATATTTAGAGGCGAAAATATACCAACGACGGATAGTGCGCTGATTAAATAAAGCACAAAACTGACAGCAAGGTACGTCGTGGTCAGGGCCTAGGCAAGGAATACAGTACGAATGAAAATCTTTATGAGGTATTTGCTTTCCACAAGTAATACAATTATTAACTTTTACTGACATCAGTAAAGAGCAAGAAAAAGTTTCCCCAATGGGGTACTTAGCTTTAGTTGAAGACTTCGGTTCTGAAACTCGAAAATGAAAATTTCAGCAGTCGGCCGACCGGCACTTGTGAACTGCTTCTGCTTCGGGCACCGCATGGCAAGAAAGACTGGTGTAATGGCATCAGCTGCATGTTTTACACCCCTGACGACCTGACGTCATGAAAGAAGGGTCAGCAACTGATGCAGGACCCAAGACTTTGTTAATTAGGCCGACTGAGAGCTACCTGCAAGCTGATAACCCAAATGTAATGACTGCAACAGTGAAACACGAGGAACATCAGGAGCCCAACAAAAAGAGGGCTGAAACCTTCCCCTCAGTCAAGAAGGTCAAAAATAACCTAAGTCTGAAACAGAAGAGGTAAAACATACCTGGTTATATGGGTCTGGTAGTCAATAGCCTGAAAGGCCAAGGTAGCAGCAGTGTACATCTTTTTGCCCAGCCTTTCCATGGCCCTACTGTCCACATCAGAAGGAATTAATTTAGTGGAAGGCAACAGATTGAAGGTTTGTCTGAAGAGAGAGAGAGAGAAAGAGGGATCAGCAGAAAAACATTTGTAAAGAAACTTACAATCATCAGGCACCTTATAAAACCTATAAGGCTTTTTAGGGGATGGGGGCTAAAAGCTGCTGAAAAAGTGCCCAACAAGGAAGCAAGGACAGGAGGACCAGCAGATGCCTTAGTAGACTCCATCTGGAGGTGTTCATAACACCTCTTCTGGACATCAGAAACCTGGGTACAGTCCCATTTAAAAAAATCCAACATACGAGATATAGTCTCCCTAAAGGGAAGCTCTTCAAAACCAGCATCTGGACTAAAGGAGTCCTCCTCATCAGAACCATATTCTAATGGAGAAGGAATCAGCGGAATAAGCCAGAGAGACTTCTCCAGAGCCCAAGTCCTGATCAGAAGAGTCCTGCTCCATAGGCCTCTTAAGAGGACTAGAAGAACGGGGGGGGGGGCAGAACAAAAACTCTCTGGGGTGGGGTTTCAACGCCATGAGTGCATTAAACAAACTGTGTGTGAAATCCTGCTATTCATGCTGAGGATGCTTAGAAGCAAGAGAAATAGGTTTTGTTTTCCACTTCTTTTTCAAAGGGAAGTCAGCCCTAACGATCTTTGGTGGTTCAACCCTTGCCAGCACTCAGACACAGTTGGAATCTCCTCCCAATACGAATTTGTGAAACACCTCTCAGTCCCTGTGTTACCCATCAACATCCGTAATGGATGTCTGCTTAGCCTTAGGGAATGTGTGAGAAACTGGATCCATGCCAGCTTCCAAAGTGGTTATAGCACAGGAATCAGACAGAATAACCGGATGATCCTCCAGGCTTTCACCAGCCTTGCGAGAGATGTCTGGAGGAAGCAGTACAGCAACAGAATCTGACAACTTTTTTTGGCAGATGGCTGATCTTGGGCTGGGATGATTGTACCATTGCACCTTGCACCAACAACATAAGATTTGGTTCTCAAGGTCGATAGAGGAGGAAACGGACTAAGAAGAGTCTTACGGACAGACACTTGACAAATCGGGCACGAAGTATGGTCATGGAAGCACCCAAGAAAAACAAAAACTGCTTGTAACAATCCTAACTGGGAATCTGTCTCCCACACTAACATTTTCCCTTTCTGGATGGCATGCAACCTCACAATAAAAATAAAGGAAAAGTACAGTTTTGTACCTACCATAAATGTAGATGTTCGAGTGCTAACACAGCTGCAGTCATAACAGATGGGTTCTTCTGTCGTCAGGCGGGTCCTCGGTCGGCCGAATTCCAAAGTCTAGGTCCGGCGTCGGTTGTCATCGCTTCTTCCCTGACGTCAGTGCGACAGGGGTATAAAAGAACCAGCAGACGCCATTTTCTTCAGTTTTTCTTGCCCCAGATGTCAGGTGCCCCCAGAAGGAAGGCAATACATAAATTTGTGTAATAAAACAATGCAATATAATCAAAATACAGTAGTTGCAAGCAAATACACCATAAATGAATACCCCAATCAGGTTGTATGAGGACGTGTTAGCCAACAGGCCTGTCCCAAGAGGGGAAGGAGGTAGGGAAATCTGGACTGCAGCTGTATTAGCACTCGAACATCTACATTTATGGAGGTACAAAACTGTACCATGTTCATCGTGCATACAGCTGCAGTCATAACAGATGGGTAGAATCCCAAAGCTAAGAAAGGGCTGGTAGGCACTAGGTGGAACTAGGAGGAGCCAGGATGCCCTGCAAGACTGCAGTGGCAAAGCCTGCTCTAGTTTTGGAGTATAATGGTAGGTGGTAGTGCTTGGAGAAGGTATGCACAGAACTCCAAGTGGCTGCTTCCAAAATATCTTTGGTAGGAACTCCTCTGAGGAAAGCTGCAGAGGTAGCTATGGCCCTTGTGGAGTGAGATCTGATGCCTGCAGGTACAGTTTTACCATGAAAAGAGTAACAAAAACGTATGCAGTGGGCTATCCATTTTGAGATGGTCTGTTTTGAAATTGGCTTCTCTTGAGCTCCTATAGCATAGGACACAAAGTGCTGTTCTGATTTTCTGAAAGGCTTTGTTCTGTCCAAATAATAGCACAGCTGTCTGTGGATGTCCAAGGAATGTAGTAGTCTCTCCCCTTTGCTTTGAGGGTTAGGGTAAAAGGTAGGTAAGTGTATAGCCTGATTCAAAGCTACCCTGGATACCACCTTTGGCATAAAGGACGGGTTGGTTCGTAAGGAAACTCTGTCCTGATGGAAGATGATAAAAGGCTGCACAGCCATGAGGGCTTGTAGTTCCGATACCCTACGAGCTGAGGTGATAGCCAGAAGGAAAGCTGTTTTCCAGGACAAATATTGCAAATCTGTTGAGGCAGATGGCTCAAAAGGAGGCAAGGTCAGCTTTTCTAGAATGAAATTGAGGTCCCAAGCAGGTATTGGTTGTTTCCTTGGGGGTTTTATATTATTAGCCCCTCTGAGGAACTGTCTTAAGAGGGGGTGAGAGAATAAAGGTGGATCAGTGTTGTATTCTGCAGAAATGGCTGAGGCATGGATTTTGATGGAGGAGAATGAAAGTCCACTGCTTAGCAGCTCAGCTAGATACTGTAATATTTGAGGTAAATTCAGTTTTCCAGGATTCTGGCCCTTTTTCTCATTCCAGGCACAAAACCGTTTCCATTTTGCAGAGTAGGCTTTTCTAGTAGACGGCCTTCTGGCCTCCAAAATGACATCCTGCACCTCCTTGGAGAGTAGGGTCTGTTGTGATGTTACGGAATCTTCCATGCGGCCAGATTGAGTGTTTTCAGCTGACTGTGAAGAGTTTTGAAGCTGTGCTGAGTCAGAAGAGACATTAGAGGTAGGGTCCATGGAGGGGAATGCGTCAGGCTCCTCAGGAGTGGGTACCAGTGCTGTCTTGGCCAGTCTGGAGCAATGAGAATCATCTTTGGTCTGTCTGCTCGGGTTTTTAATAGAACTTTGGGCAGCAGAGGAAGAGGTGGAAAGGCATAAACTGTCATTGTTGTCCAACTAAAAGAGAGAGCGTCCACTCTCCAGGCCTGTGGATGAAAAGTCCTTGAACAGAATTTTGTCAATTGGTGACTTTTGTGGGAGGCAAAGAGATCTATGTCTGGCCTTCCCATGCTTGAATTATCTCTGTAAAAACTTGAGGATGCAACTTCCATTCGTGTGGATCTGTCATATTTCTGCTTAGGTTGTCTGCCAGTGTGTTTTCCTTGCCTGGCAAGTACTGTGCTTGAAGTTCGATTTGTAATTCCAGAGCCATGTTCCAAAGTGACATGGCTAGCCTGCATAGGGGGTATGAATGGTTTCCTCCCTGTTTGTTTATGTACCACATTACTGTGGTGTTGTCTGTCCTTATCAATAGTTGACCTGGATGCAGAAGGTCTTTGAAAGCTATAATAGCATTTATTACTGCTAGCATTTCTTTTGATTGATGTGAAGGTGCTTTTCTTTTTGGGACCATTTGCCCTGAATGCACCGATCTGTCATGTGCGCCCCCCAGGCGTAGTCTGAGGCATCTGTTGTGATGACTTGATTTGCTTGAGGCTTGCAGAATGGGAGACCTGTGTTTGTTTGGCATGCTTGAGCCCACCACAGAAATTCCTTTTGAAGACATGGAATTAGTGGTATTATTGTTTCCAAACTGTGGCTGTGTTGAGACCATAGGTTTTTCAAGTACCATTGAAGTTTCCTCATATGCAGCTTTGCACATGGGATTAGTAGGATGCAAAATGCCATGAATCCCAGAGCCTGCAGGATTTTCCTTGCAGTCAGCCTGGGGAAATTTGCTAGTTTTCTAAAGTATTGAGTTAGTTGTTCCTGCTTCTCTGGCGTGAGGTAGGCCATCTGGGTGTTTGTGTCCAAGTTGGCACCCAGGAAAGTTATTTTCTGAGAGGGTATTAGCCTTGATTTCTTTTTGTTGACTGTGTATCCCAGAGAATTCAACAACATTATTACAAAAGCCAGATGTTTCAGAAGTATGTGCTTGCTGTCCGCTTGGATCAGGCAGTCGTCCAAATATGGGTATATTTGTATCCCTTGAAGTCTGCAGTAGGCAATTACTGATGCCAGGCATTTCGTGAATACTCTGGGCGCAGTAGATAAGCCAAAGGGCAATGCAGAGAATTGATAATGGGCTGAACCTGCAAGAAATCTGAGGTATCTTCTGCAATTTTGTCTGATTGGGACATGCAGGTATGCCTCCTTGAGGTCCAATGTTACCAGCCAAGACTCCTTGCCCAGCATGGGAAGAAGCTGCTGTAATGTGAGCATCTTGAATTTTGGTACGAGTAAAATGTGTTTAGGATGGATAGGTCCAAAATAGGTCTCCAATCTTTTCCCTTCCTTGGTACCAGGAATAGTCTGGAATAAAAACCTTGACCTTGTTCGTGAGTAGGTACCTCTTGAATAGCTTTCATGTCCATGAGATCTGAAATTTGTCTTTGTGCCTCTGCCCTTTGATTGTGTGGCAGGTTTGGCATGCCTCTCATTTTTGGAAGGGTGTGAAAATGGAATCTGTAGCCTCTGTTTATAATGTCCAGGATCCATTTGTCTTTTGTGACAATATGCCAATTTTTTGAAAATAATGCCAGTTTTCCGCCTAAGGGTGCTGCCATTTGAGCCTTGCTTGGCATGCAAAGGGGAAAGTCATTGGGCTTGATTTCTGAATGGCTGTGAACTATCCTCACCACCTCGTTGTGTAAGAGCTTGCCATTGTCTGCCTCTAAACGATCCTTGAGATTGCCCTCTGTCCCTCGGGCGCCTGTATCTACCTCTTTGGGGTCTGTCCGTGGCTGGAAAGGATCAATTTTTGGAAGGCCAATTTCTACTGAAACGTGGAGGTTGTACCTGTAGAAAATCTTTCACTGTTTGCATTGATTTAGCCTTTTCCTCCATTTTCTTTAATACCTCCTCAGCTTTAACTCCAAATAATACATCCTTTTGTAGAGGGGCATCTAGTAATTTAGCTTTGACATGATCTGGTAAGGTTTGCTCCTTGAGCCAGCCATGTCTACGTATGACTGATCCTGTAACAGCAGCTCTACATGAGGCCTCTAGAGCATCAAAACCACATTGCAAGGTATGTTTACCCACTTGTTCTGCACTATGCATCAAATCCTGCAACTCCAAGTCTGGTTGTTCAGGTTGTGACATTTTGCTTCTCAACTGTGATAACACAAACTGTTGGTACTTTAGCATATGGAACTGGCAGTTTAATGCCTTCATGGTTAAGGTGGCCGAGGTGTATACCTTTTTCCCCACCTTTCTAAGGATCTGGAATCTCTCTCAGAAGGTAATGGATTTTTAGCAGTGGAGGCCTTAATTCCCTTGGGGCCCTGTGAGATAGTTTCTGGGTCAGCCGCATGGCTTTTGTATAAAAATTGGTGTGTCAGGAACCCGGTAGTACCTGTCAGGCTTGACTTGGGCTGGAGGTAAAGAATCCGGGTTAAGGCAGGCCTCCGAGTACACATCTAGTATGTCTAAGACAGGAGGTATAGCCAGAGGCCTGTGCTGAGGTAGCAAGAGAAAATCCCTAAGCCTTTTCTTGGAATCTAGGTACTCTTGGCCTTCCCAGTGGAAGTGTTCCCTTAAGGTATGCAAGGTTTCCCCAAATGAGTAATCCTCTGGGGAGACAGAGGAATGGACTCCTCTGCATCAGAATCTTCAAAAGGGGTAAGAATGTTCCTGTTCATCAGACTGCTCTGAAATAATGGAGGCCTGGTCAGAGGAGGGATTCTTCCTCCACTCTGGGCCTTTGTCCGGGGCTTGAGAACTCCTGATAAGAGTAATTAAATCCTCAACCATTTTAAGCATCTGTTTTTTAGGCATGGGGCCTGGAGAAGGGCCCTGTGTAGCTTGTTTCTTAGAATGCATGGCTGCTTTAGACTTAGTGAAAGCCTTGATGGAAAAGGAAGAAGAAGGTCTGAAGACACCTTGAGAGGAGGCAGACCTGTCTACATTTTGAGATTCACCACCAAAAGTGGCTTCGGTATCTGTAGTCGGGGTGTGGGCCGAGGAGCCTGCGACCTCGGGCACAGAAGACACCGCCAATGAAGTGTCGTCGGTAGGCAGGGGCTGCGTAGGCACCTCGCTGAGAACCGACCACCTGTAGTCCAGCTTTTTCGGTGTCGGGGGAGGCCGCGGACCTCGTGTGTCGGTCCTTATCTTTGCGTTTTTTAGACAAAACTGGAGTCGGAGTATCCGACGACATAATATAGTTAATTTTTTTGCCAAAATAGTGCTGGGCAAACTCTGCCCGACGCTTAATGGTGCGTTTGTTGAATGTAGCACAAAAACAACAGACCGAGATGTCGTGGTCTGGGACTAAGCAAGGAATGCAGAGGGAATGAAAATCCTTATGCGGTATTTGCTTCCCACATGAAATACAATTATTAACTTTGTCTGACATCGGTCTGAGGCAAGAAAAGTTTCCCCAACTGGGTACTTAGCTTTCAAGAAGACTTCAGTTGCAAAATTTTCGTAATTTCAGGAGCTGGCTGACCGGTACTTGCGAACTGCTTCTGCTTCGGCAAGAAAGACTGAAGAAAATGGCGTCGGCTGGTTCTTTTATACCCCTGTCGCACTGACGTCAGGGAAGAAGCGATGACAACCGACGCCGGACCTAGACTTTGGAATTCGGCCGACCGAGGACCCGCCTGACGGCAGAAGAACCCATCTGTTATGACTGCAGCTGTATGCATGATGAACATCAAGGATAAGAAGAAAAACGTCAACAGGGCACTTATCTGAAATGGCTTGGTAACCAGCAGATAAAAGAGCATTCAGACAGACAATTAAAGATGGTGTTCAGACTGGCAGCAAAGAAGTTCGGAGCTAGGTAGGTTAAGACCTGGAGGAATTCCGCTAAGCCCCTCAGATATGATCAGTTGTGGCTACCCCACCATCTGCTTCTGACTTTTGAACAACCTTAAAAGATGTGTGAGAAGCCAATTCCATGCTGGCCTCTGACAGGGTTGTGGCAGAGGGAACCAACATTAGCACCAAATGGTCTTCAGGGGTATCCTCCACCTTGACAGACAGATGTCCGGCTGAGGCTGGACAGCAATACTATCAGACCTCAGCTTCTTGGCCTTTTTCTTAAGAGATGGCTATAACTATAGGTGGATGGATTCAGCCATGGTACCCTGGGCCAAGAACTTGGCAAGCTGGTTCTCAAGATAAATGGAAAGGGAAGACAGAGGGCCGAGAACAGTCTTCAGTACAAATGCCTGATGAACACAATACTGAGTGTGGTCGTGAGAAGTGCAGACAACACCAACATTTGTCGTGACTATCCTCAAGGGGAATCTGCCTCCTGCACTGACATTTCCCTCAACTCTATAAAAGAAAATAATAGGAACCCACATGGGATACTTACCTGAAAAGGCTTAGCACAACCAGAAAGTGAAGAGCATTCAGACTGACATGCAACTATGGGGTTTGGACTAGCACCAAAGAAGCTCCGAGTTTGGAGCATCTGTATGTCACTTTTATGCCCTACGCTGATGTGAGAAGCAAATGTCTGATGTAGGACACCTGTAAGAATTAAAGGCTTTTGTATACTGGCCAGACATGCTATCCTTGGTAGGCGATCCCACAAGTTATGAATACTGCAACAGTGATATGGAAGGACGTTCCCCATTATATCTAGAGGAGACAAAATTCTTTCACAGTTTTATTTGCTTCCCTATTCTGTCCAATTTCTTGAAAACCTTCTCTGCAGGGGAGCCAAAAAGGAATTCTTTATCAAGTGGGGAATCCAGAAGTTTGGCCTTTACTTGGTCAGAAAGATGCTGGATCTTCAGCCAGGTGTCTGCAAATCACACAGCCAGTAGAAGCTGCCTTGCATGATGCAGCTAATGCGTCATAAAAACACTTCAGAGAATATCTAGAAATCTACACTGCTGCTCTAGCTGTCTCCTGTATGTCATTTTGTAAGACCTTGTCTGCAATGCCCTCTGCTTATTTTAATTTGCTCCTGTAAGAACTTAAGTATTTTAACATGCGAAATTGGCAACTCAGGGTCCTCAGAGAGGGTACCAGATGTAGAAGTCTTTTTTTTACAAATACGTCTGTCTAGCAATCTACTTTCCCTGTCATTAGGAAAGGTATGTCTAGCAGCAAGTTTAGTGGCAGCCTTGGTGGCTTCAGTACACTACACAGAGATCTGTCTGAGGGATTCTGTAGATGTGCTTGAGTGTCAAGCACCCTATAAAAACAATTTAGTTTCCTTGTAGACAGTGGCAGACATTCTGAATGTAGAGAGAGATCTTTGAACACATCTAGTACAACATGGACTGGGGAAACTGCTAGTGATCTGGGAGATGGTAGACTTAAAAGTTGTCAGTAATGAGTTTAGGCCTGACAGAATTCCTTGCTTTCTCAATGAAAGGTGGACAAATCTTCTGTGGGTGAAAAAGAGAGGGAATCAGAGTTAGCTTAGTAGTAGTTTGTAGTGGCCGGCAGGCTGGTCTCCCTACATTTCATAAAGGCCATGAATTCCTTGGCAATTTTAAGAAGGTATCAAGTTTTGATGCGAGTTGCTGCCGCTGAGGTCAAGGACTTAGACTGAGGTAAACTGGTTGCTTTAGGTTAGGCATCCATTTAGAGAGGACTTGATCTGCTGTTGGATGGCAGTAGCCTTGATCTGGCATAACCATGAAAGATGAACATCTCCCTTGGCAATAAATGCTCGGTTGTCTGAAGAGGCTTGCTAAGCAACTTTAGACCCAAGAGACGTTGGCTTTGGGGAGAGTAAAACTAAATAGCCTGCTGCTATAGCAGTCTTCAGACAGGTCAAGCCAGAGGGCTCAAGCCTGGTAGCCATTAGACTTAGTTAACAACTTCCCTGGACATTAATCAGAAGAAAAAATGCCTGAATGGAATACTTACCTGAAAATCACTTGTTTAAAGCTTTGGAGAAAAAACACCTGGCTGATGGACTGCGAGCATCTGATAAACATTGTAGCACACCACACTGCATCACTAGAAAGAACGGAAGATGCTACCAACATATAACCCTTTTATATCAGACATTCATCAGCTAGGGATGATGAAAAGACTGGAAATCAGGCCAGTTGCACGCTTCTGCAGTACTGCAATATTGACTATGAACATCTACAAACAGTACCTTTAAAAGAGGTCTTGCCTATCTTCTACAATGAGAGACAATGTCTCATTTGTTATAGATAATACATCTTCCTATGGAGGTCAGTACTGCATCAAGCTTTGTTACAGTTTTATTATAGTGCTTAGGCTGCTGAAATGCAGGGGAAAAAAAATATTTATCCGCAGACACAGAATACTGAGTTGGCAAGCCAGAACAAGAAGAAGATGAAAATGTTTTTTATGTTTTTATTTTACTGTTTGATGATTACTTGTATCTCACTAGATGCAGGTCTATTTTCATGTCCAACCCTACACCATTAGTTATGTGATTTGTACACAATCGTGCATTAAAATAAAAACTGACTATACATTGATCAAATCCAATCCAAGTAGGATGCAGACTGTTGCAACTTGCAAACCAAAATTCCAGAATCACTGCAAGCAGGATAAGTACAGTACCCCGGTTTATGATTATGCATGTCTATAAACAGCAGATCAAACAAACCTGCTCATGTAGCATAAAATGCTTTTAAAAACCAGTGTTTCTCACTTTTCAGAACCATGACACAGCCTGTCATAAAAAAGTTTTATCCTGCTGGCTGCCCATTTTTATAGGCATTATTAAATCTGACTTAATTATGATACTGAAGGCATGTTCTGCCACAACAGTGCTGCACTCAGAGCAAGACCCACTTTATAATTTTCTGCAGCTTTGTCTGATTGGGACATGCAGGTATGCCTCCTTGAGGTCCAATGTTACCAGCCAAAACTCCTTGCCCAGCATGGGAAGAAGCTGCTGTAATGTGAGCATCTTGAATTTTGCAGTAAGAATGTGTTTAGGATGGATAAGTCCAAAATGGGTCACCAATCAGGTTCCTTTCTTTGGTACCAGAAATAGCCTGGAATAAAAACCTTGACCTTGTTCGTGAGTAGGTACCTCTTGAATAGCTTTTATGTCTATGAGCTTTGAGATTTGTAGTTGTGCCTCTGCCCTTTGATTTTGTGTGTGGCAGGTGCATGCCTCCTCATTTTGGAAGAGTGTGAAAATGAAATCTGTAGCCTCTGTTTATAACGTCCAGGATCCATTTGTCTGTTGTGACAATATGCCAATTTCTTGTAAATAATGCCAGCTTCCCTCCCAAGGGTGCTGCCAGCTGTGACTTGCTAGGCATGGAAAGGAGGAAGTCATTGGGTTTGTTTCCTGTATTTTTGTGCACTGTCTTTCGCCACCTCTTGGTGCTGGGTTTGCCATTGCCTGCCTCTATATGATCCTTGTGATTGTCCTCTGCCCTTGTGCCTGTATCTACCTCTTTGGGGCTTGTCCGTGGCTGGAAAGGACCAGTTTTTAGAAGGCCAATTTCTGCTAAAACGTGGTGGTTGAACCTGTAGAAAAGCTTTGACAGTTTGCATAGATTTGGCTTTTTCTTCCATTTTCTGTAATATCTCCTCAGCATTAGTACCAAATAGCACATCCTTTTGTAAAGGAGCATCTAGAAGTTTAGCTTTCACATGATCAGGCAAGATTTGTTCCCTAAGCCAGGCATGTCTAATGACTGATCCTGTGACAGCAGCTCTACTTGAGGCCTCTAGGGCATCATAGCCACATTGTAAAGTGTGTTTACCCACTTGTTTTGCACTATGCATCATATCCTGCAACTCCTTCAAATCTGGTTGTTCAGGTTGAGACATTTTATTTCTTAATTGTGATAACAGAAACTGCTGATATTTAAGCATATGAAACTGACAATTTAAGGCCCTCATGGCTAGGGTGGCGAGGTATATACCTTTTCCCCACCTTTCTAAGGATCTTGACTTTTTTTCGGAAGGTAGTGGATTCTTAGCAGTAGAGGCCTTCATTCCCTTGGGGCCTTGAGAAATGGTTTCAGGGTCAGCATTATGGCTTTTGTAAAGAAATTGGTGAGAGTTAGGAACTCTGTAGTACCTATCAGGCTTGACTTGGGCAGGAGGCAGAATCCGATTAAGGCAAGCCTGAATAAACATCATCAAGTATGTGCAAGACAGGAGCTATCGCCAGAGGTCTATGTTGAGGTAACAAAAGAAATTCCCAAGTCTTTCTTGGAATCAGAAAAGTCTTGGCCTTAATGGAAGTGTTCCCTCAAGGTGTGCAAGGTTTCCCCAAAAGAAAAATCCTCAGGAGGAGATACTGAAGGAATGGACTGCTCTGCATCAAAATCTTCAAAAAGGGAGTAAGAGTGTTCCTCTACATCAGAATGTTCTGAAAAAATGGAGCCCTGATCTGAAGAGGGAGAATCTTCCTCCACTCTGGGTCTCTTGTCTGGAGGGGGTTGGGAACCCCTGATAAGAGTAATTAAATCCTCAGCCATTTTAAGAATCTGGTTTTAGGCATGGGGCCTGGAGATGGGATGCCTGGCTGATTTGGACTGGCCTTAATGGAAAAGGAAGATGAGGGTCTAAAGACACCATGGGTGGAAGTGGACCTGTCCACATTAGAGGCTCAAGCTCACAGTGGCTTCAGTGGTTGTAGTCTGGGTATTGTCCTTGTGTTTTGGAGACATTTTATAATCAAAGGCTTTACCAAAAAGTGTTAACTCCGCCCGACACTTAATAATCGTTTATTGAAAGTAGTGCAAAAGCGACAGCCCGAGACGTCGTGGTCTGGGCCTAAACAAGATATGCAGAGGGAATGGAAATCCTTATGCGGTATTTGCTTACAACAAGAAATACAATTGTTAACTTTTTCTGACATCGGTCTGAGGCAAGAAAAGTTTCCCCAGCGGGTACTTAGCTTTAATGAAGACTTGGTTTCCAATTTTCGTAATTCAGGAGCTGGCCGACCAGCACCTTATATACCCCTGCCTCACTGACATCAGGAAAAATTCAGCCAGGACCCGCCTGATGGCAGAAAACCCATCTGTGATTACTGCAGCTGTATGCACGATGAACATCACCCTCACTCCAAAATGACAATGAAGTCAGACACTTGGATACTTGTGTTGATAATTCCCACTCCTTTGATCACATAATGACAGTAATCAGAAAGTTTTTCTACTCAGCACAGTTGATCACCAAGGGGATAACGTTCCAATCTGAAGAGGTCAATAGCTTATTATATTCAGCACGATTAAGTCAATCATTAAAATTCATTGCCCCACCTGAGATGTAGCTTGTCAAACATATCAAATAACTAGAAATACCGCAGAGGTTCTTAAGATCACAAGCTTAACAAACAAGCCACCAGGAAAGGTGGTCATTCCCTTTATTCAGGGTCTTATACACTCCTGAGGGAAGATCTAGGCCTTGGCTTCCAAACCATTAGGGACCCAATTGTCATGTACCTTTTGTAACTCTGCAAATCAAATAGGCTCACAAACACCCGAACAAGGGATCCAAATTTTAATAAATCTAAACTTTACCATAAGCCTGTGTTTCCCTCAATTCAACTGCATTTCCTACAACTTACCTTTAATTTCTCTACAAGCGAAAACTTCTCTAAATATTATATGTCATATACCTTATATTGACTCTTAACCAATGTTTTTGTATTATGCCTTCTTTGTTCTAATTTAAACTGCAAAAGTTTTTGTTTTGAGGATTGGAAAATTATTGTTCTTAAAATGTCTTGTAATAATTCTGAGCTTTTTTCCCCAGGCCTCAGCTGAAAATGGGCTTCTACCCAGTCAGACCTTCCCAGTAATCAAATGTCAATAAATAAATTAATAACACGAACCTTGAGGACATCACTGGAACTGGAAAGTAAAATAGAAAAATAAATCCAAAAAACAATGTCCAAGAAACCAAACTCAAAACCAAGAACCCTTCACTGTGTACAAATCTCCAAGTAAAGAGCACCTTGGAGCATCCGGTTAAGCACTTTCATCACAAATTGACATAATCAGAACTGCTACTGCTATAGGATGCCACAGTTAAATAGCTGGAAAATCAGCTGAAATGAACACATCTGCAGAAACCACCAATCAAATGATGGATAAAAGTGATGACTAATATATGCTATAAAATACAACCACACAGACCATGCCTGTAAAAAAATCCATGCCTGCAAAAAGCAATTAAAAATACACACAGTAAACACTTAAATTAAACTGGCTCTTCTTAACTCACTGACTACTGATGTTGTTGTTTAGACCGGGAAACTTGGCCGCATCAAAGCTCAACTGACAAAACATTTCCCATTGCAACAAATAGTTCTACCAATCACCTGAAAAAGCAGCAACTCTGATTTGCTCAAGAACAATAAATCTAAATTGTTTGAATTCTGGACAACTAATAGAATGCCTCGCCAAAGCACTTTTGCTGTCCTTCCATTGGATACTACACAAGTGCTGATAAATACTCTTATTCAACAGATACTTTGTTTCGCCTACATAAAAGGATGAACATAGATCACTCTTTCAGATCCACAACTAAATTTACCACCATTGCTTATTTGGTTCATTTTATAGGTTCATAGGTTAGTACTAGGTTAGCTGCCCTTGCGAGCCATTGTAAGCCTAGCAAATTATCCCTTGTGAGACTCAAACCCTGTACCTTGTGTTTGTAAGGCAAACACCTTAACCATTAGGCCACCCTCCTAACCCAAATAAACAACCTCTGCAAGGCTCAAACCCAGGATGTTGTCCACTACAGTCACAGTAGTTAACCACTAAGCCATCACAGCAATTAACCGATGAGACCCTATCATACCCAGTATTAATGTATGGGCATTGCTTAAAAAGGCCACATTTAAAAAGTGACCAGTGGGCCCAAAAGTTTCACTGATGGGTCCCTCCAATAATTATTTAACATTTCTCATTTCTGAGTGCAAACCTGGGGGAACCTGAAGTCATCACTGCAATGCAAAATATGTCAGTTGCGTACAATTTTCTGAATATCCCAGGCATCTAAAGAATAATGTAGAACCATAATGTTTTGAGTGGAAAAGACTGGTGCTTGCTGCCCCAATCCAGCCTCAGCCATTGGTCTTAAGCCATTCTTAATAATAGGTGAGTATCTGTCTTGTCTCTCTGCCCACACTTCCTTCTGCAACTGTTCCAATAAAGACAGCAAATAACCTCTACTTGAGAACATCTATTTCAAAACCTCGACCTGTTCAAGACATGTACTGTCCTCTGATGTCAACCTGGATATCCTAATGAATTGACTTTGACAACCCCCTTCTACTGGTGAAGGAGATGACAACTGCTGTAAGAAAGAAAAGCGTTGCATAATGCGGGTTTCCTATATATAAGCCTTGTCACTAATACCCCATTAGGCAAATTAGTGATTTCAATATCCAAAAAACTGATCCTTTCATTACTCATGCTTAAAGTAAATTTGAGACATGTGGTACTATTTTGTAAAAAGTTGAGAAATTGCACAAATTCCCCAATGGTATCATCCCAGATCATCAGCAAGTCATCCAGGTATCTAAAATGACCTTTGCAATTGCTGAACATGGAAAACCGGATGCTCCAAGGTAAGGGACTTTTTCCCCGAGAGATTTGTACACAACAAAGGATTTTTGGTTTTGAGTTTGGTTTCCTGGACATTGTTTTTGGCTAAATAAATTAATAAAAAAAAATGTTTATGGAGGAGTTTCATTACAATGTACCTTTCCTCACTTCTGAAGCAGACTTCCACTGCAAATTAAAGATGAGTGATGCATTACCTTCCTTCGAATGGGAACTGGATAATTTGATGGGTATTCATAAATTCACCCCAGCTTGCTTAGCCTGACCCTCCTAAAAGTACAGTTTTGTACCTACCATAAATGTAGATGTTCGATGGCTATTACAGCTGCAGTAATCACATATGGGTTTTCAGCCTCCCTCGGTCGGCCGAATTCCAAAGTCTTGGTCCGGCGTCGGTTGTTGTCGCGTACTCTTCTGACGTCAGGAAGGCTAGAGTATATAAGACACAGCCGATGCCATCTTCTTCAGTCTTTTGCGCTACGGTGCCGAAGCAGAAGCAGTTAAGTGCCGGTCGGCCAGCTCCTGAATTATGAAAAATTTTGGAACCGAAGTCTTCATTAAAGCTAAGTACCCGTTAGAACCTTTTCTTGCCTCAGACCGATGTCAGAAAAGTTAATAATTGTATTTCTTGTGGGAAGCAAATGCATAAGGATTTCAATTCCCTTTGCATACCTTGTTTGGGCCCAGACCACGTCTCGGGCTGTGGCTTTGCGCTACCTTCAATAAGCACTATCAAGCGTCGGTGAGTTCGCCCAGCACTTTTAGGTAAGCGTTTAATTATAAAATGTCGGGATACTCCGACTACGCTTTGTCTAAAAGCGCCAAAGGACCAAGGCGAGGACGCGGTCTCCACCGACACCACGCCAAGCAGGCTCTCGTGGCCGGTTCTCAGTGAGGCCTTTGCAGTCCCTGACTACCGGCGACACTCCCTCGGCGGGGTCTTCTGTACCAGACCGCTGGTTCTTGGCCCTTTCCCAGACTACAACCGAGGCCCCTGCATATGTCGAGCCTACCAATGTGGATAGATCTACATCCACCCATGGTGTATTTAGGCCTTCATCATCTTTCTCTATCAAGGCCTTCACTAAATCCAAAACAGCCAGGCACCATACTAGGCCGGCGGCACAAGGGCCATCACCTGGGCCCATGCCTAAGAAGCACATGCTTAAAATGGCTGAGGACCTTATCACTCTTATCAGAGGCTCCCAGGCCCCTCCGGACAAGAGACCCAGAGTAGAGGAGGATTCTCCTACTTCTGACCAGGGATCCATTTTATCAGAACATTCTGATGCTGAAGAACACTCTTATTCCCCTTTCGAGGATTGGATGCAGAGCAGTCTATTCCTTCTGTATCCCCTGAGGATTTTTCTTTTGGGAAACCTTACACTCTTTGAGAGAGCACTTCCACTGGGAAGGCCAAGACTTTTCAGACTCCAAGAAAAGGCTTAGGGAATTTCTCTGGTTACCTCAGCATAGACCTTTGGCTATTCCTCCTGTTTTGGAGGTATTGGATGATGTTTACTCGGAGGCCTGCCTTAATCCTGATTCTCTGCCCCCTGCACCAGTTAAGCCGGATAGGTATTACAGAGTACCTAATTCTCATCAGTTCCTCTACAAAGGCCATAATGCAGACCCTGAAACTATTTCTCAAGGCCCTAAAGGAATTAAGGCCTCCACGGCCAGAATCCACTTCCTGCGGAAAGGGAATCTAGATCTCTAGAAAGGTGGGGTAAGAAGGTTTATACCTCGGCCACCCTAGCCATGAGGGCCTTAAACTGCCAGTTTCATATGATTAAATATCAACAATTCCTGTTATCACAATTAAAGACCAAAATGTCACAGCCTGAACAACCAGATATAAAAGAGTTGCAGGATATGATGCATAGTGCAGAGCAAGTGGGTAAGCACACTTTACAATGTGGTTATGATGCCCTAGAGGCCTCCAGCAGATCGGCCGCTACCGGATCAGTCATTCGCAGACATGCATGGCTTAGGGAACAAAATCTGCCAGACCATGTGAAAGCAAAAATCCTGGATGCACCTTTACATAAGGATGTTCTTTTGGTGCTAATGCTGAGGATATATTACGTAAAATGGAAGAAAAAGCAAAATCTATGCAAACTGTCAAAGCTTTCTTACAGGTTCAGCCACCAGTTCAGCAGGAATTGGCCTTCAAAAACTGGTCCTTTCCAACCACTGACAAGCCCCAAAGAGGCAGATACAGGCGGAAGGGGCGGAGGACAAGCCCAAGGGTCCTGTAGAGGCAGACAATGCCAATCACCAGGAGCAAGAGGTGGTGGCGACAGTGCACAGCAGTACAGGAGGCAGACTCAATGACTCCCTCATTTCCATGCCAAGCAAAATTCAACTGGCAGCACATTTGGGAGGGAAACTGGCATTATTTGCAAACAATTGGCATATTGTCACAACAGACAAATGGATTCTGGACATTATAAACAGAGGCTACAAATTCCATTTTCACACTCTTCCAAAAATGAGAGGCATGCCAAATCTACCACAAAATCAAAGGGTAGAGGCACAACTACAAATTACAAAGCTCCTAAACATGAGGGCTATACAAAAGGTACCTACGCACCAACAAGCACAAGGTTTTTATTCAAGGCTTTGGTCTGGCAGATTTTGTTCCCTAAGCCATGCATGTCTGCGAATGACTGATCCGGTAGCGGCCGATCTGCTGGAGGCCTCTAGGGCATCATAACCACATTGTAAAGTGTGCTTACCCACTTGCTCTGCACTATGCATCATATCCTGCAACTCTTTTATATCTGGTTGTTCAGGCTGTGACATTTTGGTCTTTAATTGTGATAACAGGAACTGTTGATATTTAATCATATGAAACTGGCAGTTTAAGGCCCTCATGGCTAGGGTGGCCGAGGTATAAACCTTCTTACCCCACCTTTCTAGAGATCTAGATTCCCTTTCCGGGAAGTGGATTCTTGGCCGTGGAGGCCTTAATTCCTTTAGGGCCTTGAGAAATAGTTTCAGGGTCTGCATTATGGCCTTTGTAGAGGAACTGATGAGAATTAGGTACTCTGTAATACCTATCCGCTTAACTGGTGCAGGGGCAGAGAATCAGGATTAAGGCAGGCCTCGAGTAAACATCATCCAATACCTCCAAAACAGGAGGAATAGCCAAAGGTCTATGCTGAGGTAACCAGAGAAATTCCCTAAGCCTTTTCTTGGAGTCTGAAAAGTCTTGGCCTTCCCAGTGGAAGTACTCTCTCAAAGAGTGTAAGGTTTCCCCAAAAGAAAAATCCTCAGGGGGGGATACAGAAGGAATAGACTGCTCTGCATCCGAATCCTCGAAAGGGGAATAAGAGTGTTCTTCAGCATCAGAATGTTATGATAAAATGGATCCCTGGTCAGAAGTAGGAGAATCCTCCTCTACTCTGGGTCTCTTGTCCGGAGGGGCCTGGGAGCCTCTGATAAGAGTGATAAGGTCCTCAGCCATTTTAAGCATGTGCTTCTTAGGCATGGGCCCAGGTGATGGGCCTTGTGCCGCCGGCCTAGTATGGTGCCTGGCTGTTTTGGATTTAGTGAAGGCCTTGACAGAGAAGGATGATGAAGGCCTAAATACACCATGGGTGGATGTAGATCTATCCACATTGGTAGGCTCGACATATGCAGGGGCCTCGGTTGTAGTCTGGGAAAGGGCCGAAGAACCAGCGGTCTCGGGTACAGAAGACCCCGCCGAGGGAGTGTCGTCGGTAGTCAGGGACTGCAAAGGCGTCTCACTGAGAACCGGGCCACGTGGAGCCTACTTCGGCGTGGTGTCGGTGGAGACCGTGGTGTCGGTGGAGACCGCGGTCCTCGTCTGGCGGTCCTTTTCTTTGCGTTTTTTAGACAAAGCGGTAGTCGGAGTATCCGACGACATTTTATAATTAACGCCAAAAAGTGCTGGGATAGTGCGTTTATTGAAGGTAGCAAAGCGACAGCCGAGCGTCGTGGTCTGGGCCCAAACAAGGTATGCAAAGGGAATGGAAATCCTTATGCGGTATTTGCTTCCCACAAGAAATACAATTATTAACTTTTTCTGACATCGGTCTGAGGCAAGAAAAGGTTCCAGCTTTAATGAAGACGGTTCCAAAATATTTCGTAGGGAGCTGGCCGACCGGCACTTGAACTGCTTCTGCCGGCACCGCACGGCAAAAAGACTGAAGAAGATGGCGGCTGTGTCTTATATACTCTAGCCTTCCTGGCGTCAGAAGAGTACGACAACAACCGGACCAAGACTTTGGAATTCGGCCGACCGAGGGACCGCCTGACGGCTGAAAACCCATATGTGATTACTGCAGCTGTAATGCACGATGAACATCATAGGAGGCACAGTCTGATGGCGAGTACTGGCAAGGCATAAATGGTCACAAGACTCCAGTGCCTTACATTTCCTATGACCCTAAGAGCCCAGCATCAGAGAAATGAATGGAAAGAAAACAGACCCAGCTCTGAGGGCCCTCTTAATGTGGTGAATATTCACACAGTTGTGGTAACTTACTTTGTAGGGCCTACTCGGATAGAGTTACTTGCTATTAAGTACAATCTCAAGCAGTATATACATTCAACATAAAACAAGGCAGAGAGGTCAAATAAAGAACACCTTTGACTTGCATTACAGCATCACAAAGTACAGTTGTGTACCTACCATAAATGTAGAAGTTCGAGTGTATTCACTGTTGCAGTCATTACACTTGGGTTATCCTGCTGGCAGGCTACCCGCAGTCGGCCTGAATTTCAAAGTCTTGGTCCAGCGTCGGTTGCTGTCACCTCTTCCCTGGTGTATAAAAGATGCAGCAGACGCCATTTTCTTCAGTTTCTCTTGCCCCAGATGTCAGGTGCCCACAAAAGGGTAGGCTAAAAATTATGCCAATAAAAAAGCATGCACTAACATAAACATTACCCTCCTCAACAAGCAAATACATCACTTAGGTTGTATAGAATAGAGAAGTACAGATAAGTCCTAGCAAAGAAAGGGGGGTGGTGGGTGGGTAACCTGGACTGCAACAGTGAATACACTTGAACATCTACATTTATGGTAGGTACACAACTATACTTTGTTCATCGTGTTTCACTGTTGCAGTCAATACACTTGGGTTGAATCCCAAAGCTGAGGCTGGGTGGCTGGGTCTAAATAGAATTAGGAGTGGCTATGAGGCCCTGCAGAACTGCAGTGGCAAAGCCTGCTCTGCATTTAGAGTAAAGAGGTAAGTGGTAATGCTTTGTAAAAGTACACACTGAAGTCCAAGTTGCAGCCTCTAAAATGTCTTTGGTTGGTACTCCTCTGAGGAAGGCTGCTGAAGTGGCTGCTGCTCTGGGTGAATGTGGCCTAATGCCCTTAGGCACTGATCTGCTATGTTGTGAATAACATAAACGAATGCAGTGGCCTATCCATTTTGAAATAGTCTACTTTGAGATAGCCTTTCCTTGTGATCCTGCAGCATATGCCACTAAGGGCTGCTCAGTCTTTTTGAAAGCTTTAGTTCTGTCCAAGTAGAAGCATAGCAGTCTGTGTATGTCCAAAGAATGCAGAAGTCTCTCCCCCTTATTCGGTGGGTTTGGATAAAAGGTAGGCAAATGAATGGTTTGGTAAAGGGCCACACTGGACACTACCTTAGGCATAAATGTTGGGTTTGTCCTCAGAGAAACCCTGTCTGGACGGAAAATTATAAAAGGTTCCACAGCTATTAGTGCCTGTAACTCTGAGACTCTTCTTGCCGAGGTTATTGCTAGGAGCAGAGCTGTTTTCCATAAGAATTTTATCTCAGCTGTATTGGCTGGCTCAAAAGGAGGCAGTGTGAGTTTTTCCAAGACATAATTGAGGTCCTGTGCAGGTATTGGCGCTCTCCTTGAAGGTCTTATGTCTTTGGCCCCTCTGAGGTACTGCCTTAGCAGTGGATGTGAAAAAATAGATGGTTCAGTATTGTAATGAGCTGAAATGGCAGAGGCATGGATCTTAATTGATGAAAAGGATAGGCCTTTGTCCAGCATCTCAGTTAGGTATTGTAAAATCTGAGGGATATTTGGTACAAGCATGTCAATTCCTTGTGCCTGGTTCCAGGCACAGAATCTCTTCCATTTTTCTGCATAAGATTTTCTGGTGCTGGGCCTCCTGGCCTCCAAAATAACATCCATAACTGCTTTAGACAGAGGTGTGTTCTGAATGGTTACATTACCTTCCATGCTGTCAGATTTAGGGTTCTGAGCTGGCTGTGCAGGCTCTGATTGTTTGGTTGGGTCAGTAAGTGAGGAATTTGAGGTAACGTCCAGGCTGGGCCTTGAGACAAGCTCTTTAGGATAGGGTACCAGTGCTGGCGGGGCCAGTCTGGGGCAATCAGTATAATTTTTGGCTTCTCTTGTCTGACCTTTAGAAGTACCTTGGGGAGGAGAGGCAGTGGAGGAAAGGCATATACTGTAAGGGTTTTCCAGCTGAATGATAGAGCATCCACTTTCCATGCTTGATTGTGATAAGTCCTTGTGCAGAATCTCTGTAGTTGGCAGTTGAGAGGGGAGGCAAATAGATCTATGTCTGGGCATCCCCATTTCCTTGTGATCATGCTGAAGATTTGTGGATCCAGTTTCCACTCGTGAGGATCCGTGAGGTTTCTGCTTAGTTCGTCTGCCAGAGCATTTGTCTTTCCTGGCAGGAATTGTGCTTGCCGGTGTACTTAATAAGTCAATGCTGTGTTCCACAAAGTCATGGCTTGTCTGCAGAGGGAGTAGGAATGTGTGCCTCCCTGCTTGTTTATGTACCACATGACTGTAGTATTGTCCATCTTTATCAGCAGTTGTCCTGGATGAAGTAGATCCTTGAATGATGTCAGGGCATTCTGAACAGCTAGCATCTCTTTTTGATTGATATGAAGATGCATTTGGTTTACGGGCCATGTACCCTGAATACATTTTCCTGCCATGTGGGCCCCCCAGGCATAATCTGATGCATCTGTTGTTAGTGTCTACCTGACTGTGGGTAAAGTGAATGGCTGTCCCTTGTTGTGGTGACAGGCATGTGCCCACCATAGAAACTCGTGTTGCAGGCAGGGAATGAGGGTAATTAATGTTTCCAGGCTGTGGCAATGTTGAGTCCAAACACTTTTTAGATACCATTGTAGTTTCCTCATATGCAGTCTTGCATATGGAATTAGCAGAATGCAGGATGCCATAAAGCCCAAAGCCTGCAGAATTTTTCTTGCAGATAACTGGGCATTTGTTGCAAACATTTTGAAGTAAGTAGTCGGTTGCCTTTGTTTGTCTGGCGTGAGATAAGCCATCTGGGCAGTTGTATTTAAGCTTGCACCCAGGAATATTATCTCTTGAGAAGGTACTAGTTTTGATTTCTTTTCATTTACTGTGTACCCTAGGCAAATTAGTAATCTTTTTACAAACGCCAGATGCTTTAGTAAAATGTCCTTGTTCTCTGCTTGAATAAGGCAGTCGTCCAAGTATGGATATATTTGAATTCCTCTTTGTCTGCAAAAGGCAATTACTGGTGCCAGGCATTTTGTGAACACCCTGGGCGTGTGAAGACCCTGGGTGCAGTAGATAAGCCAAAGGGCAGTGCAGAGAATTGGTAGTACATTGAGCCAGCTATGAATCTGAGGTATCTTCTGCAAGATTGTCTGATTGGGACATGCAGGTATGCCTCTTTTAGGTCCAAAGTTACAAGCCAAGCCTTCTTGCCCAGCATAGGCAGCAGCTGCTGCAGAGTCAACATTTTGAATTTTGGAACGTCCAGAAATGTGTTAGAATAGACCAGTCCAGTATTGGTCTCCAGGCTTTGTCCTTTCTGGGTACCAAGAAAGGTCTGGAGTAAAATCCTTGTCCCTGCTCTTGCTGTGGTACTCGCTGAATGGCCCTCATGTCCATGAGGGATGAAACTTGCTTTTGTGCCTCTGCCCATTGATTGTGTGGCAGGTCTGGCATACCTTTTGCCCTTGGCAGGGTGTGAAAATGGAACCTGCAGCCCTGAGACACTATATTCAGGACCCATTTGTCCTGGGTGATCATGTGCCAATTTTGTGAAAAAAGTGCTAATTTTCCCCCTAAGGGGGCTGTCAAAAGATAAGTGCTTGGTGCTGGCAGAGGAAAGTCATTGGGACTGTTTCCTGTATGGCTGTGATTTGTCTTCTCTGCTTTTGGAGGTAGGAGCACCCCATTGTTTAGGCCTATATGAGCCTTGGGGCTGGTATCTGCCTCTAGGGCGTCTGTATCTGCCTCTTTGTGGCCTGTCTGACACTGGAAAGGACCAATTCTTAGTAGGCCAGTTCCTGCTAAATCTGGGTGGCTGTACCTGTAGGAAATCCTTAGCTGTCTGCATAGATTTCGCTTTATCCTCCATTTTCTTCAACACCTCTTCTACTTTAACACCAAAGTATCATGCTGTAATGGAGCATCCAATAATTTTGCTTTAACATGATCAGGCAGATTCTGTTCCTTTAACCAAGCATGCCTCCTAATGACAGAACCTGTAACAGCGGCCCTGCAGGAGGCCTCCAGAGAATCAAAACCACATTGCAAAGTATGCTTTCCCACTTGTTCAGCTGCATGCAATAAATCCTGCATTTCCTTGTTTTCTGCACATTCAGAATTTGTCAACATTTTCTGTTTAAGCAGTGACATTAAGTATTGCTGATATTTAAGTATATGAAACTAACAATTTAAAGCCCTTACAGCCAAGGTAGCAGAAGTGTAAACCTTTTTCCCCCCCATCTGTCCAGAGCCCTTGAATCCCTATCAGAGGGGATAGGGTTTTTTGCAGTGGAAGCCTTGACTCCTTTGGGACCCTGAGATATAGTTTCTGGGTCAGCAGCAGGGTTTTTATAAAGAAATTTATGTGAATCTGAAACCCTGTAGTATCTGTCTGGCTTAACAGGTGCAGGAGGTAAATAAAGAGCCAGGAGATAGGCCGGACTCTGAAAATACATCATCTACAATGTCTAAAACAGGGGGAATAGCAAGAGGCCTGTGCTGAGGTAGTAAAAGAAGATATCCGAGCCTTTTCTTAGATTCTGAGTAATCTTGGCTTTCCCAGTGAAAGTGCTCCCTCATGTTATGCAGAGTTTCCCCAAAGAATAATCCTCAGGAGGAGAGGCTGAAGGGATAGATTCTTCAGCATCAGAATCCTCATAGGGAGGAAGAGAGTATTCCTGTTCAGAAGAGGAGTCAGAGGAAATGGAAACCTGACCTGAAGATTCATATTCTGTCTCTTGCCTAGGCCTCTTTATCAGGAGGGGGATGGGAACTCCTGATCAAAGTAATTAGGTCTTCGGCCATTTTGAGCATCTGTTTTTTTAGGCATGGAGGCCTGTCCCTGGGATTGCTGCACTTGTTTCTTTGTCTTTAGTGGTGCTTTAGTTTTTGCCTTTGAAGCTGAAGTCGGTTTTAAATATAACTGTGTAGGCCTGAAAACACCCTCAGAAGCCGATGCCTGCTTAGCAGCTCCAGACCCATCTGAGGGAATATTTTCCGAGTGTCAAATACCTTGAGTTTCCTGTGGCCTAGTCGGCTCCACTTGGGAGTCAGAGGCGGCCTGCGGCTCTGAGGTAGCGGGCGTCAGGGGCTGCGAAAGCACCTCACGGAGAACCGGCGACTGGCTTAGAAGAAGTTTCATCAGTTTTGGACCTCTGATGCCTGTCCTTTTCCTTGCGTTTCTTGTGAATTGCGGTAGTCGGATGACTATCCGATGACATCATGTAATTAAATCTTCGGCCAAAGTAATGAAAAGCAAAATCGTGCCGACACTTAATAGTGCGTTGGTTAAATCTAGCACAAAACCTGCAATTAGCAACGTCGTGATCAGGGCCTAGGCAAGGAATACAATAAGAATGGAAGTCTTTATGAGGTATTTGCTTCCCACAAGAAATGCAATTAACTTTTTCTGACATCGGTCTGGAGCAAGAAAAAAATTTCCCCAACGGGGTACTTAGCTTTACATGAAGACTTCAGATCTGAAATTCGAACACGAAAATCTCAGGAGTCGGCCGACCAGCACTTGCGAACTCCTTTTGCTTCGGGCATCGCGCGGCAAGAAAGACTGAAGAAAATGGCGTCGGCTGCATCTTTTATACCCCTGGTGCACCGACATCAGGGAAGAGGCGACAGCAACCGACGTTGGACCAAGACTTTGGAATTCAGGCCGACTGCGGGTAGCCTGCCAGCAGGATAACCCAAGTGTAATGACTGCAACAATGAAACACGATGAACATCAGCAAAGCCAAACAGTGAGGGACCCAATGAAAGAACTCTTAGAACAAATTACTGTACAAAACCAAAGACCACCAGGCAAACAATAAAAAAAAAAGGTTTAAGGCATAAATGAAGTTCATACGTAAAAAGCAAGATGTGTAGGCTCCATCCATTAAGAAACACCCTACCTCTGCTGCTCTCCTGTCTCCAACCAAGGCCCCCAAAACAATCTAAAGTTCACTACTGAAGATCTTTAAAGTGGCCAGATAAAAAGACAGCCACAACCACGCATACAAAAAGTAGGGTCCAGACTTGTAAACTTCCCTGGCCAAAGATAGGTGACAGTCTTTCACCTCTGTTAAAAAAGTCATTACCAAGCACATGTAGCCAAGTCCGTGAAAGATTAGGGTTGGAGGAGGGGAACAGAAAAAGTACAGTTTTGTACCTACCATAAATGTAGATGTTCGAGGGCTATTATAGCTGCAGTAATTACATATGGGTTTTCAGCCGGCAGGCGGTCCCTCGGTCGGCCGAATTCCAAAGTCTTGGTCCGGCGTCGGTTGTTGTCGCGTACTCTTCTGACGTCAGGAAGGCTAGAGTATAAAAGACACAGCCGACGCCATCTTCTTCAGTCTTTCTTGCCCCAGATGTCAGGTGCCCCCAAAAGGAAGGCAATACATAAATTAGTGTAATACACAAAAGTAAGCAAATAAAACATAGCAGGATAACCCAGTCAGCAGGTATGAATAGTTATTCAAACCCCAAGGTCTTACCAAGTGGGGAAGGAGGGTGGGAAACCTGTACTGCAGCTGTAATAGCCCTCGAACATCTACATTTATGGTAGGTACAAAACTGTACTATGTTCATCGTGCATTACAGCTGCAGTAATTACATATGGGTTGAATCCCAAAGCTATGCATAGGGTGGTAGGTACTATACGGAACTGGGTTGAGCTAGAATGCCCTGCAAAACTGCAGCAGCAAAGCCTGCTCTTGCTCTGGAGTATAAAGGCAGATGGTAGTGCTTTGTGAAGGTATGTACAGAACTCCAAGTGGCTGCCTCCAAGATATCTTTAGTAGGCACTCCTCTGAGGAAGGCTGTAGAGGTGGCTGTGGCCCTAGTGGAGTGTGGTCTGATACCAGTAGGTACGAGTTTTCCATGATAGGAGTAACAAAAGCGTATGCAGTGACCAATCCACTTGGAAATGGTCTGTTTAGTTACAGGTTTCCCTTGACCCCCCACAGCATAGGAAACTAGGAGTTGATCTGATTTTCTTAAGGATTTGGTTCTGTCCAAGTAGTAACGTAGCTGCCTATGGATGTCTAAAGAATGAAGCAGCCTTTCCCCTTTGTTTTGAGGTTTAGGGTAGAAGGTAGGAAGGTGTATGGCCTGGTTTAAGGCTACCCTAGATACCACTTTAGGCATAAAGGAAGGGTTGGTACGCAGGGAAACCCTGTCCTGATGGAATATGAGGAATGGCTGCACCGCCATGAGGGCCTGTAACTCAGAAACCCTACGAGCTGAAGTGATGGCCAGGAGAAAAGCTGTTTTCCAGGACAAATATTGTAATTCTGCTGAAGCAGCTGGTTCAAAGGGAGGCAATGTCAATTTTTCCAGTACATAGTTAAGGTCCCAAGCTGGCACTGGTTGTTTCCTTGGAGGTATTATGTTCTTAGCCCCTCTGAGGAACTGTCGCAGGAGTGGATGTGAGAATAAAGGAGGATCCATGTTGAATTCTGCAGAGATTGCTGAGGCATGTATCTTGATTGAGGAAAATGAAAGTCCCTTGCTCAAAAGTTCAGCTAGGTACTGTAAAATCTGAGGCAGGTTTAATTTTCTAGGATCCTGCCTTCGTTCTTCATTCCAACAGCAAAAACGCTTCCATTTTGCCGAGTAAGCTTTTCTTGTAGATGGTCTTCTGGCCTCCAAAATGACATCCTGCACTTCTTTGGAGAGTAGTGTCTGATGTGAAGTTAAGGAATTTTCCATGCAGCTAGGCTGAGAGTTTTCAGCTGACTGTGTAGGGTTTTGAAATTGTTCTGCGTCAGCAGTAGAGGTGTTAGAGGCAGGGGCCACGGAGGAGTGTGTGTTAGGCTCCTCAAGAGTGGATACCAATGTTGTCTCGGCCAGTCTGGAGCAATCAGTATCATCCTCGGCTTGTCTGTTCTTACTTTCAAAAGCACCTTGGGCAGTAGAGGTAGTGGTGGGAATGCATAAACTGACCAAGTTGTCCATGTGAATGAAAGGGCGTCCACTTTCCAGGCCTTTGGGTGGAAGGTCCTTGAGCAAAACCTTTTTAATTGATGATTTTTGTGGGAGGCAAAAAGGTCTATGTCTGGCCTTCCCCACACTTGAACAATCTCTGTGAATACGTGTGGATGTAGCTTCCATTCGTGAGGGTCTGTCATATGCCTGCTCAGAGTGTCTGCCAGTGTGTTTTCCATTCCTGGCAGGTACTGAGCCTGAAGTTCCATTTGTCTTTCCAGAGCTAGGTTCCAAAGAGTCATGGTTAGTCTGCACAAGGGGTATGAATGAGTTCCTCCGTGTTTGTTTATGTACCACATTACTGTGGTGTTGTCTGTTCTTATGAGCAGTTGTCCTGGATGCAGGAATTCTCTGAACGCTGAGATTGCATTTATTACTGCCAGCATTTCTTTTTGATTGATGTGAAGGTGCTTTTCTGTTCGGGGCCATCTGCCCAGAATGCACCTGTCCTTCATGTGCGCTCCCCAGGCATAATCTGAGGCATCTGTGGTTATGACTTGTGTAGCTTGAGGCTTGCAGAATGGGAGGCCTTTGTTTACTTGGCATGCTTGGGCCCACCATATGAATTCCTTTTGAAGACAGGGAATTATTGGAATCTCCACTTCTAAGCTGTGACTGTGTTGAGACCATAGATTTTTTAGGTACCATTGAAGTTTCCTCATGTGCAGCTTTGCGCATGGGATTAGAAGAATGCAAGATGCCAGGAATCCCAGAGCCTGCAGGATTTTCCTTGCAGTAAGCCTGGTACTTTTTGCAAGCATTTTGAAGTAATGAGATAGTTGCCCTTGTTTTTCTGCTGTAAGGTAAGCCATCTGGGTGTTTGTGTCCAAGTTGGCACCCAGGAAGGTTATTTTCTGAGAGGGTGTTAGCTTTGATTTCTCCTTGTTGATGGTGTATCCCAGAGAAAGCAGTAAGCGCGTCACATATGCCAGATGTTTCAGAAGTACTTGTTTGCTGTCCGCTTGGATCAGGCAGTCGTCCAGATAAGGGTAAATTTGTATCCCTTGAAGTCTGCAGTATGCAATCACTGATGCCAGGCACTTGTGAATACTCTGGGCGCAGTAGATAAGCCAAAGGGCAATGCAGAGAATTGGTAGTGGTTTGAACCTGCAAGAAATCTGAGGTATCTTCTGCAACTTTGTCTGATTGGGACATGCAGGTATGCCTCCTTGAGGTCCAATGTTAACAGCCAAAACCCCTTGCCCAGCATGGGAAGGAGTTGCTGTAATGTGAGCATCTTGAATTTTGATACGAGAAGAAATGTGTTGAGAATGGATAAGTCCAGAATGGGTCTCCAGTCGCTTCCTTTTCTTGGCACCAGAAAAAGCCTTGAATAAAAACCTTGTGCTTGTTGGTGCGTAGGTACCTTTTGTATAGCCCTCATGTTTAGGAGCTTTGCGATTTGTAGTTGTGCCTCTACCCTTTGATTTTGTGGTAGATTTGGCATGCCTCTCATTTTTGGAAGAGTGTGAAAATGAAATTTGTAGCCTCTGTTTATTATGTCCAGAATCCATTTGTCTGTTGTGACAATATGCCAATTGTTTGCAAATAGTGCCAGTTTTCCTCCCAAAGGTGCTGCCAGTTGAATTTTGCTTGGCATGGAAATGAGGGAGTCATTGAGTCTGTTTTCTGTACTGCTGTGCACTGTCGTCACCACCTCTTGGTGTTGGTGATTGCCATTGTCTGCCTCTGTAGGACCCTTGGGGTTGTCCTCTGCCCCTTCCGCGTCTGTATCTGCCTCTTTGGGTCTTGTCAGTGGTTGGAAAGGACCAGTTTTTTGACGGCCAATTCCTGCTGAACCTTGGTGGCTGAACCTGTAAGAAAGCTTTGACAGTTTGCATAGATTTTGCTTTTTCTTCCATTTTACGTAATATATCCTCAGCATTAGCACCAAAAAGAACATCCTTATGTAAAGGTGCATCCAGAATTTTTGCTTTCACCTGGTCTGGAAGATTTTGTTCCCTTAGCCATGCATGTCTGCGAATGACTGCTCCGGTGGCGGCCGATCTGCTGGATGCCTCTAGGGCATCATAACCACATTGCAAGGTGTGCTTGCCCACTTGTTCAGCACAATGCATCATATCCTGCAACTCTTTTAAATCTGGTTGTTCAGGCTGTGACATTTTGGTTTTTAATTGTGATAACAGAAATTGCTGATATTTAATCATATGAAACTGGCAGTTTAAAGCCCTCATGGCAAGGGTGGCCGAGGTGTAAACCTTCTTACCCCACCTTTCTAGAGATCTAGATTCCCTTTCCGCAGGTAGTGGATTCTTGGCCGTGGAAGCCTTAATTCCTTTAGGGCCTTGAGAAATAGTTTCAGGGTCTGCATTATGGCCTTTGTAGAGGAACTGATGAGAATTAGGAACTCTGTAATACCTATCCGGCTTAACTGGTGCAGGAGGCAGAGAATCAGGATTAAGACAGGCCTCCGAGTATACATCATCCAATACCTCCAAAACAGGGGGAATAGCCAAAGGTCTATGCTGAGGTAACCAGAGAAATTCCCTAAGCCTTTTCTTGGAGTCTGAAAAGTCTTGGCCTTCCCAGTGGAAGTGCTCTCTCAAGGAGTGTAAAGTTTCCCCAAAGGAAAAATCCTCAGGGGGGGATACAGAAGGAATAGACTTGCTCTGCATCCGAATCCTCGAAGGGTGAATAAGAGTGTTCTTCAGCATCAGAATGTTCTGATAAAATGGATTCTTGGTCAGAAGGAGGAGTATCCTCCTCTACTCTGGGTCTCTTGTCCGGAGGGGCCTGGGAGCCTCTGATAAGAGTGATAAGGTCTTCAGCCATTTTAAGCATGTGCTTCTTAGGCGTAGGCCCAGGTCTTGGGCCTTGTGAAGCAGGCCTAGAAAGTTGCTTGGCTGATTTGGCTTTAGTAAAGGCCTTGATGGAGAAAGAAGATGAAGGCCTAAATACACCATGGGTGGATGTAGATCTATCCACATTGGTGGGTTCGACATGAGCAGGGGCTTCGGTTGTAGTTTGGGAAAGGACGAAGAACCAGCGGTCTCAGGTACAGACGACCCGCCGAGAGTGTCATCGGTAGTCAGGGACTGCAAAGGCGTCTCACTGAGAACCGGCCACGTGGAGCTTGTTTGGCGTGGTGTCGGTGGAGACCGCAGTTCTCGACTGACTGTCCTTTTCTTTGCGTTTTCTGGACATAGCGGTAGTCGGAGTATCCGACGACATTTTATAATTAAACGCTTTACCAAAATAGTGCTGGGAACTCAGCCCGGCTTGATAGTGCGTTTATTGAAGGTAGCACAAAGCGGCAGCCCGAGGCGTCGTGGTCTGGGCCCAAACAAGGTATGCAAAGGGAATGGAAATCCTTATGCGGTATTTGCTTCCCACAAGAAATACAATTATTAACTTTTTGACATCGGTCTGAGGCAAGAAAAGATTCCCCAACGGGTACTTAGCTTTAATGAAGACTTGGATCTAAATTTTTCGTAATTCAGGAGCTGGCCGACCGGCACTTGCTAACTGCTTCTGCCGGGCACCGCAGCGGCAAAAAGACTGAAGAAGATGGCGTCGGCTGTGTCTTTTATACTCTAGCCTTCCTGGCGTCAGAAGAGTGCGACAACAACCGGCCGGACCAAGACTTTGGAATTGCCGACCGAGGGACCGCCTGCCGGCTGAAAACCCATATGTAATTACTGCAGCTGTAATGCACGATAAACATCTGAGTTGACCAGTTCTTCATCTTACAGATGAACAATGAACAAACGCTTAGGATTTTCTTGCCACCCTTACAAGGGCATCTGGACAACCTACAAGGTTTATTCAATCAGCCAAGCTATCATGAGAAGGAAACCATCTTGACCAAGGGCTAGTGCTTTCTCCACCCAAATAGGAATGACATAATGAAAAGATGAGACCCTGAATGATATAGAAAATGAATGCCTTCAATGCTCCCATGTCATTATCAAAATAAAACTCAGATACTTCGTTCTGAACATAGAAAACTGGCAAAAAAATCAGAAGGAATGCAGCAGAAAGCAACATTCTCTGCCAGACCACCAAGAACAAAACAAACTGCCCAGACGAGCAAGTCCCCTGGAAAACCATAGCCTTATTTGTATTTATTTATTTTTTGCTCCTCTTCTGCTTCATTCCTTCCAACTCTACCCCAGCACAACCCATCCATTACCATGTCTACCATCATTTCCTACTGCCCCATAACTTTCTCTATTCTAAGGTTGGGGTTGGCGTGGAAAATAAGAGCATCCTGGTGGGATCATGCAGTAGACTTCTATTGGGATTTTTTTTCAATCACGACTTACCCCTTGGCATCCCTCCCTCCCCTGTATTCATCTGTTACATCAGAGGGCTACTCCACTCTATAGGCCACACCTCTCCATAGGGAATACCTAGACTGACACTCTCCTCCTCTGGAATGAGTAAGCCGACCTTTCACTGTCACTGCCTCAGACACCTGAGCCACTAATCAAACCCATGTCAGCCGGGCCATAAATAGGGCTTTATCCTTCTACACCATCAACAGCACATTTATTAACAGCAAAGAGAAATACCTTTCGAGTGCCCAATCACTAGAAGTTAATCTACTGAAACATCACTTCACCATCTGACTGCCCTACCTGACAAAAAAAGGTTCTTGCTTCACACAATCCACCAGGACAGCAACATGCTGATAAAGAAGCACATCTCACAACCCATCAATGCCTGTTAAACAAGCTCATCCAGTGAGCTTACCCTTCTCACATTACAGAGACAACCACGGAGAACAACTGCAGCAAAGCAAGTGGGCCTGAAATGAACAGGGATTCAATATCAAGAGATGCATCAGGAAATAATGATTTTGCCAAAGACAATGTATTCCAAAAGGAACTGTATACCTAAAGTACAGTTGTGTACACTTACCATATATGTAGATGTTCGAGTGTATTCACTGTTGTAGTCATTACATTTGGGTAATCTGCTTGCAGGTTGCCCTCAGTCGACCTGATTAACAAAGTCTTTGGTCCTGCGTCGGTTGCTATCCCTTCTTCCATGATGTCAGGTAACCAGGGGTAAAAAACATGCAGCTGACGTCATTACATCAGTTTTTCTTGCCCCAGATGTCAGGTGCCCCCCCTAATGGGGAGCAATTAAACAAAAACACAAAGGTATACCTCCAACAAAAAAGTAAATACACCAAAAAGGCTTTTAAGCATAGTAAAGGAAAGTAGAGGTATAGCCAAAAGAAGTTAGGGGGCAGGAGGGAGGGTAACCGGGACTGCAACAGTGAATACACTCGAACATCTACATTTATGGTAAGTGTACACAACTATACTATGTTCTTTGTGTTTCACTGTTGCAGTCATTACATTTGGGTAGATTCCCAAAGCTATGGTTGGGAGGAGGAGTTAAGATAGCATTAGGGCCAGCTATACGGCCCTGCAAGACTGCAGTGGCAAAGCCAGCTCTGGATTTAGAGAAAATTGGCAAATGATAATGCTTGGTGAAAGTATGTACAGAACTCCAGGTAGCAGTTTCTAGGATGTCCCTGGTAGGAACACATCTGAGAAAGGCTGTAGAAGTAGATGCAGCCCTGGTGGAGTGAGGTCTGATCCCCTTGGGGATAGGTTTTCCATGGTGCTTACAGCAGAAATTAATGCAATGGCTTATCCATTTAGAAATGGTTTGTTTTGAAATAGCCTTCCCCTCTGTCCCTGCAGCAAATGCTACCAGTAGTTGTTCAGATTTCCTTTGTGAAGTAGAATCTAAGTTGTCTGCGCACATCTAAGGAATGCAGAATCCATTCCCCTTTGTTCTGTGGATTGGGAAAGAATGTTGGCAAATGAATGGACTGATTAAGAGCCACACTGGATACCACCTTGAGCATGAAGGGTTCCGAGTGACACCCTGTCCGCATGAAAGATGATGAAAGGCTCCAATGTATTAAGGGCCTGTAATTCAGATACCCTTCTAGCTGAAGTGATTGCTAAAAGGAAAGCTGTTTTCCAAGAAAGAAATTTTAAGTCTGCAGTAGCAGCTGGCTCGAAAGGAGGTAGAGTGACTTTCTCCAATACAAAGTTAAGGTATACAGTACGAATGAAAATCTTTGAGGTATTTGCTTTCCACAAGTAATGCAATTATTAACTTTTACTGACATCGGTATGGAGCAAGAAAAAAGTTTCCCCAACGGGGTACTTAGCTTTAAGTTGAAGACTTCGGTTCTGAAACTCGAAAATGAAAATTTCAGGAGTCGGCCGACCAGCACTTGCGAACTGCTTCTGCTTCGGGCACAGGACAGCAAGAAAGACTGATGTAATGGCACCGGCTGCATGTTTTATACCCCTGACGTCATGGAAGAAGGGACAGCAACTGACGCAGGACCCAAGACTTTGTTAATCAGGCCGAATGAGGGCAACCTGCCAGCAGATTACCCAAATGTAATGACTGCAACAGTGAAACACAAAGAACATCACACAGGAAGCTTATGCAACCCTCACTAAAAATATGCAAAAAACCTACAACCTAAAGACGCAAACAGCAAGCAGATGGAAGAGTGTATATGGCCCCTCTGTAGAGACTACCTCTTTCCTACTCTGAAAATTCCAGGCAAGTCTTAAGGAAAAAGCTCTAAAGAGAATCGCAAGAAGTAGGAATTCAATGGAGTCTGGTAGTAAGGATTTCAGTGGTGTGTGTGTGTGTATTATATATATATATATATATATATACATATATATATATATATATATATATATATATATATATATATATATATATATATATATATATATATATATATACTTACACACACACATATTATTATATATATATATATATATATATATATATATATATATATATATATATATATATATATATATATATATATATGCACTGTAGTCATCCTAGCTAAAGCACTGACGGTGTCATCTCACAATCAGCCAAACGAATCTCACTAACATGAAAAGCCAAGTCAAAATCCCCTTTTCCAAGAACTTGCTCTCTACTGAGCCAAACAACAAAAGAATCATGATTAAGTTCTCATTTATCAAAGTGGACAGGAATTTGAGAAAGAGCACAAAATAATTAAAGGCAAAAACCAAACCTCAGAGAGGCAAAGCAAAAAATTCTCCTGACCAAGCCTAAGACACTGGATTCAATACTTAAAAAGAAAGGACCTGACTGCCTCCCCGATATGCAGGGATAAAGTCCTGACTGTTTCACAGGCAACCTGTGTTCTGTTAGCATTAAGGGTCCTACAAGGGATGATAGGAGTATGTGGCCATTGCCATCTTGTCCGTCATGGGGTCTACTTCACCATCTGGGTGACACATAGCAGTAGAAAGTACAGTTGTGTACACTTACCATAAATGTAGATGTTCAAGTGTATTCACTGTTGCAGTCATTACATTTGGGTAATCTGCTGGCAGGTTGCCCTCAGTCGGCCTGATTAACAAAGTCTTGGGTCCTGTGTCGGTTGCTGTCCCTTCTTCCATGACGTCAGGGGTATAAAACATGCAGCCGACGCCATTACGTGCTGGGTGTGTAGACTAAGCCAGGAGAAAGCTGTCTGAGGAGACGCATTCTTCTCTGAAGGAGGCAGCACCTATGGAGCACAGAGTTAGAAGGGGACTTGAGTCTGGCAGACTGGCCTGCACCGAACATCTGGCTCAAGCCTCTCAGCAGACTAGACTGATGTGGCCCTCTAGCCGTTAAAAGAATGGGCCAATTGGCTCTCACCAGGGCTAGGGGTACTTTGCTCCCATCAAAGGAAAGGAAGCAATGGTTCGGGGAGGCAATTGGAAAGGCCTAAGAACAGATGGGATTTAATAAAAAAAAAGCAAGCACTTATCAGGCTGACCATAAGCTCCACGCAGAGTGCTGTGGAAATTACAGAAAAATGTCAGCCCGTGGGAGACTAAAAAGAAAACTATTTGGGGCTTAAAATATAGTAGGCTTCCAACAAAGGCATGCACACAAGGACATACAGCCCAGAATCTGGCATTTCCAGGCTGAAACAAAAGCTTCCATAACAGCAGACCCCAAAGGGCGAGAAATAAATTACAAATCCCTCATACCCCAGAAAGACAAGACTTACTTGAAAGATATGAAAAAGAAGAAATCCAAGGAAGATGTTACCTACCACAAGGTGTCCCCCAGTTGAGATGGGGCTTCCCACTCCAAATCAAAACCAGGGACATCTAGGCTTGCAATAGGCTGAAAAAAATCCTACTCAACTAACACCAAAAGTAGCAAACCTGCTCCCATCATGCACATAATACTAAAGTGGCAGATGGGAAACACTCAGAAAAAGGAGGATGAAAGACTCCAGCAACAAGGGGGCCAAACACTACATACACAGTGTTTCAGAGGTCTACAGTTAACTTGGTGCAAATATCAATATCTGCCTAGAAAAGTAGATCTCCAACACCCTTTCAGCAAGCCAGTGTAGGACAAAAACAGCAGAGAAAGCCCACTAAGCCCAAGTTTAAAGGGAAACCTTTGGGCATTAAAGGTCAACTCTAGGTGAGATACAGAAACTAGACAGTCTAAATAAGAAGGCAGTACATACTGCCATCAGATTCAAGCACAAAAGTTAGTGTTGCAGGAATGACTCGTTTCCCAGTGACAGGAAGTGTGACTGAAGTAGAGGGGATTACCTCAAGCAAGGATTCCGAAAATGTGGGAAACAGCCCAAGCAAGATGGGAAGCTTCCTTACCTCCTTCCTCTCTGGACCCTGTTTTATCAAATGGGGAAAGCCCACCAATCAATCTCAACAAAAGACAGACATTCTCCATCCAGTCTGGGCACAAATGGTGGATTTAGGAGAAAATGACGAATATAGGAAAACAATGAGCACAACTCATTTGAAAGATTGCAAATGCCAACTGAAGTAGCCTAGAAAGAGATGTCAAAGTAAGAAGCAACTATAAAACCAGCGCATCATGAGGCAAACACATCTCTTATATAGCATGGGGTATCACTAATATGCAAACTAAGCATGGAAGCTTGATGTCACAGAAAAAAATATCTAGTAAGAGGGCTCTTGATAAGGGAAAACCCAACAAACACAAGCAACTTTATGTAAAATCCAATAGTTTTCCCTTGCAATTAATACAAAAAGACAACAATTTTCAAGAAGAGCTCTGCACCTTTTTCAATAATACAGCAATTAGTTTCTTAAAATTAAGTAAAGCAGCCCAAATCCTTGGAACAGCACTGACACATATGGCCTTACCAGCAGGCTCGTAGTTATTTCATTATCTCTCCCCTTCAACGTATAGACCACTGTTTATATTCTGTTGCTACAAACACAGCAACTAAGCATCACCAGAAAAAATATATCAGAGGTTCTGGATTTATTCCTACATAATCATTTTACACTATAAAAACAAATTTATATAAAAATTATAACAAGTTACACAATCTCCAAATTACAATTAATAAACATAATATTAACCTTGTGTAAAATGGGAATATAAACAAAATACAATTAGTAATGCCTGCATTAGGTTACTCAGGTACTTTATTGCCTCAAAAAATCTGCATATTAAAATAAAATTAAACTATATAATGAACTGCACCAGGTGACCGTGTATGGGATTACAATATTCAAGGACTCAACTCTCTGTTTGCATCATGAAGACATTTTCAAAGATAAAACAGAATCGACAGAAATAAGCTTCCAGTCTGCACTAACAGTATGCTGCTTTCAGTACAGGCCTTCATTGTTATCTGCCACACTGCTCTCAGAAGAGATCTCCATCACGTCTGAAAAAAAAAAGAAAGAAAAAGATGATACTGAGTGAGAAACAGAAAACTCAAGAATGTGTAAAGCATTACTATAACTACACAGTCTCATGTACATGAGCAAAGAAACAAACTCCAAACACAAACACACACAAACATCATGAAATGCATTACTGTGACTGACTGATTGCATGAAATAATATACATTTTTTGTCAAGTAATTTTTTTTTCCTATTTGCAGTTAAATGCAGAGCAACATTTGTGGCTAAAAGATACACTTTGGTTACTGAACTGTATTTCTCATCTTCTGTTTTCGTACTGTATAGTGTTGTTGCTGTTCTTGTCCTAATTCAATTACCACTAAAAAATTTTTTTTGTTTTCATAGGATGTTCTTCGTTTTCCATTGCTGCAGTCCTTACTATTGGGTATAGTCCGCGTCCAGTCGGCCCGAATACCAGAGTATAAGGCTGACGTCGGTCAGGGCGCATTAGACTGACGTCAGTACGTCAGGGTACTAATGCGCATGACCGACGTCATATCCTCAGTCTTTTTTGCCGCATGGTCCGATGCAGAAGCAGTTTTGCGAGTGCAGGTTGGCGTTCTGAAATATTTCCGAAACCGGAGTTTCAGACCGAAACAGAGTTGGCTAAGTACCCGTTGGGAACATTTTGGTTTTTCTTGCCTCAGTATTTTACGGATGTCAGAAAAAGTGAATAACTGTATTTCTTGTGGGAAACAGATACCTCATAGGGATTACCATACCGTGTATACCTTGTTTAGGGCCTGAGCACGGCGTTGTTGGTTGCGCTCTTGTGCTAGGTTTAACAAACGCACTATTAAGAGGAGGTTAGACTGTGCCAGGTTAGTGTTTGGGAAGCGTTGAATTATAAAATGCCGCCGGATGTTCCGGCCCGCTTCCAAGAAGCGCAAGGACAAAACAGTGAAGCCTAGGGTTGATGAACCGGCAGTCCCGGACGTCGGTTCTTTAGAAGGCTCAGTGGAGCCAGAGGTTTTGCCAGGAGTTTCCATGGAGTCTCAGGCAGAAACTTTACTGTTACAGGATGTGCCTTCTCAGGAGGTAGGCCAGGCTGAGGGGGCTTCTCAGGTAACTGTTCTTCCCTCTCTTCCCAAGGTAGTTAGAGCCTCTCCTTCTGTTGCCAAAACTTCTTTGAGAGGTAGGCCTAGTTCAGCTTCAGTGGGGCTTCTCCTAGCATTTGGGTTCTGTACCCAAGAAACATATGCTTAAAATGGCAGAAGATTTGATTACTATGATTAGAGGTTCTATGCCGCCGCCTGATAAGAGGCCTAGGGTGGAACCGAGTTTGATAGTTTTGAACAGTGTTCAGAGGCTTCAGAGTCTTCTGGAAGACTTGCAGGAGTATCCTACTTATTCTGATTCTGATGTGGATGATTCCACTCCTACAGCTTCTCCTCCTGAGGATTTCTCATTTTCAGAGACTCTGCATTCCATGAGGAGCACTTTAAATGGGAAGGCCAGGATTACTCTGATTCCAGGAAAAGGCTTAGGGAATTCTTGTTTTACCCCAGCATAGGCCCTTAGCTATTCCTCCTGTGTTGAATGTGGTGGAAGATGTTTTGCAGAGGCTTCCTGAATCCTGACTCTTTGCCTCCTGCTCCTGTTAAGCCTGATAGGTATTATAGGGTGCCCGAAGCTCATAAGTATTTGTTTAAGAGTCCTAGGGCGACCCAGAAACTATTTCTCAAGGGCCTAAAGGTGTTAAGGCTTCTGTGGTTAAAAATCCTGTTCCCACTGATAAAGAGGCAAGGGCCTTGGATAGGTGGGAAACGAAAGTGTATACTTCTTCCACTCTAGCCATGAGGCGTTGAATTGTCAGTTTCACATGCTAAAATATCAGAATTATCTCCTTTCACAATTAAAATCTAAGGTGGATGCTTTGGCGGAAGGTATTGAGTGTAAAGAGTTGCTGGACTTGGTTCATGTGTCTGAGCAAGTGGGTAAGCATTCTTTGCAATGTGGTTTTGATGCTGTACAGGCCTCCTCGAGGGTGGCTGCTGCTAGTTCTGTTCTTCGCAGGCATGCCTGGTTGAAGGATCAGAATTTAGCTGAGCATGTTAAGACAAGGATTTTGGATGCTCCTTTACAGTCTGATGTGTTGTTTGGATCGCCTGTGGAAGCAGTTTTAAAGAAAATGGAGGACAAAGCTAAGTCTATGCAAACTGTTAAAGATTTTTTGCAGGTGCAGCCACCGAAGTTTAGTAGAAATTGGCCTGCTAAGGGGTGGATATATCCTGCTTATGATTCCCAGTCTAGGGGTAGGTCTAGACGTGGTAGGGGCAGGGCTCAAGGTTCTTTTAGGCCTAGAACAGGGAGTTCACCTGCTCAGACTTCTGGTGAGGGCAGGGGTCAGTCCTTTCGTAAACAGACCCAATGACATGTCTTTTCAGCTGCCAGTAGATTCTCGTCTGGCAGCTCCTTTGGGAGGAAGACTGTCTCTTTTCAAAGAAAATTGGGATTTAATTACTCAAGACAAATGGGTGTTGGATATCATTCACCACGGTTACAGATTTTATTTCCATACAATGCCCCTTTCAAAGGCATGCCAGACGTTCCTCCTCCACAAAGAAAGGAGGCTCACAAGCAAGTTTCTCAGTTACTCCAGATGGGGGCCATTCAGCCAGTCCCTGTATCAGAAAGGGGCCTAGGATTTCATTCTCGCCTGTTCCTAGTACCAAAGAAGGGGAACACGTGGAGACCAATTTTGGATTTATCTCTCCTCAACACTTTTCTGGACATTCCCAAGTTCAAGATGTTGACGTTACAACAGCTTTTACCTCTGCTGGGCAAAGATCACTGGATGGTAACTTTAGATCTCAAGGAAGCTTACCTTCATGTGCCTATAAGGCTAAGTTGCAGGAAGTATCTGCGGTTTCGAGCTGGAAATTCTCATTATCAGTTCTCTGCATTGCCCTTTGGCTTATCTACTGCCAGAGTATTCACAAAGGTTCTGGGTCCAGTGATAGCTTACTTCAGGCTTGAAGGAATTCAAATCTATCCTTACTTGGGCGACTGCCTGATTCTGGCTCAAGAAAAGGAAGACCTTCTACAGCATCTGGAATATGTTATAGCAGTGCTAAGATGCCTAGGGTATTCTGTGAACGAAATAAAGTCCAGTCTAGTACCCTCTCAAGACATGTGCTTTCTGGGTGTGAGACTGAATACAGCAGCCCAGATGGCCTTTTTAACCCCGGACAAACAAAAGAGTCTGTCACTTTACTTCCATCAACTATCTCATCAGTCCGTGCTGACTGCAAGGACAGTCCTTCAAGCATTAGGGTTCATGGCATCTTGTATTCTGGTGCTTCCCAATGCCAAACTGCATATGAGGAAGCTACAATGGTATCTCAAAAATGTATGGACACAGCACTGCCAGGATTTGGACACTGTCATTCAAATAATACCTTGCCTTCAAAAAGAATTCTTGTGGTGGGCTCAGGAATGTCACCTAAACAAGGGACTCTCTGTGACCCGGCCAGAGGCAAGTCAGATTTTAACGACAGATGCCTCGGACATTGCTTGGGAGCTCATCTAAATGGAAAGTGGATACAAGACAAGTGGCCTGCCAGACTACAGCATCTACATATCAACATGAAGGAGATGTTAGCAGTCCAGTTTGCATTAATGGCTTTCAAGGAGTTACTTCTTCCAGGGCAGGTGTTGATTCTAACAGACAACACAACTGTCATGTGGTACATCAACAAGCAAGGGGGAACACATTCTTATCCTCTATGCAGGCAAGCAATGATTTTATGGGAGACTGCGCTAAGCTTGCAACTAACTCTTCAGGCAAGGTTTCTGCCAGGAGCACAGAAAGTACAGTTTTGTACCTACCATAAATGTAGATGTTCGAGGATTCCCTTGCTGCAGTCCTGACAATTGGGTATAGTCCGGGTCCCAGTCGGCCCGAATACCAGAGTATAAGGCTGACGTCGGTCATGGCGCCTTAGACTGACGTCAGTACGTCAGGGTACTAATGCGCATGACCGGCGTCATTTCCTCAGTCTTTTCTTGCCCCAGATGTCAGAAGACCCAAAAAGACAAGTCCCAAAAACAACCTGCACCAAAAAACATGTACAATATATACAGTAATATATACAAAAAATATAAGCATGTAAACTCACCTACACAACCACCCTGAAACACAGAGGGGAAGGAGGGAGGGTAAATTGGACTGCAGCAAGGGAATCCTCGAACATCTACATTTATGGTAGGTACAAAACTGTACTATGTTCTTCGTCTTCCCTTGCTGCAGTCCTGACAATTGGGTAGAATCCCAAAGCAGAGGTAAGGGAGGCTGGCAAATTATAAAGTAGCAGGAGCTGACAACATGCCTTGTAAAACAGCTGTGGCAAAACCAGCTCTAGTCTTAGAGTATATAGGCAGGTGATAATGCCTAGAGAAAGTATGCACTGAACTCCAAGTAGCTGCTTCCAGAATATCCTTAGTTGCCACCCCTTAGAAATGCTGTTGAAGTGGCAGTAGCCCTAGTGGAATGAGGCCTAATCCCAGCTGGAACCTCTTTGCCATGATGGGAATAACAAAATGCAATGCAAAAGCCAATCCACCTAGAAATAGTTTGTTTTGACACAGGCTTGCCCTGTGAAGTCAAAGCAAAAGAAACAAGTAACTGCTGAGACTGCCTAAAATCTTTAGTCCTGCTCAAATAATAACGCAATTGCCTGTGTACATCTAAAGTGTGCAAAATCTTTTCCCCTTTATTTTGAGGATCTGCAAAAACGTAGGCAAATGAATAGTTTGCTTTAAAGCCACACTAGAAACCACCTTAGGGATAAAGGAAGGTTTAGTACGTAATGATACCCTGTCCTTATGGAAAATCAAATAGGGCTCTACTGCCATAAGGGCCTGCAACTCAGACACCCTTCTTGCAGAAGTAATAGCCAACAGAAAAGCAGTCTTCCATGACAAATATTTCAATCCAGCAGTAGCTGCAGGCTCAAAAGGTTGTAGAGTAAGTTTTTCCAACACAAAATTGAGATCCCAAGCAGGAGTAGGAGCTCTACGTGGGGGTCTTATATTCTTTGCCCCTCTAAGAAACTGCTTGAACAAAGGATGCGAAAACAAAGGTGGGTCACAATCATAGTGAGCTGAAATTGCTGCAGCATGAATCTTTATGGAAGAGAAGGACAAACCTTTGTCCAATAATTCAGTAAGATATTGAAGAGCCACACTCAAATTAGGCTCTGAAATCTCCAAATTCTTTGCTGTACTCCAAAATAAAAATCTCTTCCATTTTTCTGCGTACACTCTCCTAGTACTAGGCCTTCTAGCTTCCATAATCACATTTAAAACTTGTTGAGGAAGCTGAGACCTACTGCTTCAACAGAGAATATGCCAAGCTGTGAGATGAAGAGATTGAAGCTTGACATTGAGCAGATGACCGTCCTTCTGAGATAACAGATGAGGAATCAGAGGTAAAGGCCATGGAGGCTTCTTTACAAGACTCCTTAGAAGTGGGTACCAGTGTTGCGAGGCCAATCTGGAGCTATCAAAATCATCCTTGGCCTGTCTTGTCTGACCTTTAGTAATACCTTTGGAAGAAGAGGTAGAGGTGGAAAGGCATAGACATGAAGGTTTTTCCAACTGAAAGACAGAGCATCCACTTTCCAAGCTGTGTGATGAAACCCCTTTGTGCAATACTTTGGCAGCTGGTGGTTTAGTGGAGAAGCGAACAGATCTATGTCTGGAGTTCCCCAGGACACTGTCAATTTCTGAAATACATGAAGATCCAGTTTCCACTCGTGGGGATCCATGATTTGTCTGCTTAATACATCTGCTAGGAGTTCTGTGCTCCTGGCAGAAACCTTGCCTGAAGAGTCAGTTGCAGGCTTAACGCAGTCTCCCATAAAATCATTGCTTGCCTACCTAGAGGATAAGAATGTGTTCCCCCTTGCTTGTTGATGTACCACATGACAGTTGTGTTGTCTGTCAGAATCAACACCTGCCCTGGAAGAAGTAACTCCTTGAACGCCATCAATGCAAACTGGACTGCTAACATCTCCTTCATGTTGATATGTAGATGCTGTAGTCTGGCAGGCCACTTGTCTTGTATCCACTTTCCATTTAGATGAGCTCCCCAAGCAGTGTCCGAGGCATCTGTCGTTAAAATCTGACTCGCCTCTGGCCGGGTCACAGAGAGTCCCTTGTTTAGGTGACATTCCTGAGCCCACCACAAGAATTCCTTTTGAAGGCAAGGTATTATTTGAATGACAGTGTCCAAATCTTGGCAGTGCTGTGTCCATACATTTTTGAGATACCATTGCAGCTTCCTCATATGCAGTTTGGCATTGGGAAGCACCAGAATACAAGATGCCATGAACCCTAATGCTTGAAGGACTGTCCTTGCAGTCAGCACGGACTGATGAGATAGTTGATGGAAGTAAAGTGACAGACTCTTTTGTTTGTCCGGGGTTAAAAAGGCCATCTGGGCTGCTGTATTCAGTCTCACACCCAGAAAGCACATGTCTTGAGAGGGTACTAGACTGGACTTTATTTCGTTCACAGAATACCCTAGGCATCTTAGCACTGCTATGACATATTCTAGATGCTGTAGAAGGTGTTCCTTTTCTTGAGCCAGAATCAGGCAGTCGTCCAAGTAAGGATAGATTTGAATGCCTTGAAGCCTGAAGTAAGCTATCACTGGAGCCAGAACCTTTGTGAATACTCTGGGCAGTAGATAAGCCAAAGGGCAATGCAGAGAACTGATAATGAAAATCTCCAGTTGAAACGCAGATACTTTCTGCAACTTAACCTTATAGGCACATGAAGGTAAGCTTCCTTGAGATCCAAAGTTACCATCCAGTGATCCTTGCCCAGCAGAGGTAACAGTTGCTGTAACGTCAACATCTTGAACTTGGGAATGTCCAGATAAGTGTTGAGGATAGATAGATCCAAAATTGGTCTCCACGTGTTCCCCTTCTTTGGTACTAGGAACAGGCGAGAATAAAATCCAAAGCCCCTTTCTGATACAGGGACTGGCTGAATGGCCCCTATCTGTAGTAACTGAGAAACTTGCTTGTGAGCCTCTTTTCTTTGTGGAGGAGGAACATCTGGCATGCCTTTGAAAGGGGCATTGTGTGGAAATAAAATCTGTAACCGTGATGAATGATATCCAGCACCCATCTGTCTTGAGTGATTAAATCCCAATTTTCTTTGAAAAGAGACAATCTTCCTCCCAAAGGAGCTGCCAGGCGAGAGTCCACTGGCAGCTGAAAAGGCAGGTCATTGGTTCTGCTACGAAAGGACTGACCCCTGCCCTCACCAGAAGTCTGAGCAGGTGAACTGTCTGATCTAGGCCTAAAGAACCTTGAGCCCTGCCCCTACCACGCCTAGACCTACCCCTAGACTGGGAACCATAAGCAGGATATGTCCACCCCTTAGCAGGCCAATTTCTACTAAACTTGGAGGCTGCACCTGCAAAAATCTTTAACAGTCTGCATAGACTTAGCTTTGTCCTCCATTTTCTTTAAAACTGCTTCCACAGGCGGTCCAAACAACACATCAGACTGTAAAGGAGCATCCAAAATCCTGGTCTTAACATGCTCAGCTAAATTCTGATCCTTCAACCAGGCATGTCTGCGAAGAACAGAACTAGTAGCAGCCACCCTCGAGGAGGCCTGAACAGCATCAAAACCACACTGCAAAGAATGCTTACCCACTTGTTCAGACACATGAACCAAATCCAGCAATTCTTTACACTCAATACCTTCCGCCAAAGCATCCACCTTAGATTTCAATTGTGAAAGGAGATAATTCTGATATTTCAGCATATGAAACTGACAATTCAACGCCCTCATGGCTAGAGTGGAAGAAGTATATACTTTCTTACCCCACCTATCCAAAGCCCTTGCCTCTTTATCAGAGGGTACAGGATTTTTAACCACAGAAGCTTTAACACCTTTAGGCCCCTGAGAAACAGTTTCTGGGTCCGCCCTGGGACTCTTAAACAAATACTTATGAGCTTCGGGCACCCTATAATACCTATCAGGCTTAACAGGAGCAGGAGGCAAGGAGTCAGGGTTCAGAGAAGCCTCTGCAAAAACATCCTCCACCACATTCAACACAGGAGGAATAGCCAAGGGCCTATGCTGGGGCAAAAACAAGAATTCCCTAAGCCTTTTCTGGAGTCAGAGTAATCTTGGCCTTCCCATTTAAAGTGCTCCCTCATGGAGTGAAGAGTCTCTGAAAATGAAAAATCCTCAGGAGGAGAAGCTGAAGGAGTGGAATCATCCACATCAGAATCAGAATATGTAGGAAACTCTTGCAAGTCTTCCACAGAAGACTCTGAAGCCTGTGAACACTGTTCAAAACTATCAAACTCCTGTTCCACCCTAGGCCTCTTATCAGGTGGGGGCATAGAACCTCTAATCAGAGTAATCAAATCTTCTGCCATCTTAAGCATATGTTTCCTAGGCACAGAGCCCGAAATGCTAGGAGAAGCCCCCACAGAAGCTGAACTTGGCCTACCTCTAAAAGAAGCTTTGGCAACAGAAGGAGAAGCCCTAACTACCTTGGGAAGAGAGGGAAGAACAGTTACCTGAGAAGCCCCCTCAGCCTGGCCTACCTCCTGAGAGGGCACATCCTGTAACAGTAAAGTATCTGCCTGAGACTCCATAGAGACTCCTGGCAAATCTTCTGGCTCCCCTGAGCCTTCTAAAGGACCGGCGTCCGGGACTGCGGTTCCTCACCCCTAGACTTCACTGTTTTTCCTTGCGCTTCTTAGATGAAGCAGGCGGAGCATCCGACGGCATATTGTAATTGCAACGCTTCCCAAACACTAACCTAGCACAATCAAGCCTCCTCTTAATAGTGCGCTTATTAAATCTAGCACAAGAGCGGCAACCAACAACGTCGTGCTCAGGCCCTAAACAAGGTATACACAATGTATGATAATCTCTATGCGGTATCTGCTTCCCACAAGAAATACAGTTATTCACTTTTTCTGACATCCGGTTAAATACTGAGGCAAGAAAAAACCAAAATGTTCTAGCGGGTTATTAGCCAACTCTGATTTGGTCTGAAACTCCGGTTTGAAAATCTCAGAACGCCAACCTGCACTCGCAAAATTGCTTCTGCATCGGACCATGCGGCAAAAAGACTGAGGAAATGGCGCCGGTCATGCGCATTAGTACCCTGGCGCACTGGCGTCAGTCTAAGGCGCCATGCCCGGCGTCAGCCTTATACTCTGGTATTCGGGCCGACTGGGACGCGGACTATACCCAATTGTCAGGACTGCAGCAAGGGAAGACGAAGAACATCTCCTTAGCAGATGTGTTAAGCAGACAAATCATGGATCCCCACGAGTGGAAACTGGATCTTCATGTATTTCAGAAATTGACAGTGTCATGGGGAACTCCAGACATAGATCTGTTCGCTTCTCCACTAAACCACCAGCTGCCAAAGTTTTGCACAAAGGGGTTTCATCACACAGCTTGGAAAGTGGATGCTCTGTCTTTCAGTTGGAAAAACCTTCATGTGTATGCCTTTCCACCTCTGCCTCTTCTTCCAAAGGTACTATTAAAGGTCAGACAAGACAGGCCAAGGATGATTTTGATAGCTCCAGATTGGCCTCGGCAACACTGGTACCCACTACGGAGTCTGGTAAGAAGCCTCCATGGCCTTTACCTCTGATTCCTCATCTGTTATCTCAGAAGGACGGTCATCTGCTCAATGTCAAGCTTCACTCTCTTCATCTAACAGCCTGGCATATTCTGTGTTGAAACACAGCAGGTCTCAACTTCCTCAACAAGTTTTAAATGTGATTATGGAAGCTAGAAGACCTAGTACAAGGAGAGTGTAGAAAAATGGAAGAGATTTTTATTTTGGAGTACAGCAAAGAATTTGGAGATTTCTGAGCCTAATTTGAGTGTGGCTCTTCAATATCTTACTGAGTTATTGGACAAAGGTTTGTCCTTCTCTTCCATTAAGATTCATGCTGCAGCAATTTCAGCTCACTATGATTGTGACCCACCTTTGTTTGCATCCTTTGTTCAAGCAGTTTCTTAGAGGGCAAGAATATAAGACCCGAGCTCCTACTCCTGCTTGGGATCTCAATTTTGTGTTGGAAAAACTTACTCTACAACCTTTTGAGCCTGCAGCTACTGCTGAATTGAAATACTTGTCATGGAAGACTGCTTTTCTGTTGGCTATTACTTCTGCAAGAAGGGTGTCTGAGTTGCAGGCCCTTATGGCAGTAGAGCCCTTTTGATTTTCCATAAGGATAGGGTATCATTACGCACTAATCCTTCCTTTATGCCTAAGGTGGTTTCTAGTGTGGCTTTAAACCAAACTATTCATTTGCCTACGTTTTATGCAGACCCTCAAAATAAAGGGGAAAAGATTTTGCACACTTTAGATGTACACAGGCAATTGCGTTATTATTTAAGCAGGACTAAGGATTTTAGGCAGTCTCAGCAGTTGTTTGTTTCTTTTGCTTTGAGTTCACAGGGCAAGCCTGTGTCAAAACAAACTATTTCTAGGTGGATTGGCTTTTGCATTGCATTTTGTTATTCCCATCATGGCAAGGAGATTCCAGCTGGGATTAGGCCTCATTCCACTAGGGCTACTGCCACTTCAACAGCATTTCTAAGGGGTGGCAACTAAGGATATTTTGGAAGCAGCTACTTGGAGTTCAGTGCATACTTTCTCTAAGCATTATCACCTTCCTATCTACTCTAAGTCTAGGGCTGGTTTTGCCACAGCTGTTTTGCAAGGCATGTTGTCAGCTCCTACTTCTTTATGATTTGCCAGCCTCCTTACCTCTGCTTTGGGATTCTACCCAATAGTAAGGACTGCAGCAATGGAAAGCGAAGAACATAGTACAGTTTTGTACCTACCATAAATGTAGATGTTCGAGATTCCATTGCTGCAGTCCAATTCTCCCTCCTTCCCTCTGTGTTTAGGGGTGGTTGTGTAGGTGAGTTTACATGCTTATATTTTTGTATATATTCTTGTATATATTGTACATGTTTTTGGTGCAGGTATTTTGGGACTTGTCTTTTTAGGGTCTTCTGACATCTGGGGCAAGAAAAGACTGAGGATATGGCCGTCGGTCATGCGCGTAGTACCCTGGCGTCAGTCTAATGCGCCTGACCGACGTCAGCTTATACTCTGGTATTGGCCGACTGGTGGACTATACCCAATAGTAAGGACTGCAGCAATGGAATCCTCGAACATCTACATTTATGGTAGGTACAAAACTGTACTTTCATTGGCTTGTACTAGGCCAATGACCAACAGGGCCTTTTTAAGCCTAAAGATGCATCCTAGATTTCTGACCAGTTCTGGTACCATTGATAAGTGCAAGCAGAGGCTTGCAAGATGAAACATTCACAAGTAGGGGGCTGGGAGAGTAACCACTTGCAGTACCTGCGCCCATTAGAGAGACAGGTGCCAAACCACAGCTTTAATATCCTGCCCCGAACCAAATGTCCAAATTACACTTGAATTGGGTTAGGGATGAACTCTACTTCACATAGATGGGGAGCCTATTCCAGAGAAGGGGTAGCCTCTGGGATGCATATCTCTCTCTTTCCAGCAGGTTCCATATCACAGGTAATGCTTTAGTCTTTAGAATGGGTAATTCTGGCACTGTCTGTTTTGTGGATATCCAAAAAGTACAGTTGTGTACACTTACCATAGTTCGAGTGTATTCACTGTTGCAGTCATCACACATTTGGGTTATCCCTGCCAGGGTAGCCCTCGGCCGGCCCGAATACCAGATACTTAGTATTTCTGCGTCGGTTGCTGTCGCTTGAGGACTGACATCAGGTCATCAGTAGTATAAAATAAGGCAGCCGACGCCATTACATCAGTTTTTCTTGCCTAAACTGTCAGGAGCCCCCAAGTAGGAGGCCAGGGTCTAGTGGAAGAAACCCCCACCAGTGGAAAATAAATACCAATATGTCCCTTGAAAGAGAAGAAAAGGGGGGTGGAGAGGGGGAACCAGGACTGCAACAGTGAATACACTCGAACATCTACATTTATGGCAAGTGTACACAACTGTACTATGTTCTTCGTGTTTCACTGTTGCAGTCATCATATTTGGGTTGATTCTCAAAGCTGAGGAAAAGGGGTGGAGGTAGTTGATGAAACTAGGGGCTGGCTAAAATGCCCTGCAAGACTGCAGAGGCAAACCCTGCCCTGGATTTGGAGAAGAGAGGCAGGTGGTAATGCTTGATAAAAGTGTGAACACATGTCCAGGTGGCAGCCTCCAGGATGTCCCTGGTGGGGACTCCTCTGAGGAAAGCCGGAGAGGTGGAAGCTGCTCTGGTGGAGTGTGTCCTGACCACCTTGGGGGGAGGCTTTCCATGCTGTTTGTAGCAGAAACGGATGCAGTGTGCTATCCATTTGCAAATGGTTTGTTTGAAGATGGCTTTGCCTTCTGCCCCTGTAGCAAAGTTAACCAGCAATTGTTCAGACTTTCTGAAGGATTTAGTCCTGTCTAGATAGAATCTGAGCTGTCTGTGCACATCTAGAGAGTGAAGACTCCTTTGTCCCTTGTTCTGGGGATTAGGAAAAAAGGTAGGCAAATGAATGGATTGGCTGAGAGCCACACTGGACACCACCCTGGGCATGAAGGATGGGTTAGTTCTGAGGGACACCCTGTCTGCATGTAAGATGATGAAGGGTTCCACAGCCATGAGTGCTTGCAGCTCACAGACTCTCCTGGCTGAAGTAATGGTCAGAAGGAATGCTGTCTTCCAGGAGAGAAATTTTAGCTCTGCAGAAGAAGATGGTTCGAAAGGAGGCAGGGTGACCTTTTCCAATACAAAATTAAGGTTCCAAGCTGGTGTTGGTGCCCTTCTGGGTGGCCTGAAGTTGCTAGCCTCTCTTAGGAACTGTTTGATCAAAGGGTGTGAGAAAAAGGGTCTGCTCGGTGGGAAAATGAGCAGAAATAGCAGAGACATGAATTTTTATAGAAGAGAAAGAGAGGTCACTGTGTAGTAGGTCAGCTAAGTAATCCAGGATGAAAGGGAGGGAAGGCTGTGCCGTACTGGCTCCCTTAGCCTGGATCCAGGTGCAGAACATTTTCCATTTATCAGCATAAGACTTTCTGGTGCTAGGACATCTGGCCTATCACAGATAAGATCCAGAACCTGCTTATTGAGGTTGGCAGATTGGCTCGGGGTTAGAGAATAAGCCAAGCTGCCAAAATGAGTGCCTGCAATTGGGGATGCAAGAACTCCCCTTCCCTCTGGGTCAGGAGGTTTGGAACCTGAGGAAGATGCCATGGGGGTAGCAACAGGCTGCGCAGTGAGAGGTACCAGTGCTGGCGGGGCCACAGGAATGGTCCTTGGTTTTTCCTCCCTTATTCTGAGCAGTGCCCTGAGGATGAGGTAGGGGAGGAAAAGCATAGAATGACAGACTGACCCAGGGGAAGGACAGGGCATCCACTTTCCAAGCCATTCAGTGATGCTCCCTGATGCAGAATTTACTGAGCTGATGGGTTGGTGTGGGAGACAAAGAGGTCGACCTTCGGTGTTCCCCATTTCTGAGTCATTACGGTGAAGGTACTTCTATTGAGTTGCCACTCATGTGGGTCCAGAAGATTTTTGCTTAATTGGTCTGCCAGAAAATTGAGAAAGCCTGGTAGGAATTATGCTAACAGGTGTAGTTGCATGGCAGAGGCTGTGTGCCAAAGTCTCATGGCCAGCCTGCATAGAGGGTAGGAGTGAGTCCCTCCCTGCTTGTTGATGTACCACATCACAGTGGTGTTGTCTGTTTGATTAGGAGAGCCGCTGGAGAGAAAAGGGGCTTCAAAGTTATCAAGGTGTGCTGCACAGCCATCATCTCTTTTTGAGTGATATGCAGAGGGATTTGCTGTGGGCCCCATTGGCCCTGTATGTACCTGCCATCCAGGTGTGCACCCCAAGCGTAATCTGATGAGTCTGTGGTGAGAGTCTGGGTGGTGGGGAGAAAGGCATTCCCTTGTTGTGGGAGCATGCTGTTGCCCACCAAAGAAAATCTTTTCTGAGGCAAGGAATTATAGGTAGAAGAGTTTCCAGGTCTTGAGACACCAAAGGCTCTTTAGGTACCACTGAAGTTTTTCATATGCAGTCTGGCATATGGAATGAGTGGTATGCAAGATGCCATGAACCCCAGAGCTTGCAGGATCTTCCTTGCAGTTAGCTGGGGCCTGGTGGCTAGTTGAGAGAAGTAGGCTGTCAGGAAAATTTGTTTCTTTGGAGTAAGGTATGCCATCTGGGAAGCTGTGTCCAGACTTGCTCCCAGGAAGATTATCCTTTGGGTGGGCACCTGTTTGGACTTCTTTTCATTGATTGTGTACTCTAGGGAGGTTAGCAGGGTCTTTACAAAGGCCAGGTGCTTCAGCAGCTTCTCCTGGCTGTCTGCCTGAATAAGGCAGTCATCTAGGTATGGGTAAATCTGAATATTTCTTTGTCTTCAAAAGGCAATGACAGGGCCAGACATTTTATGAAAATTCTGGGAGCAGTAGATAAGCCAAAGGGAAGCACAGAGAACTGAAAGTGTTGAGATCCTGCCCTGGAGCGAATATATTTCCTGCAAGATTGGAGAGCATGGGTAGCAGCTGCTGGAGGGTGAACATTTTGAACTTTGGGATCACCAGGAAGGTGTTGAGAATGGATAGATCGAGGATGGAGCATCAGGTGCCCTCTTTTCTGGGCACCAGAAAAAGTCTGGAGTAGAAACCTTGACCTATCTGTTCTGCAGGAACATGCTCTACTGCCCTCATAGAGAGCAGGGAAAGGATTATTTTTGAGCCTCTGCCCACTGATTTGGTTGTAGATCTGGGGAACCCCTTTTGGGGATGGAAGGGTGTGAAAGGAGAATTTATATCCCTGAGACACAATGTTCAGAACCCAGTGGTCCTTGGTAATGGTGGCCCAGTTGCTGGAGTGAAAGGAGAGTTTTCCTCCTAGGTGTAAATGAAGGTGGGAGAGGGAGGGGGTAGAGGAGATGAGTCATTGTGAGTTTTTACCATAAGGGGGTGGCTTAGAACTCCCTGGTTTTGAAGTGGAGGTATTGCACTGCTTAGATCTCTGCATTCCCCGGGACTGCTGTCTGAGGGGTCTGCTTCCACGGGGCCTAGGCTGGGCCAGTTTACTGGGAGCACGAAAGGACCAATGTTTGGAGGGACAATGCCTGCTAAACCTAAGGGACTGGACCCGCAAGAAATCCTTAACTGTTTGCACAGATTTTGCTTTTCTTCCATCTTTTTTAAGACCTCTTCTACCTTAGTGCCAAATAAGTTATCTTTGTGCAAGGGGACACCCAATAATCTAGATTTGACATGATCTGGCAGGAGCTGTTCCTTAAGCCATGTATGCCTTCTAATGACAGATCCAGTGACTGCTGCCCTGCAAGAAGCTTCTAGGAAGTCAAAACCACAGTGCAAGGTGTGTTTAATTACTTGACTTGCAGAATGCATTAACTCTTGTAAATCTTTAGATTCTGCCCAAGTAGGAAAGGAAGACATTTTTGTTTAAGGAGTTCCAAGGTAGGTTGCTGAAATTTCAGCATATGGAACTGACAATTTACTGCCCTGATAGCAAGAGTAGCTGAGGTGTATACTTTCTTACCCCATCTGTCCAAAGCTCAGGAATCCCTGTCTGATGGGGATTCTTAGTAGAGGTTGCTTTAATTCATTTTGGGCCTTGAGAAATAACCTCAGGGTCAGCTGTAAGATTTTTAAAAAGGTATTTGTGGAAGTCAGGAACTCTATAGTACCTGTCTGTTTTTCTGGGAGCAGGAGGAAGGGCATCAGGAGTCAAGCTATATTAGAAGAAAACATCCTCCACAACATCCAGGACTGGGGGGGGGGGGGTCAAAGGTCTGTGTTGTGGAAGATTCAGGAATTCCCTGAGTCTCCTTTTTAGACTGAGGGTAGTCCTGACTCTCCCATTGGAAATGCTCCCTTAAGGTATGCAGGGTTTCCCCAAAGAAAAAAAATCCTCTGGGGAAAAGGCTGAAGAAATGGAATCCTCTACATCAGAATCCTCATAAGTGGAGAGGGGTTGCAAGTTTTCATATTCAGATGCATCAGATTCATTGGACTCTTGTTCAGACAAAACTATAAGGGACAGATCTCTTTTCCCTTTGGAAGGGGTAGCTTGGCGTCCCCTGATCAGCATGATGAGGTCTTCTGCCATTTTAAGCATTTAAGACTGCGGCAAGGTAGCAGGCGCCTGAGAGTTGGCCATCGATTTCTTGGGTGTGGTTCATACCCTGGGCCTACGAAACTCAGTAGTTTTAGAAAGAACAGTAGTCGTGAAAGAAGACATCAGTTTGTGTAGAGATTCGGTAATGCAAAAGACTTCCTCGGAAGCTGGTGCCTGCTCAGTGGCTCTGGACCCATCCAAGGTTGAGATGCCCGTAGGATCCTTAGTCGAAGAAGACTTTTGCTGCATACCGGACTCCAAAAGGGTCTTGGTAGCGGCCTGCGAAGGGGCTATATCACATAGTCTAACTGCAATAAGTTTGAATACGAAAATGTCGAACTGGGAAGTTCGAAATGTCAAAATAGTGAAGCCGCGATACACCAAATTTTTTTCCCAGGGAAAAAAGTCAGTGGGTCGTTTCCACTGCTTTGCTATTTCCTCCACTGTGGTGGAATCTCGGAGCTGGTATATTTATGTAGGGGGGTGGGGTGGGGTGGAGGGTGAAGGCCCCCACATTAGGAACATTTTATAGTGTACGTGTGTTTTTTGGTTTTGTACTGGAACAGCGATTTTTTTTTGCCTGGGAAAAAAATTGCTGTTCTGAGTGTTCCAAGTTATTGCATTTCGAACTTCCGAGTTTGACATTTTCGTATTCAAACTTATTGCAATTCGACTATGTGATATAGACCCACCTGCGAATCAAGAGAAGCAGGCATCAGGGGCTGCGAAAGCGCCTTACTGAGGACCAGAGTACTGACAACTAGCTTAACGGAAGCATCATCGGTAGGTTTGGACCTGTGCGGTCTGCCTCTGTCTTTAGCTTTACTTTTTTTGGAAGATCTGTTGTCAGATGGCTTAACGAAGCCATATCAGAATTCGAGGACTGTAAGCCAAAATATCTGGCTACAAAAAGGGCCTGATGCTGGACAGTTCTGGCGTTGAACAAAGCACAGAAGCGACAATGAGGAACGTCGTGGTCTGGGCCTGAACAAGTGACGCAGTAAGAGTGGAAGTCTCGGTGTGGTATTTGTTTTCCACAGGCAAGACAATTCTTAACTTTTTCTGACATTGGTTAGTGCAAAAAAAAAAAAAGGATCCCCAACGGGGTACTTAGCTTTAGAAGACTTCAACTTCAATTCGGTAGATGAAACTCGGGTAGTGGCCGACTGGCACTCGTGCTAACTGCTTCTGCTTCGGGCTCCACATCAAGAAAGACTGATGTAATGGCGTTGGCTGCCTTACTTTATACTACTGACAGCAAACAACAGCAACTGATGCAGAAATAGTAAGTCTCTAGCATTTGGGCTGGCCGAGGGCTACCCTGGCAGGGATAACCCAAATGTGGTGACTGCAACAGTGAAACACGAAGAACATCAAACTGGTGGCATCTGAACTGCCACCTAGCAGGTACAGACTTGCCTCATTCTGTACAGTCTTATACACCCATGGTTTCAAAGTTAAAACAGGAGCATTCACCATGAATTCTCTGTACACTTATTGGATGTCTGAGCTGACAGAAGTCAAATACGTCATCAAATCTGTAACCAATGGTACAGCATTTCGGATAAGAACATGTGCTTCCCAGAACAAAATGGAGATTGTAAGAAATTGCTGTTTCCAAACAGAAATGCAATTGACAGTGCCGTTTTGAGATCCAGTACTCTCTTCAAATTTTCTTAATGCATACCTTTGGAGAGTAACAAGACAAACCATTCGTCATGCCTATGGCCATGCCTTGAACAATGATAGTGACACTGCAATTGACTTGGCCATTTTTGTGGAGTGGACAGACAAAGCCCGCAGTACACCGAATGTGACTTGAGTTTGAATGAGCTTGGGCATCTGTAGAAGCCTGTGAGGGAGGAATAGGGGGGGACTACCAGCTCATCCAACCTGATGGAAGGGAGGTGGCTCTGACTCACCACATGGGTGACAACTGGCAGAAGCTCTGGGTGTTGGATCCACTGAAACTCCACCCCAGTGAGCCCATACTGCGCAGTACAGTTGTAGAGTAAGCCAAAGGGAAGTCTGTATGTGAAGGTACACTGTCCCTCATAAGGCACCATAAAGAGGAGCTCAAAAGAGCTACCACAAGAGAAAGGTGATGATCCCTGGAGAGGGCAGGCTGTTCCGCAGGACCAAAACTCAGGCCTGCTTCCACAATCGGACTCTTGATGCACAGCAGATGGACTCACTGGTATTCCTGGGAATGAGCGAATGGACCTGTAGGGTTCACACCTACCAACACGATGCCTGGCTTCCAGTTCCACAGAATGAATGCTTCAAAGGAGTGCAAGCAGAGAAGCAATCAGGCTAAGACTTGTTGGGAAGAGGGGATAAAAACAAACTGACAAGTGACTTGGTAAGCTTGGAGAAATGGAAAAAAACAGTGCAGCTTTAAATTCAGCGGGGTTGGATTCAAAATAATGCATTAATCAAGCAGAAATCCAGGAAAAGCATACACAGTAGTGGCTGTGGGGGAAGCAGCAACAAAGGAAGACAGAGACCTGACGGTAGTCAAATCAGATGAGCAACAGGTGCACAAGCAGTGTGAGAAAGCAGCAAAGGATGTGCAGGAAGAATCATTAGAAAGAAATGAGATGATACTCTCCCTCTTTAAGGGCCCGAATTAATCTACATTACTGTGTGCTGTTGTGTATTCATTATTAGTGTAACATGACAGAAGCAGTTGAGAGGTAGACAACACAAATAATGCCTGGTCTGTGTAAAGACTAAGAGGACTTAATAATCACAGTCTTAAAAAGAAGTAGGGGGTAAAGTACAAGTATTTCAGAGAAATCCAGAATACAGACTGGTAACATTTCAAACAAACATATGAAAACAAGAATAAAATCTGAAGATTAAAGATGGGTAAGATCTGGTTCATTATCACAAAGTGTTACTTCACACTAATGGTAGCCATGGGTAAAGCCTGGAACAACATCACAAAGTGTTACTTCACACAAAGGGCAGCCATGGATAAAAGCCTAGGAAAATATCACAAAGTATTACTTCACACAAAGGGTAGTCTTCCTGAAGATGCAGAAGAGACAAACACTGTGAGTGAATGAAATAATACATGGGGCTGGAATAATGCTCTCTTCATATGGAACAGGGTGGGTTTGAAGAGGAAGAGCATAACCAGTAGCAAATCTAGTAACAAAAAAGGGCAGACGAGGTGAGCCACATGGTCCACGACTGGTCGATAGCTTTCTACAGTTCAACAAATACAGGACACTAAAAGAATGCTACTATATAACACTGTGAATTATCTGTACACTGCAAGTTAGTCTTATATGGTTGGTTTCAGTGTCAATGTAGTGTCCGTAAAACATGGTTTTCTCATTTAACATGCCACTGTAACAGTGTTCATAACAATATGATGCCCTACACAAAGTGCCAATAGTTAATTATTTTTTCCCACTTGTCTTTAATGATACCCTCTTCACCCCACCATCTCATTGTTCATGCCAAAGTGTCCCTCCTCCCTTATTCTCTGCAGCAGGATGAAAAGGACACGGGTACTACATCAACAGTAAGGAAGGTTCATACTCTTCCATCTGCTCTTATCTTCACCCCGGTATGGTGTACAATGACAGCAAGGCAGTCTTTGCAATTGTACAACCACTGCACACATAGGTTCATAGGTTAGTACTAGGCTAACTGCCCTTGGGAGCCATTTTTAAGCCTAGCCAATTTTCCCTTGTGAGACTCAAACCCTGCACCTTGTGTTTGTAAGGCAAACACACCCCACCCAGCCACCATCCAACAACATTTCTACTGTAGACGGCATTTGCCTCTCTCTGCTTCCTCCATACCATTTCATACACTCTAGAACCACTGGGGCCCCAGGGCTAAGAAAGAGAACCCATCACCATGATGGATAAGCCAGCATACAAGTCATTCATTTCATTCACCATTTCACTCCCCTTTCCCTTTCCATTCCCCTTCTACCTCCAGGAAAGTTAATTTCTGTCTTTCTGAGAGGTGGGACAACAGGTCCTCCAGCAAATGCTGCTATACATATCAGTGGATTAAGAAAGCAGGTTCCTCCACCCCCCCCCCCCATTGCTTTTCTGTTCAGTGCTTGTTTCTTCAAGCACTGAATTTAGCTGTACACAAAACTTGTGAACTATCTTGCCCCCCCCCCCCGCCCCCAAAAAAAAAAAAAAAAAAACAGGCGAACAATTAGCTAGCTAGACAGGAAACTTGGACAGTTTTTTTTACTGACACATGATAAATGTTACACCACTATTTGCTGCATGCTCTTGAAACTATGGGAAATTATCATTTCCAAAGCACTTGTTTAGTGGTCTAACTGTAAGTAAAAAGCAAAATGAAGAAACATGCATTATGCTTTTCCCCTTTCAGCTTTCTCCATTAGCAACTCCACAAGATAAACACAGATCCCACTTTGAATTTTAAACTCTTTTTGGCATGGCTCAAACAATGGCAGATGTTAAAAGCAACAGTTCTCCAAGAAAATATGTTGCAAGTCAAAAGTCTGAAATATGCCAAAGTTGTGCAGTCATGTTCACCACATTAAACTTATACTAACAAGTTTGGTGGTTTTCCATATTTAAGCTTGCTGTCATGATCCATATAACATGAATCAACATGGCAATGCTACAGTGAACATTTAAATTCTACTTCAAAGAAAACTTTGCACAGTAAATGCAAGTCACCTTTTGGCTGGAAAAAATCATTTTGGCTTGTATCTGTGGAATAACAAAAATTGCCTTCTGGGTTGGGTAACAGCCTTTCTGATTTTGTTCTCAGAAATGACAACCAGTACATGCATGAAGAAAAACAGTACAGTATAGTTGTTTAATGCAGCTTACAGAATGGGTGAACTGTATATCAGCACCCTGATTGGAGAACAAAAGTTCTCCAGCAGGGTATTAATGTACAAGTAATAACCACTGAAAAACTAGTCCGCCACTTCACGGCAGCATATCAAGCTACCGTGGAGCTCTGAGAAAAGAAAAAAAAAACTAACAGCCGCCATTACTTTACACTCATTAAGCAGCATTTTAGCGGTTTAGCCAGTGTAAAAGAAAAAAGAAAAAAAAAAAATTAAATAAAGCGTGTCAGAGAGACAGAGACTGTGTGCATGTATGAGTGAAAGATCGATTGAGCTATTACTTTACATTCGCTAATCAGTGCTTTTTCTGTTTAGCAATTGTAATAAATAAATGAAACCGGGGGAAAAAAGTGTGTTATGGGTGTTGTCTGCGTGTGTGAGTGAATGTGTGCACGAAAGCAGAACAGGAGTGTGTGTGTGTGTGTGTGTGTGTGTGTGTGTGTGTGTGTGTGTGTGTGTGTGTGTGTGTGTGTGTGTCAGGAGTGATCAAACTTTCCCCTGGCAGCAGCATCAGTTGCAAGGTTTCCTTATCTCTCAACTTCTTTGTACAAGAAATCTGGGTAGAGAGGCAGAGACACAAATAACGGAGGAACAAAGGATTGAAAATAGGGACTGGTTTTAAATATTGTATTTATAAGCTTAGAAAGTTGGGAGTACAACAGAGTTTCTGTAAGCATGCATTTTCTGAAGCAGAGGTGTGCATGCGAGAAAGTGAGTGAGATGACTACTGGCAGCAGCAGCAGTAAACAGGTTTGCATACCTCTGGACCTTTCAGCTGAAGAAATCTAGATGAAGTCTAAAATAAATGGGGAACAAAGGCACTAAAATAGAAACAGAGTTTAATTATTGCACTTATAAAATTACAAAGCTGCTCAAGTAAAGGATTTGTATTTGCATGAATTTTCTGAATGAAATAAAAGGTCAAACTCAAAAGTATGTCATTATTTAGTAACTTCAATCTTCAATGACTGCCAACAAACCAAATGGCTTAGGAGTAAGGGGCCAAAAAATAAATACCTGGTTATTTTTTAAAGTGTTATATTTAAGACATAAAATGTTTCCTCCAACACCGTTAATAAAAAATATAATAATAAACAAAGTAAGTAAAACACAACAATTTTACAGACAGCCCATTCTCTAAGAGTAATAATGCCCAACAGGGTGTGTGTTAATGTATAATTAACAGCCTTCCAGGAGTGTAGAGGCCCTTCGTCTGTGGCAAGAGGCCTTATAACACCCATGGGTGGGCAATACTTGCACAATAACACAAACCTTGTCTGGCATTATTGCTTGTTTAACAGTAGATGTTTGAACAGATCACTGCTGCAGTGGTACAAAGCCATATGGGACATACCCAGCTAAGGATATCAGACATCTGGCCAATATACCAAAGCTTTTGGTTGCCTTTCTTGTGCAAGTCTGCTGAAGCACAAGAGCATGCTAGAATATAAAAGACCATATGGGCAACCAGAGCTTTTTGCCCTAAGGAGGCAGGAGGAGGGAGGATAAAGCCTACAGCTCTAGAAAAATACCTCAAGTAGTCAAAGCTAATAAAAAGGAAAATGGTGAGACGGAGCAATATAGAGAGGAAACCAAAGTGGGGGAAGGCTGTTAGTTGTGCTAAGTGATCCATCTGAACATTCACTGCTATGGTAAGTTTACTACTCAACTGTACTATGTCCATCATTAGATCACTGTTGCAGTGGCATAAAGCTATAGGTTCATAGGTAGGTACTAGGCTTTCTGCCCGAAGGCATTTATAAGCCTAGCCAGAATGTGTTGGCTTTCGCCGCCCCATTAGATTAGTTCCCTGTGCCTCTGTCCAGCAGTGCCATTGAAGTGATCCCCGGGGTAAACTTTCTGTTTCCCATCCACTCGTCAAGGTTTCTCTTGAAGAGGGTTATAGCAAGGAGCTCTGCCTAATGTAGATTGGAATCTTGTTCCAGAGCATGGGAAGTCTCTGGGACAGGAATCTATCCCTCCAGCACATCCTATTTATTGTTGTGGTGAGGTTTAGATCCCTGGAGCGTGTGGCTCGAGGGGATATGGTTTTCTTTAGGTGGAGCATGTCCATCAGATCTGGGTTGGACATGGCCTTGTATTATGTCATTCAGAGATCACCTCTGAGCAGGCGGTATGCAACAGAGTACAGCTAGAGTTTCTTCAGTCGAGCTGCACAGGGCATCTGCTTGAGGCCAGTGATCCTCTTGGTGGGGTACTTCTGTGGTCTCTCCAGTTGTTGCAGGTGTCTTGTAAGTTACATCCCAAATGGGGCATTGTACTCTATGATGGGTCTGATGAGTGATGCATAGAGGCGCCCAATGACCTCTTTCGATTTGGATGCAAACCATTTTGTGATTAGGAGGGCCACATAGAAGGATTTTCTAACCACTTTGGCAATGTGATTATCAAAGGAGAGGTTACTATCTACTTGGGTCCCCAGATCCCTTATTATGTATTCCATAGTTAGGGGGCTACCACGTATGTGGTAGTTTGTGGGTACTTTTTTTCCAAAGGGGATGACTATGCACTTTTTGGCATTTAGCTTGAGGCCATGGTTTTGACACCAGGTATCTGTCTCAGTGAGACCCTTTTGGAGGATGTCTGTGCCAGAGAGTCAATTATTGCCCCTAGTTTGCAGAGTCTGCAAACCTGGTCTGCCATAGTCCTCCTGTGCCTGCCTGTACTTCTGAGAAGTATATGCCGAACAGGAGGGGTCCTAGGACTGAGCCCTGGGGAACGCCACTTGTAACCGGTTTAGAGTCAGACCTAGCTCCCGCAACTTTTACCATGTGGGTTCTGTCCGTGAGCCAGTTGGTAACTCATCTCGTGACGTAGAGGTTTATGTTCAGGCTGGTGAGCTTGTCTATAATACCTGAGTGGGGAATGGTGTCGAAGGCCTTTGCAAGGTCTAGGTAGGCTGTGTGGACCACCTTTCGCTAGTCTATAGTCTTGGTAACTGTCTCTAAGTAGTCCTCCAGGTTTAGGAGGCATGATCTGCCTTCAACAAAGCTGAACTGGGTAGGGTCCAGTGTTTGGAGGTTTCCAATGTCTCTGTTAATGAGATCAATGATGATGCGCTCCATAGCTTTGCAGACCAAGTTAGTCAGGATAGTTCCCGGGGTCTGTTGTGGCTCCACCTTTGTGGAGTGCAATAACTGTTGCTGTGCGCCACTCTGTGGGCACACAGCCTGTGGAGAGGCTGAGTTTAAACAGTGTGTTTAGGTGAGGGGTTAGTTCATCTTTGAGCTCTTGCAGAACGCAGCCTGGAACACCGTCCAGTCCCATTGATGCTGTGTTTTTGGTTTTGGAGAGGGCTGTTTTAAACTAAGTGTCTGTGATTTCAGGGACACTACATTCTTCTGGTATAGTTATGGGCCCTTTTGGGGGTGAAAGGGGGGTGACGTTTGCACTGAACCTGTCTGCCAGGATGTTGGCTATATCGGTCGGTTCAGTGCATTTTGTGCCATTCTGCACTAACTCCGAGCAGATCTGAGAATTGCCACTTAGATTCTTGACATAGCTAAAGAATGCCTTGTGGTTATCTTTGGAGTCCATGGCAATTTTTCTTTCGAAGCTAGCCTTGGATGATTTTATGAGGGAACGTAGTTTCTTGCTGATATTGATCAGGGATGTCTTCCCTTCTTGGGATTTTACTTTCTTCTGTACTAGTTTCCTCCTCCTACTGTACAGCTTGTTTATGGCAGGGGTCCACCAGACTGGTTTCCTTTTCTTGGAGGAGTGAGTCTTGGCTTTGTCTGGGATAGCACAATCCATGCATTCTTCTAGGTGCCTGTAGAGTGCATTAGTAAAGGATTTTGCAGCTTGGACAGCGTTATCCTTTAGCATGGGGGCTTTGAAACTTCCCACCTTGGTCTTAAGCAACGTGAAATTTGCTTTTGAAAAGTTTTTCACAGTGGTTTCTTTGACGGGGGGTAGTGGCAGAATGTGAATATCCAGAGTGATTAGTTTATGGACAGATCTAACCAGCGAGGAGTTGACCTCCAGTGTTGAACACCGGTCGCCCATGTTTGTGATGACCAGGTCCAATATGTTGTCACCTCTGGTGGGGGTGTTGACCAGTTGATCCAGGGCATTTGAGTTTTATAAATTCTAAGAAATGTTGGGCAAGGGAGTTTGTACTGGAGTAGTTCTCCCAGTTAATGTTTGGGTAATTGAAATCACCCAATATCAGGGTGTTTGGTAGGACCTTTATGTTTCCCAGTGTTTCCAGGAATGTGGAGTGGGGTCCTGGGACATGGTGGGTGATCTGTAGCAAGGTATAATTTGAATAGTTTTTCCCATTGTTAGTTGCACATTGATGATCTCTGAAGCATCGTGCTGTGCCACTAACCTGGAGGTGTGGGTATCCTTGATGAATATGGATACTCCCCAGCCTTTTGTATTTTGGTCCGGGTTTTGTGGCCGAAATGTATGGTATGAGTTGTAGCCTGGTAGTGCTGGGGTGCTCTCAGGAGCCTTAAACCAGGTTTCTGTTACTGCACATGTATCTATTTTCTCCATACTGAGGAGTGCCTCAAGTGCATGCATTTTGAGGTTTAGACTTCTGGCATTGAGTAGCATGCCCACCTCAAGCAACTCATAGCCCTTCAAAACCCACATCATCAACACCCACACATAGCAACACTAAACCCACATATGCGGAGGCCCTTAACATTAACCTGCCCAAGCAACAAGGACCTCCGAAGCCGAAATGCAAACAAACACCAGTCACAACCAAAGTGACACATAGCTCACAACACCAGTGTGCCACCCAACAAAAGCCCCTAAAGGCAAGACAATGTACCCAACACATTAGTCACAGGTGACTCTATAGTCAGGCACACTCATGTCCCACTCACCAGGCTGAACAAGGAGAAAATTATAATCAGCTGCCTGTTGGGTGCCAGGATCCGCCACATAACGCATACACTCAAGTCATTCCACAACAAGTACAAATACGACTCTGTCATTGTCCATGCTGGAGTGAATGACTTGAGATGTACCTCCCTGGACTACATGGAGAGACATGGAAGAGCTCTTGGATCATGTGACCCAGGCAAGGTATGTCTCTAGCCCAGAGTAGCATCCTGCCTTCGCCCAGAATGATACCACAGTACAAGGACAAAATGATTGACTTCGACAATTGGCTAAGCTTCTGGTGTCATTCAAAGGGGATTCAGTATTTGTCTGCGTGGGAAGACATGATCGACAAACCACGATGCTTTGCCAGAGATGGTCTGCACCTGTCACCCCTGGGATTCAGGTTACTGGCTAAAGCTCTTGTCACCCCTATAGTGCCTTTTTTAGGCAAGGTTCAAAGGATAAAACCACCACCTTAACAGATACAAAATGCACTCTCTCGAGGCACTCCTAAAAATGGAGAACATCAATATCTGTGCAGTAACTGAGACCTGGTTCAAGGCTCCAGAGAGCACCCCTGCAATACCAGGCTACAATTCTTACCACACTTTTCGGCCACAAAACCAAGACCGAAACACTAAAGGTGGAGAAGTGTCCATATTCACCAAGGATATTCACACCTCAAGGCTAGTTGCCTAACACAATGCATCTGAAATTCTCCAGGTGCAACTAACACTAGGTAAGACTGCAATCCAAACTGTAGCTTACTACAGATCCCCCACCATGCCCAAGATTCTCACTACACCTTTCTAAACATACTGGAAAATATTAAGATACAACCAAACACCCTAATAGTGGGTGATTTCAACTACCCTGCCATTAATTGGGAAAACTACTCGGGTACCAACTCCTTTTCCCAATGGTTCTTGGAATTCATAAATTCCAACGCCCTGGATCAACTAATCCATTGTCCCACCAGGGGCTCCAATATCCTAGACCTGGTCATTACCAACATGGGAGATAGATGCTCCACACCAGTGGTCACCCCCTCATTGGTCAGGTCTGACCATAAGCAAATCACCTTTGACATCCACATCCCACCCCCACCCCCCCCAAGTAAAGAAACCTCCTTAAAAAACTTCTCCAAAACCAACTTCATGCTGCTGAAGTCAGAAGTGACAAACTTCACAACACCCACGCAGACGGGATCTGGAAGTTCAACTGCAGAATCCTAAACTAAGGCACTGTACGAGCACATCCACTCGTGCATGAATCGTGCCATCCCAAACAGAACCAAGATGCTCTTCTCCAAAAAAAGGAAGCCAATCTGGTGGTCCCCTGCTATAAACAAACTATACAACAGAAGGAAGAAACTGTTGCAGGAAAGAGGAAAATACCAGGATGCAAAAAACTCCCTCACCAGCCTCAGTAAGAAGCAGAGATCCCTCATAAAATCCTCAAAAGCTAGTTACGAAAATAAAATTGCCAAAGATTCCAAAGACAACCACAAGGCATTCTATAGTTACATCAAGAATCTAAATGGCAATGCTCAGATCTGCTCTGAGCTACAACAAAATGGCATTAAATATACTGACCCCAAGGATATTGCCATTATCCTGGCAGATCGATTTAGTGCCAACTTCACCCCCCTCTCACCCACTAAAGGGCCCATCTCAATAACAAAAGATTGCCAAATTCCAATAATCACGGCCACACAGGTAGAAACCACACTCTCCAAAGCTAAGAATACAGCATCCATGGGACCAGATGACATCCCAGGCTGTGTACTACATGAACTACAAAATGAACTGGCACCTCACCTAAGTGTCATGTTTAATCATAGCCTCACCTCAGGTTTCGTGCCCACTGAGTGGCACACAGCTACAGTTATCCCGCACCACAAGGGAAAATCCGCCTTGGATCCCAGGAACTACAGTCCCATCAGTCTGATAAGCCTGATCTGCAAGGGCATGGAACGCATTATCATGGAACTTATAAACAAAGACATTGGCAACCTTAAAACACTGGACCCCACCCAGTTTGGGTTTGTGAAGGGTCGATCCTGTCTCCTGAATCTGACTGACTTCTTCGAATCAGTCTCCAAATCTGTGGATGAGGGTAAGGTGATCCACACAGCCTATCTGGACCTCGCCAAGGCCTTAGACACCATCCCCCACTCTTTAATCTTAGATAAACTTACTAAGCTGGGCATAAATCCCTATGTCACTAGGGTTGTCAACTGGCTTACTGACAGAACCCAGACTGTAAAAGTAGCCGACTCCAAATCCAGCTCCAGACAAGTGACAAGTGGAGTACCTCAGGGTTCAGTCCTGGGACCACTCTTATTTGGCATCTACTTCTCTGAAGTACAGGCCAACACTAAGGGACTCTGGCTAACAAAGTTTGCAGATGACTGCAAACTGGGTGCCATTATTGAATCCCCAAATTATGTGGATATTCTACAAAAGGGCCTGAAAGGAACAGATGCCTGGTGCCAGAGCCATGGGCTCAAGCTTAATGCCAAGAAATGTATAGTTATCCCCTTTGGAAAAAAACATGTACCCATGAATTACCACATAGGTGGCAGGACACTAAACATCGAAAGTGTGATGAGAGACTTAGGGACACAGGTGGACAGTGGTCTCACTTTCGATAACCACATCGCCACAACAGTCAGGAAATCCTTCTATGTGGAACACCTCATCACTAAGGGCTTTTCATCCAGAAAAAAGGAGGTCATTGTCCCACTGTACTCATCCCTCATTAGACCCATTACAGAGTATAATGCATCGTTTGGTATGTACCTCACAAGACATCTGCAACAGCTGGAAAGGCCAAAGAAATACCTCACAGGCCTAAAGCAGATGCCATATGCTGACTGTCTAAAAAAACTTCAGCTATACTCTGTGGCATATTGTCTACTCAGAGGCGATCTCTGCTTAACATACAAGGCCATGTCAAACCCTGAGCTACTGGACATGCTCCACTTAAAGAAATCCCAATCCCTCAGAGCCACATGCTCCAGGGATCTAAACCTTGTCATCACAAGGAACAAAACATGCTGGAGGGATAGGTTCCTGACCCAGAGACTTCCTATACTCTGGAATAGACTTGCCCATGCATGTCAAGCAGAGCGCCTCATTGGCCCTCTTCAAAAGGAACCTTGATGAATTTATGGGAGATAGGAAATTCACCCCAGGGATCATGTCAGTCGCCCTGCTAGACAGGGGTCCAGAGAAGTAAATATTGTGGGAAGAAATATCCAGGGAATTGTTATGGCAGGCTTGCATAGGCCCTAGGGCCGATAATCTAGTACCAACCCATGAACCCTTAGTTTTTTGTTACTTGTGCTATTTACGGCGGTGGGTTTGTCTTTTGAGCCTTGCCTAAAATGGCACTATGGGGGTGGCAAGAGCCTTGGCCAGTATTCAAAAGCCCTTTGGACATGCCTGGATAGGTACAGTGAACTGTTTTACTGATTGGCTGGTGCAAGCCGTCTCTAGCAAAGCAGCGTGGCTTTTCGAGCATGTCATCCCAGGCTGACAGACACTGGATCCCCTTTGAATGACACCAGAAGCTTAGCCAATTGTTGAAATTGATCATTTTTTCTCTATACTGTGGTATCATTCTTGGTGACGGCAGGATGCTACTCAGGGTCAGGGTCATAACGGCCTGGGCTACGTGATCAGAGAGCTCCTCCATGTCTCTTTTCATGTAGTCCAGGGAGGTACAGCACAGGTCATGCACACCAACATGGACAATGACAGTGTCATATTTGTACTTGTTCTGGAGTGACCTGATTGCTTGTGTTATGTAGTGGATCCTGGCATCCAACTGGCAGCTAACAGTAAGAGTGGGACGTCAGTGGTCTTGACTATAGAGTCACCTATTACTAGTGTGTTGGGTATGTTATTTTGCCTAAAGGGCTGTGATTGTGTGGCACACTGGTTTTGTGAAGTGTGTGTTTCATGGTTTGTGTTGGGGAGTGGAGGTTGCTTGGATGTCTGCTTTGGAGGTCTCTGTTGCTTCTGCAGATTTTTATTTAGAGCCTCCAAGTATGTTTTTGTGTATTTATGTGTGTTTTCTGCCGGTGCTGGTTTCATAGGTCTACGGGAGACTGGTGGTGTGATGCAAGTAATTCCCTTCTCCTCTTGACTGCCTGGTCCAGTCTTGGGTTGAGAGAGCTTAGTCTCCAGTTTGGCTGTATAATTGCATCTCTTGCATATATATTAGTGTTTGGTGGAAGGAGGAGAGGGTTGTCTGTGTACATGAGGCAACTGTAACATTACCTCAAAATGCCCAGATTCACCAGCTGGACCGGAGAGTACACCTGAAACTGCCCTTTGGACATGCCTGGATAGGTACAGTGAACTGTTTTACTGATTGGCTGGTAAGGCCGAAAAGAAAGCCTTGTCCTTCTCTACAGTACAGGGGGGGGGGGTCTAGTGCTAAGGTTTATTAGTGCTTGCTATGAGTTTTGAGCAAGTGCCGGTATGAAAAGTGAATGGTTTGAGTGCTTAAGTTGAACGTTTGTCTAGTTCCAAGGGAAAAACTGAATAGTAGACTTTGTGGAGCCGGGAATAGTTATACCCTAGCTAACAGACGCTGCCAGACGCACAAAACCTTGCAAATGTGGGTTTTATAGTAGGGAAATGAAAGAGAGAGAAATTAGCCCAAAATGGCCAATAAACTACTGATTTCTGGGCTGAAACCACTCCTCCAGGGACAGATAAGCTGCTCAGAGCTCCCTCTCTCACAGTGAACAGAGAAACATCCTTCTATCCAAGTAAGGTATGGGCAAACACAGAAACTTGTAACACAGCCCTGAATTCAGCACTAACCTGAAAACTGGACTATACTAGCTTAGAAAGGTGGGAAAACAAGTATATATATATATATATATATATATATATATTTTTTTGTTTTTTTTAAGAAAAAGCAGATACATTCAAAAAAACACTTTAAATGCAGATAAGTGGCTATCACACTTGAGGTTGTAGCCTACAACAGTTAAACAGGTAATTTAAACACAAAAATGACTTTATTAAAGTGCAGGCAGTAAAATAGGTACAATATGTAGCTGAAACAAGGTTTTAAATCACAGAAACGCTAGAATGGATGAATGCCAAAGTTCAGAATGTAAGGTTGTAGGAAACAGAACTAGACATCAGAAGACCCTGGAGAATAGAAATAGTAAAGTTGTGCAAGCTCTTACCATACAAATATATGTTATACTTCTCACTATTGCAGTATTCTTTACTCTTGGTATATCCTGTTGAGAATAACCTAGCATCCAAGCAGCATACCAAAGCCTTTACACCTTCTAGGCACTGTACATTAGATGCATGTCTTACGTGCAAGACATAAGGTACATGTGTGACACACAGACGTCTAATCCTCAGAACTAAAGTGCCCCAAGAGAACCAAAGCAACCTCAGAGAAAGCAGTAATGTACACATCCAGAAAAGGAAGGAGGAGGCCCTTTGGTCAGAGGTAGGGCAGCAGAAAATAAAAGGGGGCAGGAAGGAGGAAGGGACAGAATATTGCAACACTGAGAAGTAGGACATCTACTGTTATGGTAAGAGCTTACACAACTATAGTATGCCATTCCTCATCACTGTTGCAGTATTCTTTACAATAGGGAGAGTGCAAAACTACTGGAAAGTATGGGAAGAAAAGGAATGTAGACAGAAGCCCTCCACAAACCCATGAAGAATGGCCTTGGCAAAATTCACCCTGTCTCTGGAAATGATATCCAGCTTGTAATGTTTGGTAAAAAGTGTGAGCAGAAGACCGAGTAGCAGCTCACAAGATGGATCTTGTATCCAGACTCTTGAAAAAGCACCAGAGGCGGCCACTTGCCCTGGTAGAATGATCATAAAAAGAAAAGGAAAGCTGCTTGCCATGAAAAGAATAAAAAGAAATGGCCTTAGAAATGCAGCAGGAGATGATTTGCTTAGAAACTGTCAAACCCAATTTCCTGACATGAAAGAAAAAGTACAGTTTTGTACCTACCATAAATGTAGATGTTCGAGTGCTAATACAGCTGCAGTCATAACAGATGGGTTCTCCTGCCGTCAGGCGGGTCCTCGGTCGGCCGAATTCCAAAGTCTAGGTCTGGCGTCGGTTGTAGTCACTTCTTCCCTGACGTCAGTGCACCAGGGGTATAAAATAACCAGCCGACGCCATTTTTTTCAGTTTTTCTTGCCCCAGATGTCTGGTGCCCCCAGAAGTAAGGCAATACATAAATTTGTGTGATAAAGCAATGCAATATAATCAAAATACAGTAGTGCAAGCAAATACATCAAGAATGAATACCCCAATCAGGTTGCATGAGGAGGTGTTAGCCAATAGGCCTGTCCCAAGAGGGGAAGGAGGGAGGGAAACCTTGACTGCAGCTGTATTAGCACTCTAACATCTACATTTATGGTAGGTACAAAACTGTACTATGTTCATCGTGCATACAGCTGCAGTCATAACAGATGGGTAGAATCCCAAAGCTAAGAAAGGGGTGGTAGGCACTAGGTGGAACTAGGAGGAGCCAGAATGCCCTGCAAGACTGCAGTGGCAAAGCCCGCTCTAGATTTGGAGTATAATGGAAGGTGGTAGTGCTTGGAGAAGGTATGCACAGAACTCCAAGTGGCTGCTTCCAAAATATCTTTGGTAGGAACTCCTCTGAGAAAAGCTGCAGAGGTAGCCGTGGCCCTTGTGGAGTGAGATCTGATGCCTGTAGGTACAGTTTTGCCATGAAAAGAATAGCAAAAGCGTATGCAGTGGGCTATCCATTTTGAGATAGTCTGTTTGGAAATTGGCTTTCCTTGAGCTCCTATAGCATAGGACACAAAGAACTGTTCTGATTTTCTGAAAGGCTTTGTTCTGTCCAAATAATAACGCAGTTGTCTGTGGATGTCCAAGGAATGTAGTAATGTCTCCCCTTTGTTTTGAGGATTAGGATAAAATGTAGGTAAGTGTATAGCCTGATTCAAAGCTACCCTGGATACCACTTTTGGCATAAAGGACAGGTTGGTTCGTAAGGAAACTCTGTCCTGATGGAAGATGATGAAAAGCTGCACAGCCATGAGAGCTTGTAGTTCCGATACCCTACGAGCTGAGGTAATAGCCAGAAGGAAAGCTGTTTTCCAGGACAAATATTGCAAATCTGATGAGGCAGCTGGCTCAAAAGGAGGCAAGGTCAGCTTTTCTAGAATGAAATTGAGATCCCAAGCAGGTATTGGTTGTTTCCTTGGGGGTTTTAGATTCTTAGCCCCTCTGAGGAACCGTCTTAAGAGGGGGTGAGAGAATAAGGGTGGATCAGTGTTGTATTCTGCAGAAATGGCTGAGGCATGGATTTTGATGGAGGAGAAAGAAAGTCCACTGCTTAGCAGCTCAGCTAGATACTGTAATATTTGAGGTAAATTCAGTTTTCCAGGATCCTGGCCCTTTTCCTCATTCCAGACAAAACCGTTTCCATTTTGCAGAGTAAGCTTTTCTAGTAGACGGCCTTCTGGCCTCCAAAATGACATCCTGCACCTCCTTGGAGAGTAGGGTCTGTTGTGATGCTAAGGAATCTTCCATGCAGCTAGATTGAGTGTTTTTAGCTGACTGTGAAGAGTTTTGAAGCTGTGCTGAGTCAGAAGAAGAGGCATTAGAGGCAGGGTCCATGGTGACCTCAGGCGTGGGTACCAGTGTTGTCTTGGCCAGTCTGGAGCAATGAGAATCATCTTTGGTCTGTCTGCTCTGGTTTTTAATAGAACTTTGGGCAGCAGAGGAAGAGGTGGGAAGGCATAAACTGTCATTGATGTCCAACTGAAAGAGAGAGCGTCCACTCTCCAGGCCTTTGGATGAAAAATCCTTGAGCAGAATTTTGTCAATTGGTGATTTTCGTGGGAGGCAAAAAGATCTATGTCTGGCCTTCCCCATGCTTGAATTATCTCTGTAAAAACTTGAGGATGCAGCTTCCATTCGTGTGGATCTGTCATATTTCTGCTTAGGTTGTCTGCCAGCGTGTTTTTCTTGCCTGGCAAGTACTGTGCTTGTAGTTCGATTTGTAAGTCCAGGGCCATGTTCCAAAGTGACATGGCCAGTCTGCATAGGGGGTATGAATGGGTTCCTCCCTGTTTGTTTATGTACCACATTACTGTGGTGTTGTCCGTCCTTATCAATAGTTGACCTGGTTGCAGGAGGTCTTTGAAAGCTATAATAGCATTTATTACTGCTAGCATTTCCTTTTGATTGATGTGTAGGTGCTTTTCTTTTTGGGACCATTTGCCCTGAATGCACCGATCTGTCATGTGCACCCCCCAGGCGTAGTCCGAGGAGTCTGTTGTGATGACTTGATTTGCTTGAGGCTTGCTGAATGGGAGACCTGTGTTTGTTTGGCATGCTTGAGCCCACCACAGAAATTCCTTTTGAAGACATGGAATTAGTGGTATTATTGTTTTCAAACTGTGGCTGTGTTGAGACCATAGGTTTTTCAAGTACCATTGAAGTTTCCTCATATGCAGCTTTGCACATGGGATTAGTAAGTTGCAAGATGCCATGAATCCCAGAGCCTGCAGGATTTTACTTGCAGTCAGCCTGGTGCAATTTGCTAGTATTCTGAAGTATTGAGTTAGTTGCCCCTGCTTCTCTGGCGTGAGGTAGGCCTTCTGGGTGTTTGTGTCCAAGTTGGCACCCAGGAAAATTATTTTCTGAGAGGGTATTAGCCTTGATTTCTTTTTGTTGACTGTGTATCCCAGAGAATTCAACAACATTATTACATAAGCCAGATGTTTCAAAAGAGTGTGCTTGCTGTCCGCTTGGATCAGGCAGTCGTCCAAATAGGGGTATATTTGTATCCTTGAAGTCTGCAGTAGGCAATTACTGATGCCAGGCATTTCGTGAATACTATGGGTGCAGTAGATAAGCCAAAGGGCAATGCAGAGAATTGATAATGGGTTGAACCTGCAAGAAATCTGAGGTATCTTCTGCAATTTTGTCTGATTGGGACAAGCAGGTATGCCTCCTTGAGGTCCAATGTTACCAGCCAAGACTCCTTGCCCAGCATGGGAAGAAGCTGCTGTAGAGTGAGCATCTTGAATTTTGGTAGAAATGTGTTTAGGATGGATAGGTCCAAAATAGGTCTCCAATCTTTTCCCTTCCTTGGTACCAGGAATAGTCTGGAATAAAAACCTTGACCTTGTTCGTGCGTAGGTACCTCTTGAATAGCTTTCATGTCTATGAGATCTGAAATTTGTCTTTGTGCCTCTGCCCTTTGATTGTGTGGCAGGTTTGGCATGCCTCTCATTTTTGGAAGGGTGTGAAAATGGAATCTGTAGCCTCTGTCTATAATGTCCAGGATCCATTTGTCTTTTGTGACAATATGCCAATTTTTTGAAAATAATGCCAGTTTTCCGCCTAATGGTGCTGCCATTTGAGTCTTGCTTGGCATGCAAAGGGGAAAGTCATTGGGCTTGCTTTCTGAATGGTTGCGAGTTATCCTCACCACCTCTTTGTGTAGGAGCTTGCCATTGTCTGCCTCTAAACGATCCTTGGGATTGCCCTCTGCCCCTCGGGCGCCTGTATCTACCTCTTTGGGGTCTGTCGGTGGCTGGAAAGGACCAATTTTTGGAAGGCCAATTTCTACTGAAACGTGCAGGTTGTACCTGTAGAAAATCTTTCACTGTTTACATTGATTTAGCCTTTTCCTCCATTTTCCTTAATACCTCCTCAGCATTAACACCAAATAATACATCCTTTTGTAGAGGGGCATCTAGTAATTTAGCTTTGACATGATCTGGTAAGGTTTGTTCCTTGAGCCAGGCATGCCTACGTATGACTGATCCTGTAACAGCAGCTCTACATGAGGCCTCTAGAGCATCAAAACCACATTGTAAGGTATGTTTACCTACTTGTTCTGCACTATGCATCAAATCCTGCAACTCCTTCAAGTCTGGTTGTTCAGGTTGTGACATTTTACTTCTCAATTGTGATAACAAAAACTGTTGGTACTTTAGCATATGGAACTGACAGTTTAATGCCCTCATGGTTAAGGTGGCCGAGGTATATACCTTTTTTCCCCACCTTTCTAAGGATCTGGAATCTCTCTCGGAAGGTAGTGGATTTTTAGCAGTGGAGGCCTTAATTCCCTTGGGGCCCTGTGAGATAGTTTCTGGGTCAGCAGCATGGCTTTTGTATAGAAATTGGTGTGAGTCAGGAACCCTGTAGTACCTGTCAGGCTTGACTGGAGCTGGAGGTAGAGAATCCGGGTTAAGGCAGGCCTCCGAGTACACATCATCTAGTATGTGCAAGACAGGAGGTATAGCTAGAGGCTTGTACTGAGGTAGCAAGAGAAATTCCCTAAGCCTTTTCTTGGAATCTGAATAATCTTGGCCTTCCCAGTGGAAGTGTTCCCTTAAGGTATGCAAGGTTTCCCCAAATGAGTAATCCTCTGGGGGGGATACAGAGGGAATGGACTCCTCTGCATCAGAGTCTTGAAAAGGGGAGTAAGAATGTTCCTGTTCTTCAGAGTGCTCTGATATAATGGATCCCTGATCAGAGGAGGGGGATTCTTCCTCCACTCTGAGCCTTTTGTCCGGGGGGGTTGAGAACCCCTGATAAGAGTAATTAGATCCTCAGCCATCTTAAGCATCTGTTTTTTAGGCATGGGGCCTGGAGATGGGCCCTGTGTAGCTTGTCTCTTAGGATGCATGGCTGCTTTAGACTTAGTGAACGTCTTGATGGAAAAAGAAGAGGAAGGTCTGAAGACACCTTGAGAGGAGGTAGACCTGTCCACATTTTGAGATTCACCGCCAAGAGTGGCTTCGGTATCTGTAGTCGGGGTGTGGGCTGAGGAGCCTGCAACCTCGGGCACAGGAGACACCGCCAATGTGTCGTCGGTAGTCAGGGGCTGTGTAGGCGCCTCGCTGAGAACCGGACCACGTGTAGTCGGCTTTGGCGTGGTGTCAGTAGAGGCCGCGGACCTCGTGTGTCGGTCCTTATCTTTGCGTTTTTTAGACAAAACTGGAGTCGGAGTATCCGACATAATATAGTTAAATTTTTTGCCAAAATAATGCTGGGCGAACTCCGCCCGACGCTTAATGGTGTGTTTGTTGAATGTAGCACAAAAGCGACAGACCGAGACGTCGTGGTCTGGGCCTAAACAAGGAATACAGAGGGAATGGAAATCCTTATGCGATATTTGCTTCCCACATGAAATACAATTATTAACTTTGTCTGACATCGGTCTGAGGCAAGAAAAGTTTCCCCAACGGGGTACTTAACTTTCAAGAAGACTTCGGTTGCAAAATTTTCGTAATTTCAGGAGCTGGCCGACCGGCACTTGCGAACTGCTTCTGCTTCGGGCACCGCACGGCAAGAAAGACTGAAGAAAATGGCGTCGGCTGGTTATTTTATACCCCTGGTGCACTGACATCAGGGAAGAAGCGACAACAACCGACGCCGGACCTAGACTTTGGAATTCGGACGACCGAGGACCCGCCTGACGGCAGGAGAACCCATCTGTTATGACTGCAGCTGTATGCACGATGAACATCTAAACACTGCTCAGATTTTCTGATGAATTTTGTCTTATCCAAATAATACTGAAACAGTCTACTTAAATCCAAGATTTGCAGTACATCTCACTAGAAGTTCATGGAGAAGGAAAAAAAGAAGAGAAGATGAACTGACTGATTCAAGGACAAATCACTAACCACCTTAGACATAAAAGGACTGATAAGAAAAAAAACACCTTGTCCTTGTGAAAAACAAAAAGAGAGGAACTGTCATGAGTGCTTGAAGTTCATATACCCTCTTGGCAGAAGTAGGAGCCACCAACAATAAAGTACAATGCTGCAAGGAAGAAGAAAAGACAGGCTGAAAAGTGGAATGAATCAGTTTTTCAAGAAAAATATTAAGGTCCGAAGGAGGAGGAGGAATAGGCCTTCTTGGAGGTCTGATATGAAAGACACCTTTTAGGAGTTGTTTGACTTCAAAATTAGAAGCCAAAGGTGGACTAAGAGGCAGACATTCAGAAATGGCTGGCAAACTTTAACAAAGGAATATGCCAAACCAGCAGTGAGCAAATCACACAAACAAGAACGGACCACAGGGACCCCACCAGAAAAATGGTCCAGGTCATCCTTGAGACACTAAATATAAAATCCCTTCCATTTAGTCACACAAGATTTTTAGTGGGTTTTCTAGCCTCCTGCAAAACCTGAAGCACATCCTCAGAAAATCGGTACCTGAAAGGAATCAAAACCCAAAAGTGTCAGCTGGTGTGTGGACAAGTGAGGGTGAATGACAAGACTCCTGGTCTTGTGTGAGGAGATCCACCCTATGACGTAACTTGTGATGACTGCCCCTAGCCACGTGATAGAGAAGGGGGAAATATTGCAGTCTAGGCCAAAATTAATTCACCAGCAAGACTTTGGGTATGTTCCACATGATCTTGTGTAAGACTCTGGAAAATAGAGGAACTGAAAGACAGACATAGAGGAAAGTACAGTTGTGTACACTTACCATAAATGTAGATGTTCGTGTGTATTCACTGTTGCAGTCATCACACTTGGGTTATCCTGCCAGAGGCAGCCCTCAGTCGGCCCGAATACCAGAGGCTTAGTATTTCTACGTCGGTTGCTGTCGTTTCAGGACTGATGTCATGTTGTCAGTCGTATAAAAACAAGCAGCCAACGCCATTACATCAATTTTTCTTGCCCCAAATGTTAGGTTTCCCCCAGATAGGGAGCTAAGTTTTGGTGAAAAAATACCACCAGTAAAAAGTAAATACCAATAGCCCTGTAAGGAGTGAGGAAGAGAGAGAGAGAGGCAAGGGGGCTGGAGGGTGGGAAACCAGGACTGCAACAGTGAATACATGCAAACATCTACATTTATGGTAAGTGTACACAACTGTACTATGTTCTTCGTGTTTCATTGTTGCAGTCATCACACTTGGGTTGATTCCTAAAGCTGAAGAATGGGTGGAGGCAGTCAAGAAGAGTTGGGGCTGGCTAGTATGCCCTGCAAGACTGCGGTTGCAAATCCCGCCCTGGATTTGGAAAAAATAGGCAGGTGGTAATCCTTGGTGAAGATATGAACAGAACTCCAAGTTGCAGCTTCCAAAATGTCTCTGGTAAGGACTCCCCTGAGAAAGGCTGTAGAGGTTGAAGCTGCCTTAGTGGAATGTGTTCTGACCCCCTGATGGGGTGGTTTCCCATGGTGTTTGTAACAGAAATGGATACAGTGCGCTATCCATTTCGAGACGGTTTGTTTTGATATAGCCTTGCCCTCTGTCCCTGGTGCAAAGCTGACTAGCAACTGGTCAGACTTCCTAAAGGGCTTAGTCCTATCAAGGTAGAATCTGAGCTGTCTTGTGCACATCTAAAGAGTGCAGAATCCTTTCCCCCTTATTTTGGGGATTCGGGAAAAAGATGGGCAAATGGATAGATTGGTTGAGAGCCACACTGGACACCACTTTAGGCATGAAAGGTGGATTAGTCCTGAGGGAAACCCTGTCAGCATGAAAAACAATGAAGGGTTCCACAGCCATAAGTGCTTGTAGCTCCGACACTCTTCTAGCTGAAGTGATGGCCAGAAGCAAGGCTGTTTTCCAAGAGAGGAACTTTAACTGCATGCTCAAAGGGGGGTACCGTGAGCTTTTCCAACACAAAGTTAAGGTCCCAAGCAGGGGTAGGGGCTCTTCTTGGTGGCCTTAAGTTGTTAGCCCCACTCAGGAACTGCTTGATGAGAGGGTGTGAGAAGGGAGGTGGCTCAGTGCTGTAATGAGCAGAGATGGCAGAGGCATGGATCTTAATGGAAGAGAAGGATAGGCCCCTGTGGAGTAGGCCTGCTAGGTAATCCAGGATGAGAGGTAAGGAGGGCTGTGCTGGGTCCACTCCTTTAGTCTGGATCCAGAAGGCCCACTGGAAGGATAAGGCATCCACTTTCCAGGCCTTGCTGTGAGGCTCCCTGGTGCAGAATTTGCCGAGCTGGTGGTTGTAGGGGGTGGCAAATAGGTCCACCTTCAGGGTACCCCATTCCTGGGTCATAAGGCTGAAGGTGTTGTGGTTTAATTGCCACTCGTGTTGGGTCTAGAAGATTTCTGCTTAAGTTGTCTGCCAGAGAGTTTTGCTTGCCTGGCAGGAATTGAGCTTGCACTTGTCAGCATAGGATTTTCTAGTACTAGGTCATCTGACTTCACATATGACATCCAGTACCTGCTTGCTTAGGCTGGCCACTGGAGGAGAAGTCAAGGAATAAGCCAGGCTGTAAGGTTCAGGGTCTGCAATTGTGGATGCAAGAACTGTCCCTCCTGTTGAGTCAGGAGAGTTGGGATCTGGGGAAGGTGCCATGGAGGCAACGGTGACAGACTGCGCAGTAGTGGGTACCAGTGCTGGCGTGGCCAGTCTAGGGCAATCAGGATTGCCCTTGGTCTTTCCTCCCTTATCTTGAGTAATATTCTTGTAAGAAGAGGTAGGGGAAAAGCGTAGATTGAGAGGTTTGCCACTGGAAGGATAGGGCATCCACTTTCCAGGCCTTGCTGTATGGTTCCCTGGTGCACAATTTGCCGAGCTGGTGGTTGTAGGGGAAATTTGCTGAGCTGGTGGTTGTAAGAGGAGGCAAGCAGGCCCACCTTCAAGGTACCTCATTCCTGGGTCATAAGGCTGAAGGTGTTGTGGTTTAATTGCCACTCGTGTGGGTCTGAGAGATTTCTGCTTAAGTTGTCTGCCAGAGAGCTTTGTTTGCTTGGCAGGAATTGAGCTTGCAGGTGAATATGCATGGCTGAGGCCATGTTCCAGAGGGTCATGGCTAGCCTGCAGAGTGGGTAAGAGTGGGTTCCCCCTGCTTGTTGATGTACCACATCACTGTGGTGTTGTTGGTTTTGGTAAGGAGAGGCCTCGGAGAGAGTAGGGATCTGAAAGCTGTTAGAGCGTGCTGAACAGCTAGCATCTCCTTTTGGTTGATGTGCAGATGAATTTGACTTTGGCTCAAGTGGCCCTGAATGCACCTGCCGTCCAGATGTGCACCCCAGGCATAGTCTGATACATCTGTGGTTAGAGTCTGGGCGGTGTGAGGTTGTGTAAAGGGAAGCCCCTTGTTCTGGTTGCATACTACTGCCCACCCAAAGGAACTCTTTCCTTAGACAAGGTATCATAGGTATGATAGTTTTCAGGTCCTGAGAATGTTGGCACCAAAGACTTTTTAAGTACCACTGAAGTTTCCTCATGTGCAGTCTGGCATATGGAATTAGTAGAATGCAGTAGGCCATGAACCCTAGAGCTTGCAGGATTTTCCTTGCGGATAACTGGGTTCTGGTGGCCATTTGAGAGAAGTAGCCTGTCAGTGGAGTAAGGAATGCCATCTGGGATGCTGTGTCCAAGCTTGCTCCCAGGAATACAATTTTTTGACTGGGGACTAGTTTGGATTTCTTTTCATTGATAGCGTACCCCGGGAGGTTAGAAGGTCCTTTACAAATGTCAGGTGCTGCAACAGCTTTTCCTGTCTGCTTGAATCAGGCAATCGTCAAAGTATGGGGTAAATATGAATATTTCTCTGTCTGCAGTAGGCAATGGCTAGAGCCAAGCATTCTGTGAAAACTCTGGGAGCAGTGGCTAAGCCAAAGGGAAGTGCAGAGAACTGATAATGCATAAGTCCTGCCCTGAAACGTAGATATTTCCTGCAGGAGTCCCTGATTGGGATGTGTAGATAGGCCTCCTTTAGATCTAGGGTGGCTAACCAGGCATCTTTGGACAGCATAGGGAGAAGCTGCTGTAGGGTGAGCATTTTGAATTTTGGTACCACCAGGAAGGTGTTTAGAATGGATAGATCTAAGATTGGGCGCCAAGTGCCCTCTTTTCTGGGTACCAGGAAAAGTGTGGAATAAAAACCTTGGCCCATCTGTTCTGTAGGAACAGGCTGAATTGCCCTTATGGAGAGCAGGAACTGAACTTTGTTTTGTGCCTCTGCCCACTGGTTTGGAGGGAGGTCTGGGAACCCTTTTGGGGGTGGCAGCGTGTGGAAATAAAATCTGTACCCCTGGGATACTATGTTGAGGACCCATCGATCGTTGGTGATGGAGGTCCAGTTTTTTGCATGGTGGGCAAGTTTTCCTCCTAGGGGCACGAGCAATTGGGCAGAGGTGAGGAGAGGAGTTCAGAAGTCATTGTGAATTCTTTCCATAAGGGGGTGGGACTTAGCACTCCCTGTTTTAGAAGTGGAAGTACTCCACTGTTTAGATCTCTGCATACCCTGAGACTGTAGTCTGGGGGGGGGGGGGTCTGTTTCCCCCTAGGTCTAGTTTGCGGTGGCCTTGAGAGGGCTGGAAATCTGTCTGTCTGCATAGACTTTGCTTTTTCTTCCATCTTTTTTTAAAACCTCTTCTGCTTTGGTGCCAAACAGATTGTCCTTGTTCAGAGGTGCGTCCAATAATTTTGATTTGGCATGGTCTGGCAAGGTCTGCTCCTTAAGCCAGGCATGACTTCTAAGCACAGAACCTGTGACTGTTGCCCTGCAAGATGCTTCTAGGGCGTCAAACCCACATTGTAGGGTATGCTTGCTGACTTGTCTTGCAGAGTGCATAAGCTCCTGTAATTCTTTATTTTCTGCACAGTCAGGAAAGGTAGATAATTTTTACTTAGTAAGTTCCATAGTATGTTGCTGGTATTTCAGCATATGGAATTGACAATTTAATGCTCTAATGGCAAGAGTTGCAGGTGTGTATACTTTTTTACTCTGTCTAAAGCTCGGGGAATCCCTGTCCGAGGTGGTGGGATTCTTAGCTGTAGTTGTTTTTATTCCTTTAGGTCCTTGGGAGATGACCTCTGGGTCTGCAGTAGGATTTTTGAAAAGAAATGTGTGTTAGTCAGGGACTCTGTAGTACCTGTCAGGTTTCCTGGGAGCAGGGAGTAAAGTATCAGGAGTTAGACTGGACTCCATAAAGACATCATCCACAACATCCAGAACAGGAGGGATAGCTAAGGGTCTGTGCTGTGGTAAGTCTAAAAATTTCCTGAGTCTCTTTTTGGGCTGAGGATAATCCTGGCATTCCCAATGGAAAAGCTCTCTCAAAGTATGTAGGGTTTCACCTAAAGAAAAATCTTCTGGAGGGGAGGCAGAAGGAATGGATTCCTCTGCATCTGAATCCTCATAGGCAGATAAGGGTATGTCTTCATAATCAGAAACCACAGAGTCGTCGGACTCTTGGTCAGATAAAGCTGCTGAGGAGAAGTCTCTTTCTTTTAGCAGGGGAAGGCTGGCTTCCCCTAATCAGCATGATCAGGTCTTCTGCCATTTTAAGCATCTGTGATTGTGGCAAGGAAGCAGGCGCTTGAGTTTGGGTCTTTGGTTTTTTAGGCGTAGCTCGTACTCTTGTCCTTAGAAACTCTATAGTTTTAGAAAGAACTGAAGACGCAAATGAAGTCAGTTTGTGTCAAACATCGGTAGTGCGAAGAACTTCCTCAGAAGCCGGTGCCTGCACAGCGGCTCTGGACCCATCCAAGGTAGAGGCATCCGCAGGCTCCATAGTCAAAGAAGAGTCTGGTGGCATACCGGACTCTGAACAGGTCTCAGTAGCGGCCTGCAAATCCATCGAAGCAGGCATCAGGGGCTGCAAAAGCGCCTCACTGAGTACTGGCGAACTGGTGGCTAGCTTAACAAAAGTGTCATTGGCAGTTTTGGACCTGTGTGGTCCGTCTCTGTCTTTATCCTTACTTTTTCTGGAAGATCGGTAGTCGGATGGCTTACCGAAGCCATTTCAGAATATGGAGATAGAGAACGAAAGTATTTAGCTAAAATAAGGGCCTGACGATGAATAGTTTGGGCATTGAACAAAGCACAAAACCGGCAGCGAGGTACATCGTGGTCTGGGCCTAAACAGGTGACACAGTAAAAATGGAAATCTCGATGTGGTATTTGCTTTCCACAGGTGAGACAATTGTTAACCTTTTCTGACATCAGTTAGAGCAAGAAAAAAGGATCCTCAACGGGGTACTTAGCTTTAGAAGACTTCAAGATGATTCAATTTCGGAAACGAAAACTCAGGTAGCGGCCGACTGGCACTCATGTGAACTGCTTCTGGATCCTCAGCAAGAAAGACTGATGTAATGGCATTGGCTGCCTATTTTTATACCACTGATGACCTGTCAGTCCTGAAGCGACAGCAACCGATGCAGAAATACTAAGCCTCTAGTATTTGGGCCGACTGAGGGCTACCCCTGGCAAGATAACCCAAGTGTGATGAGTGCAACAGTGAAACACGAAGAACATCACCCCCTTCCAAGAAAAAGACATGGCATCCAGTCTCCAAGCCAGAGGACTTGACACTCTGGAATAAAACTGGGGAAGTTGTCTGTTCAGAGGGGAGGCAAGAAGATCTACCAGAGTACTCCACTGATATACAATGTCCAGAAACACCTCTCTGTGAAGCATCCATTCATGAGGATTTGCCCTGGACATGATCAAACAAGTCTACCACCAGACTGTCCTCTGAAGGAATATAAACTGTCTGAGGAACCAGGTGATGGCGAATTGCAAAATACCCAGCCTGAAGAGCTAGCCTGCAAAGAAGGTAAGATTTTGTACCCCACTGCTTGCTGGTGTACCACATGATTGTGGTACTGTCTGTAAAAACCTGTAGAGGACCTGGAACCCAAAGGGAGTGAAAGGCCTGAAGAGCTAGGATTAGAGCCCTCATCTCTATAGCTGATGTGGTCTGGCATCTGCTGATGGGACCAAAGACCATGGACATTCAGGTTGTTGAAGAAAGCTCCCTAACCTCGATCAGAAGCTTTCATGTACAGCTCCTGAGTATGGAAAGGAACCTGAAAAGGCAGACCTGGATTTAGGGAAATCTGAGTAATCCATAAGCAGAGTTCAAATCAGATACAAGAAAAGACAGACAGCAGATACTCCAAAGGGTGGCAGTGTTAAAGCCAAACAGAGATCGCACTGAAATTTCCTCATGTGAAGTTTGGCAAAAGGAACCACGGGAATGATGGATGCCATATACCCCAGGCCTGAAGAAATTCCCTTGCAGGAAGGACTGGAAGAGGAAAAAAGAATGGAAATGAGAGGAAAAGGAGAGGACCTTAGGAGGTACAAGACAAGACAACATTGGGATGGTCCGAATCCTACAACCCAAAAACACTTGGTCCTAAGAGGCAGTCGGCACAGACTTTGAGATGGAGGGCGTACCTCACACTGCGCAGGAGAAGTATACTGAAGTGCAGATTTCAAAGTAAGAGCAGTTGAGAGGGAGACTGAACTAGGTCATCCAAATAAGGGAATATCTATACACCCTGAAGTCTGCAGAAGGCTATTCACAGAGGCCAGACATTTGGTAAATACCCTTGGAGCTATAGAAAGGCTAAAAGGCAAAGCAGAAAACCTATAATGAGAGAAGAACCAAAGAAATAGAGTTCCTGAAGACAGAGTGAACAGGAATATGGAGGTAAGCATCCTTCAAATCCAGAGATACCAGAAAAGCTTGGGGAAGCAAAAGAGGGAAACGTGTCTGAAGAGACAACATCCTGAAGGAAGGAACCTTTAGAAAGGTGTTGAAAAGGGACAGATCTAGGATGCGCCTCCACAACCCCACCTTCCTAGGAACCAGAAACAGACTGGAATAAAAACCTATCCCTTGTTGAGACGAGGGAATAGGTTGGATGGTTCCCTATTCCACCAGATCCTGCAGAACCAACGGAAAAGGAAGAAGCTAGCAAGGAGGAGCCTGAGAAAGGCTGAAAAACGGATTAAGGGACTTTCAAACTGTAAAACAACTGTGCTGCATGATGGAGAGAACCTGGATGTCTGTGGTTATGTGTTGCCACACAGGAAAGGAAAGGGTTAGTCTGAGGGACAGAGAAATCTGACTAAGGGGAAGAGAAGGCTGGATGTCAGATAGGGGCAGATTTGTCAGGGAAAAAAAAGTTTATGGCCACTAGAACTCAGAGTGGGACAGGCTGGGAAAATCTACTTAGTAAGCCTATTACTCCTAGTAATTTGTCCAGGCTGCATATGGACAAAGGAAAATTTGATGGATAGCTCCTCTGGAACTTGGTTACAAGGGAAACAAAAATTTATTTCAGGTTTTTCATAACCTTGCCCTTATGCTGCAGGGTTTTAAACAATTCTGCAGCAGTAGTGCCAAAAAGATTCTGGTTGTCTACAGGATAATCTAAATGTAAAAAGGAGACACTGTATATTTTAAAGTTTAATACTTTGGAACCCTTATGGTTAAACAAGGAATGTGACTGGAAATATGTAATTTAATTTAACTTAACTGAATAATTGCAGTGGGTGTGTTTTGTAAAGCTTAGGTGTATATAATCTTGATGCTTTTTATGTTATTTTACTCTGTGAAGGCTGTATAGCCGAGGCGCTAAGTAATAAAAGGTTGGACTGTTCGTTGTCTTGGTATAGTTTTCTTGTTTTGCTTTCTTAGTAGTATATATTTTAACTATGGCTACAGACCCTGCCAACAATATTCCACGTATATTTAGAGAAGACTATTTGGATCAAGGCCAGAGGACTATGGAGCAATATGTTACTCAATCGTCAGATAAGAGCTTGAGGTCTAATGATGTTGAGCCTGATAGATCCAATATGCCGTTTGCTGAACCTGGTGGAGCAGTTACTACTACTGCTGTGTGGAATCGTTTTATGGGTGAATGTAATTTTCGCTGTCTGAATCTGTTTGAGGGTGTTGGTGTGACTTCCACCTCTTCCTTGCCGTTGGAAGCCTGCAATCTAAGAGATAAATTAGAACGCTTGCTTTGTAAGGAAACGAGCGTTCAACTCAATATCTCTTATTTACAACGATATTTGGACTTAAATATTTCTCCTAGGGGGCTACGAGCGAACAAATTTCCTACTACACCGTTCGATTTAAAGAACCCTGAAGATTTAGTTTTTCGCAAAAGGTGGATTGCAGCAGCTCACAACTGTTCACTGGAGTGGATCCGTATATTAATTGACTGGGACCACCTTAAAAAACGGATACTAAAGGAAGAAATTGTAACAGTGAGTATGGAATTACAAAAACTTGTTTCCTGTTCTAAATTAGAGGATATGCTTAAAGACATTAATGGTGTTTTAAAAGAACTTGAAGCAAGTCTTGTGGAAAGTAAAAGCTCTAAAATTAATAAAGATACGAAAGATTATAAATCAGAACAGGCTTTTCTTTACAAACATAACAGTAAGCGCTCATTTTCTAACAACAGGAACAATAGTAATTTAAACAGCTCCGCCTCATCAACTGTTTCCTTCACTTTGCCTGGAGGATCGGAGCAAAGCTTTCCTGATGTTAATGATCAACGAAGCTGCTAACACTTCAGAGTTCAAACAGAGATTTCGGAACGACAACCATAATAAATCCCAATTCCAAACTCCACGGAAAACGAGACAGAAGTGACTGGGGACAGCGGAAGAATAATGGTGGTAACTACAAATGACAATTTAATAAGAAAACAAATGGAATTAGTAGACAATCAATTATAAATGATGTTTTATTGTTGAATGCATCTAATAGTATCTGATGCAGTTAAATCTGTGTTGTGTCTAGGTTTAAAATTCATACCCACTGCTTTGCCCAGGTTGCACATTCTTAAACAGATTTTTTTATTAGGTAGAAAGTTACACCTTAAAAGTTTTTTTAGTAAAAATAATGGTGCTAATGATGGATGTTTTGAAAACACCCTGGAAGACTCTTTTTATTCATGTAATTCTTCTTTTGTAGATAAATTTGATGAGAATGAAGTTGAATGTAATGCTGTTAATGAATATAGTGCTGCTAATGCGTATACAGAATTGGATACTAGTGCAATTAAAATCAAAATCACTTTATTCCTCCATATACCAATATAAGCATACAGAGTTATATTTCTACTATTAATTTTGAAATAGAAAAACATTACAATGCACTGATGTATAATAAATCTGATGTTCATTTTAATTTAAACTGCAATGGATTGAATTTTGCAAGTTTTGTAGAGATAGAAATTTTGTTGTAAAGCCATCAGACAAAGGCTATCAAATAGTGATTTTAAATTATGTACAGTATTTAGATACGTGTTACATGCATTTAAATGATGTTGAGGTTTATGAGAAATGTAATACAGATAGATATTTTAAAGCCATTGATGAATATTTGTTGTTGCTTGAAAAGGGAAAATGTTTGGGCCATTTTTCCTGCCAGTGATGTGTTAAGAAAGTTTAGTGTAGAAGACAGCAATTTGGCTGTCTTCTACTGTCTACCCAAGACACATAAAGGCCTTGAGAAATTGACTGGAACACCTATTTTGTCTGCTGAAAAATATTTTTTAAAACCTATTAGTACTTTTTTGCATGAGTATTTGAGGAAATGTGCTTTGAGATTACCCTCGTATACAAGAGATAGCCAAGATTTTTTAACCAAAAACAGGGTTTTGAATGGAATAGCTCTATGTATTGGTTATGCATGGATGTGAAAAGCCTGTACACCAACATCAGATATGAGGTTAGTGTCCAAGCTCTGTTCCATTTTTTGGGCCATTCCCCTATGTCCCACTTTGTGATTGATTTAGTGGTCTTTTGTTTAAAATTAGAAGTTATGTACTCACCATAACGTTCCATCTGAGTAGGTGTATTCATTTGTCTGCATAGATAGTGAAATAAAATGTATGAGATGAAATGTGGCGGCTGCTGCACAAATATCACCTAGAGGGATCCCTAGCCTTGAAGGCTGCGAGGTAGATACTGACTGACCGGGGTGAATGGAGCCAGGTCCCCCGCGTATGAACCGCCTTCCTGGCGCTTGATCAATAAATAAAACTGTAAAATGAAAGACACAGAGACGGACAGAGATAGAATTGAGAAATTGAAACAATTGAATTGGAAAATAAACAGGTCGGATTGTTGCCTACCAGCTGGGTCCTGTCCAGATAAAATCTAAAGAATAAGTGTGAACACCTGTGTTAACATATATACGCTTATATTTGTCTTCACATTTAGAAGGAACAGGGAGGTTAATGGATGGATTGATGTTTGCTGGAATAGAAGCTTTTAGGAAGAAGGGGACGGCGGGTTGGTCCTGGACACGGTCCAGGATGAAATGAAGAAATAAAGGAGGTTTAAGTTTAAAGCTTTGAAGTTCAGGAAACTCTCTGCAGATGTAAATGGCTACCAAAAGGCTGTCTTGTGGGACAAAGAATTTGAGATCCACAGGCTGAGTACTCGGGGAGGAAGAGATAGGGTCAAGGGACCAAAGAAAGGTCCCAAGGGAGGGAACTGCTTTTTATAGGGGCCTGAGAAGAAAAGTAATTTTTAAGAAATGTTTTACACAATTTGGCTGACATAAGAGGAGGAAACTTTGACCACCAATGTAGTGAGATGAGAAATTGCTTGACTTTGACTGTGGAACTGTGAATCATCATCACCAGAGAGAGAGAGGTTAGAAGCACTACAGGAGAGGGGAAGGAACCGTGAAGGGATTCCAGGGCCGCCGCTCCACACAGAGAGCGTTTCCATTACTGTCCGGCAAGTGCCACCCCACCCGGCCCGGGCGTCCGTATGAGGATGGAAAGACAAATGGGCGACCTCGGTGAGATGGAGGAGTGGAGCTACCACCTTGCCCACCTTGCTAATAAGCCTTGATCGCTATGGATGATGCATAGGTATGCAAGGTGTGACCACACTAACCACTGCTCCACTGAAGAAGTGATGCATGCAGGAAGAAGAGGAAGAAAGGCTATAGCCGGCGATAGCCCCTACCACCCTCAGGACCAACCTCGGGGCTGGAACAGAACTTGAATGGAGAATGGCACGCACCTGGAGCTGCAGATTTTTAACTCTGTGTCCATGAGGAAGGCTGGCTAAAACTCCTTGTGTCTAGTCTGGCCCCTATGAACAGATCACTTTTTCACATTTAATGGGGAAGTCTTCCATCAACTGCAAGGTACTGCAATGGGGGCAGCTTTTGCCCCCATGTATGCAAACCTGGTAAATTTGAGTATGACAAGATATATCACCATAATTTTTAAAAAACCCAGGTTTTGCTTTATTTAAGGTTTATTGATGACCTCATTTTTTATGTGATGGTCCCATGCAGGCAGCTACTCACTTTGTGGAAGATTTACAAATTAATAATATGGGCCTACAATTTGATGGTATTCAGCTTGGAACAGAAGTTAGCTTTTTAGATATTAAGCTCAGCCAATTGAATACTGAGTTACATAAGTTTATTTATAAAAATCAGTTTCTATATGGTAATAGTTGCCATCCAGAGCATTTAATAAAGATTCTACCCTATAATGAATTTTTAAGGATACATAGACTATGCAATAGGGATGAAATCTTTATACAAGAAATTTTGGAAACAGAAAATATGTTCCTAAATAGAGGTTACAAGACAGACATTATTAAAGAAGCTAAGGTTAGGGTTATGAATCTTAGGTGGCCCAGTGTCCAAAACAATGTGAGAAATGAAAATATGAGGGGTAGAATGTATTCTTGGCCTGATGACAATTTTTGTAATATTCCTGCTGAACATGTATTTAACAAGGAAGATAATTTAAGTAACATTTTCTTTGTAACTACATATAATGTTATTAGTGACAAAATAGTTAATACAGCTCATCAATTTCGGCCCATATTGCTTAAGAGACAAGGAGCTAAATAAACTGCTGCCACAAAGGTTAAAATTTTCTTATAAGAGGGCCAGAAATCTTAGAGATATGGTTGTGCATAATCAATTCAAGCCACCTATAATGAATATTAGTGTTGGGATGCCTATATTTAAAGGCACTATACCATGCAATAAATGCTCTATATGCAAAAATGTGATCAATGGCTTTAAGTATATTAATGGACATCAATTCGTGGTTAAGGGTAATTTCAATTGTAATACATGTGGGGTTATATATGCTCTTAGATGTAGCTGTAATAAATTTTACACTGGTGAGATGAGCAGAAGTTTTAAAGTTCATTTTCAAGAACATCTAAGAGATATAAAAAATGCTAGAATTGATAGCCCCCTTGGTAGTCATTTTTCTGAATTTCATAATTGTAATCCTAATCACATTATTGGTTGTGTTTTGGAAAAGGTTGAGATACTCTTGGGGGAATTAGTGAATTTGGATGTTAAGCTATGTAAAAAGGAGACACTGTATATTTTAAAGTTTAATACTTTGGAACCCTTAGGGTTAAACAAGGAATCTGAATGGAAATATATAATTTAACTTAATTGATTAATTGCAGTGGGTGTGTTTTGTAAAGCTTAGGCGTATATAATCTTGATGCTTTTTATGTTATTTTACTCTGTGAAGGCTGTATAGCTGAGGCACTAAGTAATAAAAAGTTGGACTGTTCATTGTCTTGGTGGTACAGTAATCTAAATGTTTTTCCTTAATGTCCTCAGGTAAGCCCTGAATATACAACCAAGAATATCTCCTTATGACAGAACCAGACGCAGCTGCCCTAGAAGAGGCATCAGCTGCATTTAACAGAATAGCGAGCTCCCTGAGAGGCAGAATTCACAAGAAAAACAGAAGTCTTACTGTCAGAATCAGGCGTATTAGTCAAGCCCCCCCCAGCTGGAAGAGAAGATCCAGGACATATCTAATCCTGTGGGTTGAATAATTAATGGCCCTAAAAGCCAAAATTGTAGACCTCTCCACAGCATGACTGTCCTCATTAGAAGGTAAAGGCTTGGAAGAGCATAACAGTTTAGATGGCTTACCTGTGAACATGGAAATGGCTGAATCAGATGAAAAATTTTTATACAAGTACTTACGATCCTCTAGAACTTTATAAAATTTGTCTGACTTCTTAGGGGCCAGACGGTGAGAGTCAGGAGCCTGAGAAACTTCTGTAAATGTGTCCAAAAGGGCAGCTTACACAACAGGGACTGCAGAAGGTGTGGATGAGTTCATTTGCAAGAGGTCATAATACAGGAAAGTTGTGTAAAATCTTACCATAACCATAGACGTCCTTCTCTTCCTTGTTGCAGTACTCTGCTAGTGGTTTACACATCCTCCGATCAGGTTGCCCAGCCAGGTTTCCAAAGATTTTTAGTCCCTCTTGGTGCATCGGACGTCTGATGTCGAGGCAGGAACGTGGGTCATAAAAGTGACGTCTGCATGCACTAGCCCTAAGAACATAGATAGAAGCTCCAGATGGAGCCAGTCCTGAAGGGCATACCCTTGTCCAGAAGCCAAGGAGAGCAAATGCAAGAGTAAGACTGGAAGGTGACGGGGGAAGGAATACTGCAACATGGAAGAGAAGGACGTCTATGATTATGGTAAGATTTTACACAACTTTCCTATGTCCTTCTATTCCAATGTTACAGTACTCTACTAGTGGGTGAGTTCCAAAGCTCATTACTGGGAGGTGGCCTGGAAGAGGACTCCAGGAATCCATACAGGATATCCCTAGCAAAACCTACTCTGGCCTTGGAGATATGGTCCAGTTTGTAGTGCCTGGTGAAGGTGTGTACAGAGGACCAGGTAGCTGCCTCCAGGATGGAGATGGTGTCTAGGCCTTTAAAGAAGGTTCCAGAAGAGGCCACAGCTCTTGTAGAATAGGCCCTGACATTCCCTAGCAAAGTCTTCCCATGGTGTGAGTAGCAAAAGGAAACAGCCCTGGAAATGCAGGATGAAACTGTCCGTTTGCCCACCGCTTTCTCCAGAGCCCTGGGATGAAAAGAGACAAACAGTTGGTCTGACTTGTTAAAAGGCCTAGTTTTAGGCAAACAAAATCTGAGCTGCCTGTGCACATCTAGGGAATGAAGGACTCTCTCACCATCTCCCTGTGGGTTAGTGTAGAGGGTAGGCAGGTGGATGGCCTGATTCAAGGAAAGGTTGTTGACCACCTTGGGGGTGAAGGAAGGGTTTGTCCTAAGGGTGACCCTGTCCATATGAAACACCAGAAAGGGGGGTCTAGCCATGAGGGCTTGAAGCTCTGAGACCCTTCTGGCTGAGGTCAAGGCTACTAGCAGTACAGCTTTCTATGTGAAAAACCTTAGGGGGGCCTTGTCAGCTGGTTTGGTGCCATCATGAGTTTTTCTAGCACATAACTAAGATCCCAAGAAGGAGGAGATGATTTCCCGGGCAGTCTTAGGTGCAGGACACCTTTGAGGAAAAGTTTGGCTGGGAGTCTGGATGCAAGTGGATGGTCCATAGGTAGGCAGGCAGAGACGGCAAACAGGTGAGCTTTTAGAGAGGAGTAGGACAAACCTGACTGCAAGAGTTCACACAGATGAGACAGAATCAGGGGAACATCGCTGTCCAGTGGTTCCATCTGTCTTTCATGACACCAGATAGAAAACCTTTTCTATTTGGAGACACAGGATCTTCTAGTGTTGGTTTCCTAACCTCCTGCAGGACTGAAAGCATGTCCTCATTGTAAAGGTGTCTATAGGGGATCAAAATCCTATCCGCCACAGGGTGAGGTGCATAGACTGCCACTGTGGGTGCATCTGTGTCCCCTTTTGCTGTGTGAGTAGGTCCACTGAGGGGGTAACTTGTGATGATTGCCCTTGGACAGATGAAGTAGAGGGAACCAGTGCTGCCTTGGCCAGTAGTGAGTCACCAGCAAGATTTTTGGTGAGTCATGTTGAATTTATAGTAGGACTCTCTGAATTAATGGGACGGGGGAGAAGGCATACAGGAATCTCCCCTTCCAAGATATTGAGAAGACGTCTGTTTGGAATGCCTTTGGGTTGTGTGTACTGGAGCAGAAGCTCTGGAGTTGCCTGTTTGTGGAGGAGGCAAACAGGTATAACCTGTGGAATATCCCACTTGTGGACCAGATTTAGAAACACATCTCTTGACAGCATCCATTCATGGCTGTCTGATTTGGTTCTGCTTAGTGAATCTGCCTGTAGGTTTTGCTGGGACGGAATGTAGGCTGCCTGGAGGGTGATTCCTTGAGAGGTAGCCAGCTCCCACACCTGTAGAGTTAGTCTGCATAGGAGGTAGGATTTGGTCCCTCCCTGCTTGCTGAGGTACCATATGACTGTGGTGTTGTCTATGAAGATTTACAGGAGGCCCTGTAGGAGGTAGGGTTGGAAGGCCTGCAGGGCAAGGAGAATTGCCCTCATTTCCCTGACATTTATGTGCTCAAGAATTTCCCTAATTTCCCTGATATTTATGTGCTCGTTTGTCTGTCCACAAACCTTGCACTATCCTTGTACCCAGAGTTGCCACCAGCCCAGATCTGAGGCATCCGTGTGCATGGTCTGGGAATTAGGAGGAATTTTTAGGGGTAGTCCCGGATTCTGGGCTAGCCACCATTTCAATTCTTGGTGGAGACAGGGGAGGAGTGGGATCCTGAACTCGAGGGGGTGGGAGTGCTGGGTCCACACTGAGCGAAGGTACCACTGAAATTTCGCTAGGGGTAGCATGGGGATAGTAGCTGCCATGTACCCCAGTAGTCTCAGGTACTGTCTCGCAGACAGTTATGAAGAATGAAGAGCAGAGAGAAAGTGGTGGGAAAGAGATCTCACTTTTTCTCCAGGAAGGCAGGCCATCATGATGTCTGTCCTGACTCTGCATCCCAGGAAGACAATGTCCTGTGCCGAATTGAGTTGGGATTTTAGGAAATTTATCAGGAACCCTAGAGACTGCAGCAAGAGCAGGAGGTCTGTCATGTTACAAAAGTGGGGTTTCTCTGTCTGCTGCCTGAATTAAGAGGTCATCTAGGTACAGGAATACTTGTATTCCCTTGGTCCTATAGTAGGAAATCACTGGAGCCAGACATTTGGTGAATACCCTTGGGGCCGTGAAGAGCCCAAAACGCAAGGCACAGAACTGAAAGAGAGAAGAGCCTGCTAGGATCCGAGATATTTCCTGTAGGCTGGCTTTATGGAGATGTGGAGGTAGGCCTCCTTTATGTCCAGGGTTGCCATGAAGGCCTGAGGAATAATTAGAGGAAAAAGTGTGGGTAAGGTGAGCATCCTGAAGGAGGGGACCTTTAGGAAAAGGTTGAGGTGGGGAGGTCTAAGATAGGTCTCCATGGTCCTTCCGTCCTGGGGACCAGAAATATTCTGGAACAGAATCCTTTATCTTGAGAGTGAGGGGGTACAGATTCTATGGTGCCTTGAAGTAGCAGGTTGTTTAAAACCTGACGGAGAAGGGGCAGTTGGGATGCAGGTGGTTGTGGCATGGCCAGTCTTAGGGGAGAGGAGAGCCAAGTCATAAAGTAACCCTCCTGCAGGATGGTCAAGACCCACTTGTCTGAAGTCACGAGGGACCACGTAGGGAGACAGTGAGAGATGCGGGTGGACAAAAGAAGGAAGGAAAGTGATGGAAGAAGGAGTTGCGACAGGCAGTCAGACACTGCCTGCCCTCTCAGAAAAGGGAAGCCTCTGGCTAGTGACCTGAGGAGTCCTAGGTTGAGCGGGCTGTCTTCTGGGAGGTCTTCTAGACCTAGGAGGGGCTGAAGGTCTGGAGATCTTCCTTATAAATTGTGTCTTAGCTGGGTAGTTTCTCTGGAACTTAGGGACAGGATTGACTAGAAGACACTTGAGGTCCTGTAGTTCCTTCCCTTCTTGTTGCAGAGATTTAAAGAGGTCAGCCACTTTAGCACCAAAGAGGGCTGAGTGGTCCAGGGGGCATCCAGGAGATTGGCTCTGAAGTCATCAGTGAGGAGCTGCAGGCACAGCCAGGAATATCTCCTTAAAACAGATGCTGACGCAGCTGACCTAGCTGAGGCTTCAGCTGCATCGTATCTACACCTAAGGAAGTGCTTGTTTACCTGAATGATCAGTTCTAGCAAGGAAGACAGGTATGCTTTAGCAGCACAGTCAGGGATGTCATTCAACTCCTTGGAGACTTTGTACAGCCCAGCAAGAGAATATTTAGCCATGCGAGACTGGTAGTTTGTTGCCTTAAAAGCTAGGGTAACAGAGGTGTAAATCTTCTTTCCCCACCTCTCCATAGCCTTGCTGTCCTTATCTGCAGGCAGGACAGTGGTGGTAGGAAGGAACTTGGATGCCCTGTCAGTAGAAATGGAGATATTGGCAGGGTATGCCAGAGGGCACTTGAGCAAGAATTTGTCTGTCAGGGACCCTGTATAATCTATCCACACTGCGAGGGAGCAGGTGGTTGGGAATGTAGATTAATTGATGCCACAGCAAATGCATCAAGGAAGGCAGGTGGAACAGGTGAAAGGTTAGGTGTACCCATCTGTATGAGATCATAGAATCTCTTTTGTTGCTCAGTCATGTCCGAGCATTAACACTTGAAGTGTTCTCTCATTAAGTTAACAGTGTCACTGAATGTTAAGTCTTCCACTGGGGAGTCCGAATCTGCAGAGGCTTCCTCAGGAGATCCATACCCCAGGGGGGATGAGATCTGGGAAGAGTAGAACAGGGAGCCCTCTGAGAAGTCAGACAACTCCTCCTCTGTTGGCTGACTCTCAGTCCTTTCAGGGATGGAAGGCCTTAGGCTTAAAAGAAGTGGAAGGGTAGGAGCAGCTTCAGTAGAAGGTCCAAGGGCCATGAAGACACTGTAGAGACTTTGTCTGAAGGCCTGCCAATCGGGTAAGGACTCGGGTGCTGGAGAAAGATGTCTAGTCTTTTGCTTCTTTTCAGAAGGCCTAACAGGCGTCTAGATGGCGGCAGGCCTAGGGGTAATCGGAGGGGCATTGTAGGCAAAGTCCGAAGCACCCGAAGGTACTGCCCCCCCCCCGGCATCTGTAACAGGCAAGGGTACGTCCTCCCTGGATAGGTCATCTGCTCTAGATTGTGCAGCCTCCTGAAAGGTACCCGCTGTATCTGCTGTGGCAGATGCTGGGTCCTCAACCAAACTGATGGCGGCTATAGGCGGAGGGAGGCACAGTGGAAGTAGTAGGCCGCATGGACTTGGCTGTCTTCCTTGGCGGTTCAGATGGGGCATCGAAGCCGGCCTCCATAACTACCACAATCTGTTTTCAGTGCCGATTCTTGAGGCAAAAATTAAGAGCCTGTAAACGGCGATGAAGGGTCTTGGGGACGAGCGATTTGCAGATGACGTAGTTCTTATAATCGTGTTCCCTACCCAAGCAGAACAGACACTGGTCGTGGGTGTCCTTATGGGGAATCTGATGACCACAGTTGCACTTACTGGACATGAACAGACTATAATTTTACAAAAAAGGACTGAAAGAATCCCCAACAGGGTATTTAACTTTGTGTAGATTTAGATTTGACGTTCGCGAGTAGCAGGAACACCTGGCGTATGGCTGGCAGCTGAAAAGTTCTGAGGGCTGGTGCCTGCAGATGTTACTTTTATGGCCCACGTTCATGCCTCCACATCAGACGTCTAACGCACCAAGAGGGACTGAAAATCTTTGGAAACCTGGCCGGGCAACCTGATTAGAAGAAGGGTAAACCACTAGTAGAATACTGCAACACTGGAATAGAAGGACATCTCTTAAGCCTCTGAAACCCATGAACAATCCCACTTAAAGTATTCCATCATGCTGATCAATGTGTCCCCAAATGATAATTCCTCAAAAGGAGAGTCAGAGGACAAAGAATCTTTGCCATACCCCAGGGCCAGAAGACATTGATTTGGGAGGAATATGATGAAGATTCTCTACCAGAGTACAGCTTTTCAGCAGAAGAATCAGAATTACTAGGTTTCTTAGAGTGGTAGACCAATGAGCAGAAACAGGGACATACAACCCTTGTGGGGGTTTCAGAATCATAAAGACATTATACAGCCCCTTATTAAAGTTGTGTCGCTCTTTGTGAGGATCATTAGCCCAAGTAGCCATGTTTAGTTTTTGGTTTCTTTTTGAAAGGAACATTTGCTTTAGCAAATTTAGGACAGTCAGACATCTGCCTAGATTCAATTAGCATACCAGGGACGACTTCTCTAACTAAAGTTAGGGGAATTCCCCCTAGGCCTTTCAGATATAATCAGCTGTGGTTCCCCCTCTAAATCTGTACTACATGTATGCAGAGCCTCCGTGAAGATGTGTATGGGCAGCTCAGTGTTGGCCTGCAACCAGGATATAGCAGAGGGAAGTGGTATCAGTATCAGCCAGTCCTCATGTTCATCATCCAACCAGATGGAAACGTCCCAGTAGAGGCTGGACAACAGCAAATTCAGTACGTGCTTTTTTAGCTTTTTTCTTAAGTGATAGCAGAACTTTGGGATGGGTGGATTTGGCCATGGTACCCTGGGTCAAAAGCTTCAGACACTTCTTGTGTCCGTCTTCATGGGGAATCTGCCTCCCACAAACACGTTTTCCCTTCCTGGATGACATGAAAGCAAACTATAAATAAAAACAAAGAAAGGAAAAAAAACCCTAACACAGAAATTATCTTTAGACGGCTCAGACGATGAACCAGCTCAGTGAAGAACATACAGACTGAATCCAGAGGTAGCACTGGACTGGTGGCATACATTTTCTGAATTTTAGGCATCTGCATGTCACATTTTACCTTAGGCCTTGAAATAGGGCATACATCCGACATATCATACTTGGAAGGTATAAAGGGTTTGGTATACTGGCCAGATATTAAGCTATCCTCAGTAGGATATCCCAAGAGTAAAAAACACTGCAACAGTGATAAGAAAGGACATATGCTGTTCAGGCTCTGGAAAATGAGTCCATTTTGCAGTGTTTAGTGAAAGTTTTCACAGCTAGCCAAGTTGCTGCCTCTAGAATACATCTACAGTCCTCACTCTCTTACATGCTGTGGGGCTTGCTTTTTACATGGTGAAAATAACAGAACTCCATCACCAGACAGAGTCATCTAAAAATAATTTGACTGTAAATTGGCAGTCTTTGTATCTCATCACCAAAGGAAATAAACAGTTGGTCTGAATCTTAAATCTTTTGTCTTGTCCAGGTAGTACTACCTGCACTGCCTGTGGATATCCAGGGTATGCAAAGTCCTCTCTGCTCTGTTCTTGGGCACAGAGAAGAACAGGGAGATGAACAGATGGATTCAAGTTAAATTAAACAAGCTTAGGTATGAAGGTTTTCAGCATGCTTCAGAAGGACGTCACCCGTAGGTCATAGCCTTTACTCTCCCTACTGGCTATTTGAATTTTTTTTCTGATTATTTATAGGATCATAGGAGGTTACTAGGCTATCGACCCAGAGGCCATTTCAAGCCTAGCCGCTTCATCCCAATGTAGTAACATAGAAATGTTAGTTACTGCCCATGTCCAGGACAGTTGTGGGTACTATTCCTGGTAAGAATTTATGGTGTCCCAACCACTCGTCCAGGTTCTTTTTGAATAGTGTCATAGAGGTGCCCTGTCTCACATGAGTAGGTAGCCTATTCCAAATATGTGTCAATCACAGGGAGATAAATCTGTCCATCCGGCATGTCCTATTCAAGTCACAGGCCATATTTAGGTCCCTGGAAAGGGTGGCCCTAGTCCCGTTTGATTTACAGATATGCAAGTTCATTAGGTTTGGGTCTGGAATTACACTGTGGGCCAAGCATAAGTCTTCCCTAAGAAGTCTATACGATACAGACTAAAGTAACAGGGACTTTAGTGGGTCTGTGTACGGCACATGCTGGAGTCCCTTGATCTTCTTTGTTAGAAACCTCCGAGGTCTCTCTAGTTGCTGCAGGTGCTTTCTACAGTACATGCCAAATAGCACACAGCAGTGCTTCACTCCACTTCATGCATGTCCACGGAAACCTCAACTGCACTGTGGTAACCTGTCATTGACAGAAAAATATACCAGATGTCTACTTCTTTACTATAATCTTAGCTTGTTCCTATATTACACCTCCCACACTCCAAGGACCGAGTGTGACTGTGCACAATGGACACACCATCATTAGCCTTTACCTATCCATACAGACCCTACTAAACATTTTTACAAGATCATTTTATACAAGGATTGATTTTAGACTGCACATTGTTACTAGACTTCATCTATCCCCAGAGATCCTACTAAAAACATTTTTAAATTATCATTTTATACAAGGCTTTTAAAATTGTTAATATTCTGAGAGCCACCAGTTTACACAATGTTAAGCAAAGAGGCTTGTTCAGACATCTAGCAGTACGTTATGTTACAGTGGGAGACTGATGCTCTGCCTGGCACCAAGAGGCACTTTTTGCATGTAAAGTACAGTTCTGTACCTACCATAAATGTAGATGTTCGAGTGTTCACACTGCTGCAGTCATTACACTTGGGTTATCCTGCCGTCAGGCAGTCCCGCAGTCGGCCAGAGTTCCAAAGTCTTGGTCCGGCGTTGGTTGCTGTCACTTCTTCCCTGACGTCAGTGCGCCAGGGGTATATAAGATGCAGCCAACGCCATTTTCTTCAGTTTTTCTTGACCCAGATGTCAGGTGCCCCCAAGTAGGTAGGCAATACATATTGCTAATAAAACATATATATAAAATAAAAGCAATACCTTCAGTTACAAGCAAATACACCACAAAGGTTGTATAGGATAGAAAGGTATAGATAAGTCCAGCTAGAACAGAGGGGATGGAGGGAGGGTAACCTGGACTGCAGCAGTGTGAACACTCGAACATCTACATTTATGGTAGGTACAAAAATTATCTGCTTTTACTGTATTTGTGTTTCTTCCTAATTTATTTTGCTTTTGCGTCATCTTAAAAGTACTCAGTTGTATTTATTACTTCTTGGTGCAACTCATTCTAAGCCTTTTAGTTTAAGCACTTGGGCTTCAGACCAGTTGTTTTACATTAAGAAGGTTTGTGGTTTGCACTGTAGTGGCAGGACAGGTAGCTTACATCCTTCTAAGTTGGGAACTGCTGATTGAGGGCTCAGTGTCAGTTATTCTAAAAGTGTAATAATTCTGGTTTAAGCACTTGGGCTTCAGGCCAGTTATTTTACATTAAAAGGGTTCGTGGTCTGAACTCTTGTGGGAGGAGAGGCTGGACTCTGCCCTTCTGAGCTGGGAATTTCTGGTTAAAGGCTTATAGTGCCTGCATATTTGAACTGCTTCTTACTGAAATTGGTACACCTTGTTTGCTGTAGCGTAGACTAGATCCAGGCCTGCTGAATCTAGCTTTGTTTGTATAACTTAAGCACTAATCCAGGCATTCTTCAAAGTATTCAATTGTATTTATTACTGCTTGGTAGTAACTTGATTAAAGTGTAGCTATCATTCTAAGTCTTTTGGATTAAGCACTTGGGCTTCAGACCAGTTGTTTTACATTAGGAAGGTTTGTGGCCTGCAGTGTGGTGGCAGGACAGGTGGCTTACATCCTTCTAAGTTGGGAACTGCTGATTGAGGGCTCAGTGTCTTATTCTAAAAGTGTATTAGTTCTGGTTTAAGCACTTGGGCTTCAGGCCAGTTATTTTACATTAAGAAGGTTCGTGGTCTGCACTCTTGTGGGAGGAGAGGCTGGACTCTGCCCTTCTGAGCTGGGAATTTCTGGTTAAAGGCTTATAGTGCCTGCATATTTGAACTGTTTCTTACTGAAATTGGTACACCTTGTTTGCTGTAGCATAGACTAGATCCAGGCCTGCTGAATCTAGCTCTGTTTGTATGCGTGTTGTTTGTTTGCTTATTTCCTGAAACGCTAATACCACCTAAACCGCTGCTTTTCAGCTTCTGTGGATCCCTAGTGATATCTGCATTGCTTACTGTACTCATTTCCTTGTTTCACTTAAAAGAAAGTTACTGTTTGTCGTTTTTGCATTTAAGTTACCTGTAACACATTGCATTTAAGTTACCTGGCACTTGCTCACTAAAGGCACTTGCTCACTAAAGCAATTATATAAGTCAGCACTAAAAAATTAAAAGCACTACACTCTCACAAAGTCCTCTCGAGTACCTTGTTCCCCATTGGCCCTTTTTTTTCAATTATAAAGGAATTCCCAATACTATTCTAGCATGTCCAAAGGTCAGTTGTCAATCTTCTCTCCGGTCCAGCTGGTGAATCTGGGAATCTTGAGGCAATGTTACAACTGCCTCATGTACACAGACAACCCTCTCCTCCTCCCAATAAATTCCAACACATGTGAGAGATGCATCCATATAGCCAAACTGGAGGCTAAGCTCTCTCAACTCAGTACTGGCGTAACCAGTCAGGAGGAGAAGGAAACCACACTCAGTACAATTCCAGTCTCACATAGACCTACCACGACAGCAGACCAAACACATAAACACACAAAAACATACTCGGGAGGCTCTAAATAAAATCTGCCTAAGCAGCAGAGACCTCCAAAGCAGACACCCAAGCAACCGCTACCCCAAAACAAAACATGTGCAACACATAGCTCACAAAGCCAGTGTGCCGAACAGTCACAGCCCTTAAGGCTAAACAACACACCCGATACACTTGTAATAGGTGACTATCATCAGGCACACTGACGTCCCGCTCACCAGGCTGAACAAGGAGAAGGTCACAGTGAGCTGCCTGTCGGGCGCTAGGATCCGCCACATAACACAAGCACTCAGGTCACTCCAAGGCAAGTACAAATATGACTCAAGTCATTGTCCATGCTGGTGCGAATGACCTGAGACGTACCTCCCTGGACTACATGAAAAGAGACATAGAGGAGCTCTCTGAGCATGTGGCCCAGGCCGGTATGACCCTGACCTTGAGTAGCATCTTACCCTCACCAAGAATGATGCCACAATATGAAGACAAGATGATCAATTTCAACAATTGGCTTAATTATTGGTGTCATTCAAAGGGGATCCAATGCCGGTCAGCCTGGGATGACATGCTCGACAAGCCACGATGCTTCGCTAGGGATGGCCTGCACCTGTCACCCCTGGGCTTTCGGATATTGGCAAAGGCTCTTGCTACCCCCATAGTGCCTTTTTTAGGCAAGGCTCAAAAGACAAACCCACCTCCATAGGTATCACAAGGGATAAGAAACTAAGAGTAATGCTACTCAACGCCAGAAGTCTAAACCTCAAGATGCACGCACTCGAAACTCTCCTTAGCATGGAGAAAATCGATATCTGTGTACTCTAGCCTTCCTGACGTCGGAAGAGTACGCGACAACAACTGACGCCGGACCAAGACTTTGGAATTCGGCCGACCGAGGGACCGCCTGCCGGCTGAAAACCCATATGTGATTACTGCAGCTGTAATGCACGATGAACATCCTGGTTCAAGGCTCCCGAGAGCACCCCAGCACTATCAGGTTATACCTCATACCATGCTTTTCGGCCCCAAAACTTGGACCGACCCCCAAAAGGAGGGGGAGTATCAATATTCGTCAAAGATACCCACACCTCCAGGTTGGTGGCACAGCACAAAGCATCAGAGACTATCCATGTGCAACTAACAGTGGGTAAAACTGCCTTCCAGTTTATAGCCTGCTACAGACCACCCTCCCTAACCCAGGAACCCCACTCGGCCTTCATGAGAACACTGGAAAATATGAAGGTCTCTCCAAACACCGTTATACTGGGCGACTTCAACTAACCAAACATAGACTGGGAGCATTACTCTAGCTCCAACACCCTAGCCCAAAGGTTCCTAGAATTTATAAACTCAAATGCTATGGAACAACTTGTTACCACTCCCACAAGAGGGGAAAACATACTGGACCTGATCATCACCAACATGGGGACTCTATGCTCCAGACCAGAAGTGTATCCCTCACTGGTAAGATCAGACCATAAACTAATCTCACTGGATGTTCACATCCCGACACCACCCCCTGCCCAGAAAACCACAGTGAAAAACTTCTCTAAAGCAAATTTCACACTCCTCAAAACTGAGGTGGAATCCTTCAAAGCCCCAGGGCCTGTGGAAAATACGGCACAGACCGCAGAATTCTTTATAAACGCATTCTATGAACACCTTCAGGAATGCATGGATCATGCGATCCCAAATAAAACCAAGACCCAATCCTCCAAAGGCAGACGTCCTGTCTGATGGACCCCAGCCATAAATAAGCTATACAATAGAAGGAGGAAGCTACTAAATGATAGAGCAAAATTCCAAAAAGGGAAGGCATCCCTGATCAGTATTAGCAAAAAACTACGGGCACTCATAAAATCGTCTAAGGCCAGCTTCGAGAGAAAAATTGCACAGGACACTAAGGATAATCACAAGGCTTTCTTTAGTTATGTTAGGAACCTGGGTGGTAATTCCCAGATATGCTCAGAATTAGTCCAAAATGACAAAAAATACACCGAACCCACAGACATTGCCAACATCCTAGCTGACAGGTTCAGCGCAAACTTCCCCTCCCCACCAAAGGGCAAATATCTATTCCAGCAGAGTGCTGCCCCTGACATCTCGGATGCTCAGGAAAGAGCCCTCTCCAAAGCAAAAACACAGCATCAATGGGACCAGAAGGTGTCCCGGGCTGCGTCCTACATGAACTCCAAGAAGAGCTAAACCCAAACATAAAACTACTGTTCAATCTCAGCCTTACTACAGGATATGTACCCAAAGAGTGGCTTACAGCAACAGTGGTCCCTCTCCACAAAGGTGGTGCCTCAACGGATCCTGGAAACTATCGCCCATAAGCCTGACTAGCTTGGTCTGCAAAGCTATGGAAAGGATAATCATGGACCTCATAAATAAAGATATTGGGGACCTACAGACACTGGATCCTACCCAGTTCGGCTTTGTTAAGGGCAGATCCTGCCTCTTAAACCTGGTTGATGTCTTTGAAACAGTCACCAAGGCCATTGATGAGGGAAGGTGGTCCACACTGCCTACCTGGACCTCGCAAAGCCTTGATACAATACCCGACTCAGGCATTATAGATAAGCTCACCAGCTTAAATATAAACCCCTATGTCACTAGATGGGTTGCAAACTGGCTCAAAGACAGAACCCACATGGTTAGAATTGCTGGAGCCATGTCAGACTCCAAACCAGTTACAAGTGGCGTCCCACAAGGCTCAGTCCTGGGACCTCTCTTGTTCAGTATATATTTCTCGGAGGTACAGGCCAACACGGAAGGACTGTGGCTGACCAAGTTCGCAGATGAGTGCAAACTAGGTGCTATAATAGACTCTCCAGCCGACACAAGCATCCTCCAAAAGGGCCTCATAGAAACAGACAACTGGTGCCAGAGCCATGGCCTCAAGCTAAATGCCAAAAGTGTATAGTCATCCCCTTTGGCAAAACAAAGTGCCCACAAATTACCACATAGGTGGTAATCCATTAAGTACAGAAGAAGTAATTAGGGACCTGGGGACGCAAGTTGATAGCAATCTCTCATTTGACAACCACGTGGCCAAAGTGGTTAGAAAACATTTTATATAGCCCACCTAATCATGAAGGGATTCACATCTAGATCAGGGGAGGTCATTGTGCCTCTTTACTCATCCCTCATCAGGCCCATAATTGAGTACAATGCCCCTTTTGGGATGTACCTTACCAGACACCTGCAGCAACTGGAAAGACCCCAAAAGTACCTCACCAAGAGGATCAAAGGGCTCAAACAGATGCCATATGCTGCCCAGTTAAAGAAACTCCAGCTCTACTCAGTGGCATACCGCCTGTTCAGAGGCGATCTGTGCCTGATGTATATAAAGCCATGTCCAACCCGGAATTAATGGACATGCTGCACCTCAGAAAATCCAAATCCTATCGAGCTACACGCTCGAGAGACTTGAACCTCAGCACTGAAATAAATAGGACATGCTGGAGGGACAGATTCATAACCCAGAGGCTCCCTTCACTCTGGAATAAAATCCCAGTCCAGGTTAGGCAGAGTCCCTCATTGACTCTCTTCAAGAGGAATCTTGATGAGTGGATGGGAGATCGTAGGTTTACCCCGGGTATGACTTCTGTGTCACTGTTAGACAGAGGCACAGTATACTAACCTCAAAAAAGGGCATAGCAAAATTAATTTAAAATGGGTGGCAAAAGCCAAACACATTCTGGCTAGGCTTATAAATGCCCTAGGGCAGATAGCCTAGTATGAACCTATGAACCTATGAAAACTGTACTATGTTCATTGTGTTACACTGCTGCAGTCATTACACTTGGGTAGAATCCCAAAGGTAAGGTTAGGTGGCTGGTCTATAAAGAGTTAGGATTGGCTATGAGGCCTTGCAGTACTGCAGTGGCAAATCCTGCTCTGGATTTAGAGTAAAGAGGCAAGTGGCAATGCTTGGTACAGGTGTGCAATGAACTCCAAGTTGCAGCCTCCAAAATTTCCTTGGTAGGTACTCCTCTGAGAAAGCTGTTGAAGTGGCTGTTGCTCTGGTGGAATGTGGCCTAATGTTATTACGGACTGATTTTCCATGCTGTGTGTAGCAGTAACCAATACAGTGTCCTATCCATTTGGAGATGGTCTGCTTTGAGATAGCCTTGCCCTGTGATCCTGCAGCATATGCTACAAACAGTTGCTCAGTTTTCCTGAAAGCTTTTGTTTTGTCCAAGTAGAAGCGTAGCTGCCTGTGTATGTCCAAAGAGTGCAGACGCTTCTCCCCTTTCTTCTGGGGGTTTGGATAAAAAGTTGGCAAATGGATGGTTTGGTTAAGAGCCACACTAGCTACCACCTTTGGCATAAAGGTAGGGTTTGTCCTTAAAGAAACCATGTCCTGATGAAAAATTATAAAAGGTTTCACTGCCACTAATGCCTGTAGCTCTGAGACTCTTCGTGCTGAAGTTACTGCCAGGAGCAGAGCTATTTTCCATGATAAAAATTTTAGATCGGCTGTATTGGCTGGCTCAAAAGGTAGCAGGGTCAGTTTTTCCAAAACAAAATTGAGGTCCCAAGTTGGTGTTGGTGCTCTCCGGGGTGGTCTTCTGTTTTTAGCCCCTCTGAGGTACTGCTTTAGCAAGGGATGAGAGAATAAAGGAGGATCAGTGTTGTAATGTGCTGAAATGGCAGAGGCGTGGATCTTAATTGATGAGAAGGATAGGCCTTTGTCCAGCATCTCATTTAAGTATTGTAAAATCTGAGGAATGTTTGGGACAAGAGGGTCAAGGCTTTGAGCCTGTTTCCAGGCGCAGAATCTCTTCCATTTTTCTGAGTAAGATTTCCTGGTGCTAGGCCTCCTGGCCTCCAAAATGACATCCATAATAGCTTTAGAGAGAGGTGTTGCCTGTTTGACTAATGAATCTGCCATGCAGCCAGGTTTAGGGTTTTGAGCTGACCGTGCAGGATCTGATTGTTTTGTTGAGTCAGATGATGTGAAATTTGAGGCAAAATCCATGGTGGGCCTTGAGCCAAGTTCTTTAAGATTGGGTACCAGTGCTGGCATGGCCAGTCTGGAGCAATCAGGATCATCTGTGTTTTTTCTTGTCTGGCTTTTAGGAGGACCTTTGAAAGGAGAGGCAGTGGTGGGAAGGCATAAACTTTTAGGTTTTTCCAGCTGAACGAGAGAGCAACCACTTTCCATGCTTGTGTGTGGTAAGTCCTTGTGCAGAATTTTTGTAGTTGGCAATTCAGTGGGGAGGCAAAAAGATCCATGTCTGGGCATCCCCATTTTTGCATTACCATGCTGAAGATTTGTGGATTCAATTTCCATTCGTGAGGGTCCATGATATTTCTGCTTAGATCGTCTGACAGAGTATTTTTCTTTCCTGGCAGGAATTGTGCTTGCAGATGAACTTGACAAGTTAGAGCTGTGTTCCACAAGGTCATGGCTTGCCTGCATAGGGGATAAGAATGAGTGCCCCCTTGCTTGTTTATGTACCACATTACTGTGTTGTCTGTCTTTAATAATAATTGTCCTGGATGCAGAAGGTCCTTGAAAGCTGTTAGGGTATTTTGAACAGCCAACATCTCTTTTTGATTGATGTGAAGATGCATTTGGTCTGTGGTCCACTTGCCCTGAATACATTTTCCTGCCATGTGTGCTCCCCAGGCGTAATCCGAAGCATCTGTTGTTAGAGTTTGCCTGGCTGTGGGTAGAGTGAAAGGCTGACCCTTGTTGAGGTGGCATGCCTGTGCCCACCATCAAAACTCCTGTTGTAGGCAGGGAATTACTGGTATTACTGCTTCTAAAGTGTGACAGTGTTGAGTCCAAACACTTTTTAGGTACCATTGTAATTTCCTCATATGCAGTCTGGCATATGGAATTAGTAGTATGCAGGATGGCATGAATCCCAGGGCCTGCAGACATTTTCTTGCAGGGAGATGGGACTTTTTTGCCAGTAATTGAAAATATTGAGTCAGTTGTCCTTGTTTTGTCTGGCATGAGATAAGCCATCTGGGCCATTGTATTTAAGCTGGCACCCAGGAATATTATCTGTTGTGAGGGCACTAGTTTTGACTTCTTTTCGTTTACTGTGTACCTTAGAGAAATTAGCAACCTTTTTACAAATGCCAGATGCTTTAGAAGAATGTCCTTTGTCTCTGCTTGAATGAGGCAGTCGTCCAGGTATGGATATATTTGAATTCCTTTTTGTCTGCAAAATGCAATTACTGGTGCCAGGCACTTTGTAAAGACCCTGGGCGCAGTAGATAAGCCAAAGGGCAGTGCAGAGAATTGGTAGTGCATTGTACCAGCTTTGAATCGGAGGTATCTTCTGCAATTTTGTCTGATAAGGACATGCAGGTATGCCTCTTTGAGGTCCAGAGTAACAAGCCAAGCCTTCTTGCCCAGCATGGGAAGAAGCTGCTGTAGTGTCAACATTTTGAATTTCGGAACATCCAGGTAAGTATTTAGAGTTGAAAGGTCTAGTATGGGTCTCAAGGCTTTGCCCTTTCTGGGGACCAGGAAGAGTCTTGAGTAAAATCCTTGTCCTTGTTCCTGCTGTGGTACTTTTTGAATAGCTCTCATGTCCATGAGGGCTGAAATTTGTTTTTGAGCCCCTGCCCATTGATTATGTGGCAGGTTTGACATTCCTTTTAGCCTTGGTAAAGTGTGAAAGTGGAACCTGTAACCTTGAGACACAATATTCAGCACCCATTTGTCTTGGGTGATTGTTTTCCAATTTTGAGAAAAAAGTGCTAGTTTTTCCCCTAAAGGGGCTGCCAAAAGGGAAGTGCTTGGCGTACGAAGGGGGAAGTCATTGGGACTGTTTCCTGTAAGGTTGAGACTTGTCCTCACCTCCTTTTGGGGTTGAGGTACCCCACTGTCGTTGTCTGTTAGAGCCTTGGGGTTGAGATCTGCCTCTTGGGCGTCTGTATCTGCACCTCTGTGGCCTGACACTGGAAAGGACCAATTCTTTGTAGGCCAATTTCTGCTAAATCGAGGTGGCTGTACCTGTAAGAAATCTTTGACTGTTTGCATAGATTTAGCTTTATCCTCCATTTTCTTTAACACCTCTTCTGCCTTAACACAAAACAAGGCATCATGCTGTAAAGGAGCATCCAATAATTTTGCCTTAACATGATCAGGTAAACTGTTCTTTTAACCAAGCATGTCTTCGAATCACAGAACCTGTAACTGCGGCTCTACAAGAGGCCTCTAAAGAATCAAAACCACATTGCAGAGTATGCTTTCCCACCTGTTCAACTGCATGCAATAAATCCTGCATTTCTTTATAGTCAGGAGCTTCTGAGCTTGCAAGAATTTTCTGTTTTAACTGAGCCATTAAATATTGTTAGTACTTAAGCATGTGAAACTGGCAATTTAAAGCCCTTACTGCTAAAGTTGCAGAAGTGTAAACTTTCTTCCCCATCTATCCACTGCTCTAGAATCTCTGTCAGAGGGGACTGAATTTTTTGCAATGGAAGCCTTAACCCCTTTGGGACCCTGGGAAATAGTTTCTGGATCAGCAGAAGGGTTTTTATAAAAAAAACTTGTGAGAGTCAGGGACTCTATAATACCTATCTGTCTTGGCTGGTGCAGGGGGCAAAGAATCAGGAGATAAGCTGGATTCAGAGAACACATCATCCACAATATCTAACACAGGTGGAATAGCCAGGGGCCTGTGCTGAGGCAATAAAAAGAAGTCCCTGAAACTTTTCTTGGATTCTGAATAATCTTGACTTTCCCAATGGAAATGCTCCCTCATGGTATGTAAAGTTTCCCCAAAATAGTAATCCTCAGGAGGTGAGGCTGAAGGGATAGATTCTTCAGCATCAGAGTCCTCATAGGGGGGTAGAGAGTATCCCTGGTCTGAAGAGGAATCAGAGGAAATGGAAACCTGATCAAAGGGATCATAGTCTGTATCCTGCCTAGGCCTTTTCTCAGGAGGGGGAAGGGAACCCCTGATTAGAGTAATGAGATCTTCGGCCATTTTAAGCATCTGTTTCTTAGGCATGGAGGACTGTCCAGGAGAATGCTGTACTTGCTTCTTTGTCTTTAATGGTGTTTTTGTCTTGGCTGTTGCTTTAATGGTAAGCTGTGAAGGTCTGAAAACACCCTCAGAAGCCGATGCCTGCTCAGCTGCTCCGGACCCATCTGAGGGATTAGTTTCCGTAGGCCCAATACCTTGAGTTTCCAGAGGCCTAGTTGTCTCCACGTGGGAGTCGGATGCAGCCTGTGGCTCTGAGGTAGCGGGTGTCAGGGGCTGCGAAAGCGCCTCACTGAGAACCGGCGACTGGCCTAGAAGAGGCTTTGTCGTTGGTTTTGGACCTCGGATGCATGTCTTTATCCTTGTCTTTGTGTTTTTTTTCAGAATTGCGGTCATCGGTTGATCCGCCGGCATAGTATAATTGAACCTTCGGCCAAAGTAGTGCAAAGCAAAATCAAAACGTCGTTTTATACTGCATTTGTTAAATCTAGCACAAAACCGACAACTAGTGACGTCGTGATCAGGGCCTAGGCATGGAATACAGTAAGAGTAGAAGTCCTTATGAGGTATACGTTTCCCACAAGAAATACAATTATTAACTTTTTCTGACATCAGTCTGAGGCAAGAAAAAAGTTTCCCCAATGGGTACTTAGCTTTATTGAAGACTTTGGATCTAAAATTCGACTTCGAAAATCTCAGGAGTCGGCCGACCGGCACTTGCGAACTGCTTTTGCTTCGGGCACCGCGCGGCAAGAAAGACTGAAGAAAATGGCGTTGGATGCATCTTATATACCCCTAGCGCACTGACGTCAGGGAAGAAGCGATGGCAACCGACGCCAGACTAAGACTTTGGAACTCTGGCCTACTGCGGGACCGCCTGATGGCAGGATAACCCAAGTGTAATGACTGCAGCAGTGTAACATGATGAACATCTACAGCATCCTGTTTTCTTGCTATCACTGCAGCTAGACTGGTTAAAATGGGCATTCTGAGACAGTGCGATGATAGTCACCACAAAGCTTTTAGATATTAGTTAAATCTTTACTCATAGACTTCATAGATTGCTACTATGCTAATGACCCAAGGAGACCTTTTTAAGCCTAGCCAAGGTTTCCCGAAAGAATAATGATGTCCTGTTTCCAAACAGGAAATTGAAAACCAGGCATTTATAAGCTGCCTCTGTCCATAACGGAAAGGGTGCCAGGCCCAGTGTAAATTTCCTATTCTCCATCCATTGGTCTAGGCTGTGCTTACACTGGGTAAAAGACAAACTCAGCTTCACATGGATGGGAAGCCTTGATCCACAGAACGGGCAGTCTCTGGGACACACATCAGTCTCTCAAGCATGTTCTACTTAAGTTGCACACAAAATTCATGTCCCTAGACCTTGTACTTTTGGTGCTCTGACTTAGGAATATGTAGGAAATTCATACGTGTGAGGTTTGTGGACACCTTGTAAGCCAGGCATCAATTACCCCCTCAGCAATTTACAGGAGGGAGAGTAGAGGTAAAGGGCTATAGGGCAGGCTTGTCGCACCTAGCACTCTTTGTAAGGAACCTCTGAGGTTGCTCTAGTTGCTGCATATATCTGGTCAGGTACATACCAAAGGGAGCACTGTACTTCAGGACTGGTCTGATAAGGATGGAGTACAGCAGGATAATTACATCTTTGGATCTAGACTCCATATCCTTATAAGTTGTGCAACATAAAAATATTTCCTCATCACTGTGGCCAAAGGTAAGGCTACTGTCTATATGCACACCCAGATCCCTGACCAGTGGCTCGACTCCTAGAGGATCAATCATCTGCAAACTTATTCAGCCATAAACATTCAGCATTTGCTTCCATTTCAGAGAAATAGATGCCAAAAAGAAGCAGGCTCAATACAGAGCTCTGTGGAACTCTGCTAATGACTGACCTCCACCCTCATAGTTTTTTTTTTTTTTTTTTTTGTAAGGTAAGGTCAGATTCCTAAAGCTTCCAACATAAAACACATTTTGGAAAAAATTAAGCAACAGATGCTCAACATTAGCAGCCTAAATAGAACATTCCATTCACTCCAAGAACTTCTTGCCTTGGGAAAAGAATAGATATGTAAAATCTTACCATAACCATAGATGCCCTTCTCTTCTATATGCTGCAGTATCCATAACATGCGGGAGTCCGCCTCCGGTTGACTCGTATGTCCGGCAATTATACCAAAGTTAAAATGCTACTACAGAGGTATGTATGGCGGCCTGCATCATACAGCGTACATCGGGTATAAAGCGGGCATCTACCTCAGAACTGAATGCTGCCAAGCACCAGCCTGAAGGGAGTGAGCATCCAAAACTCAGGCAAGTATCAGGGAAAGGCAGGAGGGGAACTCTACTGCAGCACATAAAAGACAAGGACATCTATGGTTATGGTAAGATTTTACACAACTATTCTATGTCCTTCTATTCATATGCTGCAGTATGCATAACATGAGGGAGAATGCCAAAGCTCATGCATAAGGATTGAGAGGAGAAGCAGACACATCTTCCACAAATCCATACAGAATACCCCTGGCAAAACCTACTCTGGACCTGGAGATGGTATCCAATTTTTAGTGTTTGGTGAAGGTGTGAACAGTTGACAATGTAGCTGCCTCCATACTGGAAGCTGTATCCAAACCTTTAAAGAAGGCCCCAGAAGAAGACACAGCTCTAGTGGAGTGTGCCTTAACTGGAGAAGGGGGATCCTTCTCATTTGCAGTGTAACAGAAAGTAATGGCTTCAGAAATCCATGAGGAAATAGTTTGCTTGGAAACAGTATGTCCCAGGGCTCCTGGGTGATGGGAAATGAAGAGCCTGTCCAACTTATGGATGGACGTGGTCTTTGCCAAGTAGTATCTGAGCTATCTGTGCACATCCAAAGTGTGAAGGAGCCTTTCACTAGAGGAGAAGGGGAAGAAGTTAGGGAGACTGATGGCCTGATTTAGTGATAGCTCGTTCACTACCTTGGGCATAAAAGATGGATTGGCACGTAGGTATACCCTGTCCCAATGGAAAAAGTACAGTTGTATACACTTACCATAAATGTAGATGTTTATTCACTGTTGCAGTCATCACATTTGGGTTACCTGCCTGAAGGTAACCCTCAGCTGGCCTGAATACCAGAGTCTTCAGATTTCTGCGTCGGGTGCTGTCTCTTCTTCCGTGATGTCAGGTCGTCAAGGGTATAAAACATGCAGCAGACACCATTACATCTTTTTTTCTTGTCCCAGATGTCAGGTGCCCCCACAACAGGAAGCAATTATATGGTATGGTACACCCCCATAAAAGCAAATACACCAGAAAAAATAAACAAGAAGGAAAGGTAGAGCCAAGAGAAGTCAGGGGGCTGTAGGGAGGGGTAACCAGGACTGCAACAGTGAATACACTCGAACATCTACATTTATGGTAAGTGTACACAACTGTACTATGTTCTTTGTGTTTCACTGTTGCAGTCATCACACTTGGGTTGATTCCCAAAGCTAAGGAATGGAGGAGGAAGTTAAAGGGCATTAGAACCAGCTATTAAGCCCTGCAAGACTGCAGTGGCAAATCCAGCTCTGGATTTAGAAAAGATAGGCATGTGGTAATGCTTGGTGAAGGTATGTACAGAGCTCCGGGTAACAGCTTCTAGGATGCCCCTGGTAGGGACTCCTCTGAGAAAAGCAGCAGAGGTAGATGCAGCCCTGGTGGAATGAGATCTTATCCCTGTGGGTAGGTTTTCCATGGTGATTGTAGCAGAAATGAATCCAATGCGCTATCCATTTGGAAATGGTTTGCTTTGAAACGGTCGTCCCCCTACCCCTGCAGCAAAGCCAACTAGCAGCTGTTCAGATTTTCTGAGAGGCTTAGTCCCGTCTAAATAAAATCTAAGTTGTCTGTGCACATCCACAGAGTGCAGTATTCATTCCCCTTTGTTTTGTGGATTAGGGAAAAAAGTAGGCAAAAAGGCCACACTAGACACCACCTTGGGCATAAAGGAAGGATTAAGTTCTGAGGAAACCCTGTCCGCACGGAAGATAATGAAGGGTTCCACTGCCATGAGGGCCTGTAATTCAGACACTCTTCTTGCTGAAGTGATGGCTAGAAGGAAGGCGGTTTTCCAAGAAAGGAATTTCAACTCTGCTGTTGCAGCTGGCTCAAAGGGGGGGTGTGAGCTTTTCCAATACAAAGTTAAGGTCCCAGGCTGCAGTGGGAGCTCTCCTGGGGGGGGGTCTTAAATTTTTGGCCCCTCTAAGGAACTGTTTTAGCAAGGGATGAGAGAAGAGGGGTGGCTCAGTATTATAATGTGCTGAAATGGCAGAGGCATGAATTTTAATTGACGAGAAGGACAGGCCCTTGTGGAGCATTTCTGTTAAGTACTGTAGAATATGAGGTAAACTGGGCACCGTTGTGCCCATCCCCTGAGCCTGGCTCCAGGAACAGCATCTTTTCCACTTTTCAGCATAGGATTTTCTAGTACTAGGCCTCCTTGCCTCCAGAATGACATCCAGCACCTGCTTACTGAGTGGTGCTAGAAGGGAGCTCAAGGAATTAGCCAGGCTGCAAGGTTCAAGGTTTGAAGCTGAGGGTGCAGAATCTGGCCCGCCTGCTGGGACAGCAGGGGAAAGGGTCTGAGGCAGGAGCCATGGTTGCAGCGGTGTCATACTGCACAAGAGGGGGTACCAGTGCTGGTGTGGCCAGTATGGTGCAATCAATATTGTCCTTGGTTTGTCCTGTTTGATCTTTAGTAGAACCTTTGCGAGGAGAGGCAGACAGGGAAAGGCAAAAACTGAGAGGCTTTCCCAGGTAAAGGACAGGGCATCCACTTTCCAAGCTTGGCTGTGGTGAGTTCTTGTGCAGAATTTGTTCCATTGGTAGTTCTGAGGAGAGGCAAACAGGTTTCCCCTGGAGTCCCCCTTTTGTTCAAGAAGTTGAATATTTTTGGTTCTAGTTTCCATTCGTGTGGGTCCATGAGACTTCTGCTTAAGTCATCTGCCAGTGAATTTAGTTGGTCTGTCAGGAACTGAGCTTGTAGATGTACTTGGTAGCTCAAGGCTATGTTCCACAGAGCCATGGCTACTCTGCAGAGAGGGTACGAGTGGGCTCCCCCCTGCTTATGTACCACATAACCGTGGTGTTGTCTGTCTTTACCAATATGTGTCCTGGAAGAATACGGTCTTTGAAGGCTGTCAGAGCATTCTGTACAGCTAACATTTCTTTTTGATTGATATGCAGGTGCATCTGTCTTGGGTTCCATTTGCCCTGAATGGACTGCCCTGCCATGTGAGCCCCGCATACATAGTCTGATGCGTCTGTTAGGGTTTGGGCAGCAGGGGGTAGAGTGAAAGGGAGTCCCTTGTTGAGGTAGCAGGCCTCTGCCCACCAAAGGAACTTTGTCTTCGTACCAGGAATAATAGAAATCATCATTTCCAGGTCCTGAGAATGTTTACACCATAGGCCTTTTAGATACCATTGGAGTTTCCTCATATGCAGTCTTGCATATGGAATTAGCAGAATGCAAGAGGCCATGAACCCCATGGTTTGCAGTATTTTCCTTGTAGATAGCTGGGGTTTTGTGGCCAATAGTTTGAAGTAGGTTGTCAAATAACCTCGTTTCTCCGGAGTGAGGAATGCCATTTGGGAAGTTGTGTTCAAGCTTGCTCCCAGCAATAGAAGCTGTTGGCAGGGTACTAGGTGAGATTTATTTTCGTTGTTGGTGTACCCCAGTGAGGTTAGAAGTTTCTTTACAAATACCAGGTGTTGTAATAGCAAGTCCTGGCTTTTTGCCTGAATCAGACAATCATCCAAGTATGGGTAAATTTGAATATTTCTCTGCCTGCAAAATGCAATGGCTGGAGCTAGACACTTTGTGAATACCCTGGGTGCAGTAGATAAGCCAAAGGGAAGTACAGAGAACTGATAGTGCATAGAGCCTGCCCTGAAGCGTAGGTATTTCCCGCAAGATTCCCTTATTTGGATGTGCAGGTAAGCTTCCTTTAGGTCTAGGGTTGCCAGCCAGGAATTTTGGCACCACCAGAAAGGTGTTGATAATAGAGAGGTCCAGGATAGGACGCCAGGAGTTGTCTTTTCTGGGTATCAGAAAAAGTCTTGAGTAAAAACCTTGCCCCCTTTGTTCTGCTGGGACAGGATGAATAGCCCTGATACTGAGAAGAGAGAGAACCTGCTGTTGGGCCTCCGCCCATTGATTTGGGGGTAGTTCTGGCCAACCATTTGGGATTGGTAGTATGTGGAAGTGGAATCTGTATCCTTGGGAGAATATGTTCAAAACCCATTTGTCCTGGGTTATGAGTTCCCAGTTTTTTTGCATGCAGGGTGAGCTTTCCTCCTAAGGGAGCAGGTTGCTGAGCAGGGGTTGGAAGGGTTAAGGTAAGTCATTCTGCCATTTTTCCATAGGGGGTGGCTTACTACTCCCTGCTTTGGAAGTGGGAGCTCCCCCACTACTTAGGTCTATGTGTAGCCTGAGACTGTAGCCTAGGTGGTCTGCTGTTCCTGGGTTTGGACTGAGAAGGCCTGGAAGGGACTGGAAAGGACCAGTTCTTTGAAGGCCAATACCTACTGAATCTGGGAGGCTGTACTTGTAGGAAATCTGTAACAGTTTGTATAGATTTAGCTTTTTCCTCCATCCTTTTAAGGACTTCTGCTTTGTTGCCAAAAAGGCGGTCTTGGTTTAAGGAAGCATTAAGTAATTTAGCTTTAACATGATCTGGCAGGTTTTGTTCCTTAAGCCAAGCATGCCTTCTAAGTACAGACCCAGTGACAGCAGCCCTGCAAGATGCTTCTAAAGCATCAAAACCACATCGCAAAGTATGTTTACCATCTTGTTCTGCAGAATGCATTAAATCTTGCAATTCTTTGTGTTCAGCACAGTCAGGAATCAATATAATTTTCTGTTTAAGTAGTCCCATAATACGCTGCTGATACTTTAACATATGAAACTGGCAATTTAAAGCCCTAATGGCCAAAGTAGCAGAAGTGTATACCTTCTTACCCCATCTGTCTAAGGTTCTAGAATCTCTATCAGAAGGGCTAGGATTTTTGGCAGCAGTAGCCTTAATGCCTTTTGGTGCTTGGGAAATGGTCTCTGGATCCACAGAAGGATTCTTGAAGAGGAACTTGTGAGAGTCAGGTACTCTGAAGTACCCGTCATGTTTTCTGGGAGCTGGAGGTAAAGGGGTAAGGCTAGATTCCAAGAAGGCATCATCTACAATGTCCAGAACAGGAGAGATAGCTAAAGGCCTGTGTTGAGGCAGGATAAGAATTCCCTAAGTCTCTGTTTGGACTCAGAGTAATCTTGGCTTTCCCAGCGGATATGCTCCCTAAGAGTATGCAAGGTTTCACCGAAAAAGATCTTCTGGAGTGGAGGCAGAGGGAATGGAATCCTCTGCATCAGAATCCTCATAAGTAGATAAGGGCAAATCCTAGTAATCAGAAGGAGCAGAAAAATCAGATTCCTGATCAGAAGAATCAGAAAGAAACTCAGTTCTAGGTCTCTTAGAGGTAGAAGGCTGGCTTCCCCTAATTAAGGTAATAAAGTTTTGAGCCATTCTAAGCATTTTTTTTAGGCCTATGGGCCTGAGCATGCAGTTTGGTCGTCTGTTTTCTAGGCGTAGTGCGGGTTTTTGGCCTGGATGAAATCGATGGCTTCCATTTAATATGAATGTCTGTAGGCCTGAATACACATTCAGAAGCCAGTGCCTGCACAGTGGCTCCGGACCCATCCAAGGTAGAGACATCCACAGGTTCCATAGTCAAAGAAGCATCTTGCAGCATCCCGGACTCCGAATGGGTCTCAGTAGAGGCCTGCAAATCTGCAGTAGTGGGTACCAGGGGCTGCAAAAGCACCTCAGTGAGTACTGGCGACTAGCTTAATGGAAGCATCTTCGGCAGTTTTGGACCTATGCGGTCTCTGTCTTTATCCTTACGTTTTTTCGGAAGATTGGTAGGCGGATGACTTAAAGCCATTTTGGAGTACACACAGAGTACAAAAGTAATTCGCTGTAAAAATAGCCTGACGACAAATAGTTCAGGCAATGAACAAGGCACAAAACCGACAGCAAGGGACGTCGTGGTCTGGGCCTAAACAGGGGATGCAGTACGAATGAAAATCTCTATGAGGTTATTTGCTTTCCACAGGTAAGACAATTGTTAACTTTTGCTGACATCGGTTAGAGCAAGAAAAGGATCTAACGGGTCCTTATCTTTTTTTGAAGACTTCGGTTCTGAAACTCGAAAACGAAAATTTCAGGAGACGGCCGTGCGGCAATTGCAAACTGCGTCTGCTTCAGGCACCGCACGGGAAGAGAGACTGATGTAATGGTATCAGCAGCATGTTTTATACCCCTGACGACCTGATGTCATGGAAGAAGACATGGCATCCGATGCAGAAATCCGAAGACTGGTATTCAGGCCAACTGAGGGCTACCTACAGACAGATAGCACAAATGTGATGACTGCAACAGTGAAACACGAAGAACATCTGTGAAAGGAGATGATGCCATGAGGGCTTGCAGTTCAGAAGCCCTTCTGGCTGAGGTAATAGCCACCAGGAGAAAGTACAGTTGTGTACACTTACCATAAACGTAGATGTTAGAATGTATTCACTGTTGCAGTCATTACATTTGGGTTATCTGCTTGCAGGTAGCCCTCAGTCGGCCTGATTAACAAAGTCTTGGGTCCTGCGTCAGTTGCGGTCTCTTCTTCCATGACTTCAGGTCGTCAGGGATATAAAACATGCAGCCGACGCCATTACATCAGTTTTTCTTGCCCCAGATGTCAGGTGCCCCCTAATGGGAAGCAATTAAATATAAAAGTACAAAGATATACCTCCAACAAAAAAGCAAATACACCAAAAAGCTTTTAAGCATAGTAAAGGAAAGTAGAGGTATAGCCAAAAGAAGTTAGGGGGCTGGAGGGAGGGTAACCAGGACTGCAACAGTGAATACACTCCAACATCTACATTTACGGTAAGTGTACACAACTGTACTATGTTCTTCGTGTTTCATTGTTGCAGTCATTACATTTGGGTAGATTCCCAAAGCTATGGTTGGGAGGAGGAATTTAGATAGCATTAGGGCCAGCTATAAGGCCCTGCAAGACTGCAGTGGCAAAGCCAGCTCTGGATTTAGAAAGAACTGGCAAATGATGCTTGGTGAAAGTATGTACAGAACTCCAGGTAGCAGCTTCTAGGATGTCCCTGGTTGGAACGCCTCTGAGAAAGGCTATAGAGGTAGATGCAGCCCTGGTGGAGTTAAGTCTGATCCCCTGGGGGACAGGTTTTCCATGGTGCTTATAGCAGAAATTAATGCAATGGCTTATCCATTTAGAAATGGTCTGCTTTGAAATAGCCTTCCCCTCTGCCCCTGCAGCAAATGCCACCAGCAGTTGCTCAGATTCCCTTTGAGGTTTAGTCCTGTCCAAGTAGAATCTAAGTTCTCTGTGCACATCTAAGGAATGCAGTATCAGTTCTCCTTTATTCTGTGGATTGGGAAAGAAGGTTGGCAAATGAATGGACTGATTAAGAGCCACACTGGATCCCACCTTGGGCATGAAGGATGGATTGGTTCTGAGGGACACCCTGTCCACATGAAAGATGATGAAAGGCTCCACTGCCATAAGGGTCTGTAATTCAGATACCCTTCAAGCTGAAGTGATTGCTAAAAGGAAAGCTGTTTTCCAAGAAAAAAATTTAGTCTGCAGTAGCAGCTGGCTTGAAAGGAGGTAGAGTGAGTTTCTCCAAGACAAAGTTAAGGTCCCAGGCTAGGGTTGGAGCTCTCCTGGGTGGTCTCAAATTTCTAGCTGCTTTGAGGAACTGCTTGAGCAGTGGATGAGAGAAGAGGGGAGGTTCTGTGTTATGAGCTGAAATGGCTGAGGCGTGGATTTTAATGGACGAAAAAAAAGACAGGCTCTTAAAATCTGAGGTAAATTGGGCGCTGCTGTGCTCATCCCTTGAGATTGGTTCCAGGCACAGAATCTTTTCCATTTTTCAGCATAAGATTTTCTAGTACTAGGCCTCCTTGCCTCTAAAATGATATCCATCACAGGTGTGCTGAGTGATGGTAAAGGAGAGACTAAGTAATTAGCCAGGCTGCAAGGTTCAGTGGTAGAAGCTGAGGGTGCAGAATCTGGTTCTCCTGCTGAGACAGCAGGGAAGGAGTCTGAGGTAGGTGCCATGAAGATAACAGTGACACACAGAGCAGAAAGGCATACCAGTGTTGGTGCTGCCAGTCTGGAGCAATCAAAATCAACCTTGGTTTGTCCTGTTTGATTTTTAGTAGTACTTCGGAGAGCAGAGGCAGAGGCGGGAAGGCATAGACTGATAGGTTTTTCCAGTTGAAGGATAGAACATCCACTTTCCAGGCGTGTTTGTGAGGAGTCCTTGTGCAACATTTGTCCAATTGGTAGCTCTGGGGAGAGGCAAACAGGTCTATATCTGGGCTTCCCCATTTGTCAACATGTTTTAAGTCCTTGGTTCCAGTTTCCACTCGTGTGGGTCCATGAGGTTTCTGCTTAGTCCGTCTGCCAGTGTATTTAATTTTCCTGGCAGGAATTGAGCTTGTAGGTGCACTTAGTAGCTCAAGGCAGTGTTCCACAATGCCATGGCTAGTCTACAGAGGGGGTAAGAATGAGTACCCCCCTGCTTGTTTATGTACCACATAACAGTGGTGTTGTCCGTCTTTACCATTAGTTGTCCTGGAAGAATGTGGTCCTTGAAGGCTGTAAGAGCATTCTGTACACCTAACATTTCTTTTTGATTGATATGCAGGTGCATTTGACTTGGGTTCCATTTGCCCTGAATGCACTTCCCTGCCAGGTGAGCCCCCCATACATAGTCTATTGTTAGGGTTTGGGCGGCAGGGGTTGGTGTAAAAGGTAGTCCCTGTTTTTGGTGGCAGGCCTCTGCCCACCAAAGGAACTCTAGGCATAGGCAAGGTATGATAGGAATCATGTTTCTAGGTCCTGAGAATGTTGACACCATAGGCTTTTTAAATACCACTGTAGTTTCCTCATATGCAGTCTTGCATATGGAATTAGAAGAATGCAGGAGGCCATGAACCCCAAGGCCTGCAGTATTTGTCTTGTAGATAGCAGGGTTTTTGTGGCCACTTGTTTGAGGTGGGTTCTCAAATGAATTTGTTTCTCTGTCGTAAGGTAAGCCATCTAGGAAGTTGTATTCAAGCTTGCTCCCAGGAATATAATTTGTTGACAGGGTACCAGTTGTGATTTCTTTTCATTTATGGTGCACCCCAGACAAGTTAGAACCCTTTGTACAAAGGCCAGATGACTCAAAAGTATGTCCTGGCTTTCTGCCTGAATTAGACAATCGTCCAGGTATGGGTATATTTGTATATTTCTTTGTCTGCAAAATGCAATAACTGGAGCTAGGCACTTTGTGAATACACTGGGTGCAGTAGATAAGCCAAAGGGCAGTGCAGAGAACTGATAGTGCGTGTAGCCTGCTTTGAAGCGTAGGTATCTTCTGCAAGATTCCCTGATGAGGAAGTGCAGGTATGCTTCTTTTAAATTTAGTGTTGTCAACCAGGCATCTTTGCCTAGCGTAGGAAGTAACTGGTGAAGAGTCAGCATCTTGAATTTTGGAATCTCCAAAAAGGTGTTTAGAGTAGACAGGTCCAGGATAGGACGCCATGAATGGTCTTTTCTGGGTACCAAGAAAAGTCTCGAGTAGAAACCTTGTCCCTTTTCCTCTTCTGGTACCAGTTGAATAGCCCCATGCTTAAGAGAGAAAGTACTTGTTTTTGGGCCTCTGCCCACTGATTTGGGGGTAGGCCAGGCCACCCACTTGGTGTTGGCAATGTATGGAAGTGAAATCTGTATCCCTGGGGCACTATATTTAAAACCCATTTGTCCTGGGTAATGAGTTCCCAATTCTTTGCATGAACAGCAATCTTTCCCCCCAAAGAGGGGATCAGTTGATAAGTGCTTGGAAATTTTAAAAGGAAGTCATTGAGACAGTTTATCATAGGGGGGAGTCTTTTTATTCCCAGATTTGGAAGTGGAGGTCCCCTACTGCTTAGTTCTGTGTGTCCCCTGGGACTGAAACCTGGGATTTTTGCTGTGTCTGGTTTTGGCTTGAGAAGACCTGGAAGGGGCTGGAAAGGACCAAATCGTAGAGGGACAGTGCCTACTAAATAGAGGAGGCTGAACTTGTAAAAAATCTTTAACAATTTGCATAGATTTAGCTTTATCTCTATTCCTCAGCCTTGTTGCCAAACAGGCGGTCCTGATTTAAAGGAGCATCCAACAATTTACCTTTAACATGAACAGGCAAAAGATTGCTGCTTAAGCCAAGCATGTCTTCTGAGCACAGACCCAGTAACAGCAGCCCTGCAAGAGGCCTCTAATGAATCAAAACCACATTGCAAAGTATGTTTTCCAACTTGTTCGGCAGAATGCATTAAATCCTGTAATTCTTTATTTTCCACACAGTCAGGAATCAACATCATTTTCTGTTTAAGCAGTCCAATAACATATGAAACTGGCAGTTTAAAGCCCTAATGGCCAAGGTTGCAGAAGTGTAAACCTTCTTATCCCATCTATCCAGCGTCCTGGAGTCTCTATCAGAAGGGGTAGGATTTTTAGCAGTAGAAGCCTTAATGCCCTTGGGCCCCTGTGAAATAGTCTCTGGATCTGCAATAGGATTTTTAAAAAGGAACTTGTGGGACACGGGGACCCTGTAGTATCTGTCAGGTTTTCTGGGAGCAGGAGGCAGGAAATCAGGGGCCAAACTAGATTCCGAAAAAGCATCATGAACAATGTCTAGTACAGGAGGAATAGCTAAAGGCCTATGCTGAGGTAGGAGAAGGAAATCCCTAAGCCTCTTTTTTGAATCAGAAAAATCCTGGCTTTCCCAGTGTAAATGCTCCCTTACAGTATGTAAGGTTTCCCCAAAAGAAAAATCCTCAGGAGGGAAAGCAGAGGGAATGGAGTCCTCTGCATCAGAATCTTCATAAGTAGATAAGGGCAAATCCAGATCATCAGAAGAATCAGAAAAAACAGAATCCTGATCAGAAGATTCATAATCAACTTCAGTCCTAGGCTACCCCTGATTAGAGTTATTAGATCTTCAGACATTCTTATAATTTGTTTTTTAGGCATAGAGGCCTGAGCATGTGGCCTGGGCGTCATTTTTTTAGGCATGGATCAAGATTTAGGCCTAAGTAAAGAAGGAGGCGTCGATTTAATATGCAAGTCCGTAGGCCTAAATACACCCTTATTAGCCAGTGCCTGCACAGCGGCTCTGGACCCATCCAAGGTAAAGACATCCGCGGGTTCCATAGCTGAAGTATCTCGCGGCATACTGGACTCCAAATGATCTCAGTAGAGGCCTGCGAATCAGAAGTAGTGGATATCAGGGGCTGCGAAAGTGTCTCACTAAACTGGCGATTGGCTTAGGAGACGTGTCGTCAACAGTTTTGGACCTCGGCGGCCTGTCTTTGCATTTTTTCAGAATCCCAGTAGTCGGATGGCTAACCGACGACATTTCTGGATAATTAAACAGAGAACCGAAATATTTAGAGGCGAAAATATACCAACAACGGATAGTGCGCTGATTAAATAAAGCACAAAACCAACAGCAAGGTACGTTGTGGTCAGGGCCTGGGCAAGGAATACAGTATGAATGAAAATCTTTATGAGGTATTTGCTTTCCACAAGTAATGCAATTATTAACTTTTACTGACATCTGTAAGGAGCAAGAAAACGTTTCCCCAACGGGGTACTTAGCTTTAGTTGAAGACTTTGGTTCTGAAATTCGAAAACGAAAATTTCAGGAGTCGGCGGACTGGCACTTGTCAACTGCTTCCCAGACCCCTCAGAAGGGATATGGTGTAGTCCAAGTGCTCCTGCACCAACTTTGGGGATGAAAAGGTCGTACAGGTAAGGAAATATTTGAATACTGTAGATTCTGCAGAAGGCTATGACTGGGGTCAAGCATTTCGCGAATACTCTGGGGACTGTAGAAAGACCAAATGGCAAAGCACAGAACTGAAAGTGAGAAGAATCCACAGAGAACCGTACAAAGTTCATGAAATGTAGATGGATGGGAATGCGCAATTAGGCATCCTTTATGTCCAGTAATACCATGAATGCCTGAGGGAGGATCAGGGGAAGGAGTGTAGGAAGAGTTAGCAAGCGAAAGAAAGGGACCTTCAGAAAGGTGTTTAGGTAAACTAAATCTAAGAATGGTCTCAAGGGCTTTCTTTCCTGGGGACTGGAAAATCCTGGAGTAGAATCCTTTTCCCTTTTGATTTGGAAGCACTTTTTGGATGGTAACCAGGTTTAGCAGGGAATGCAGAACTGGGGAAAAGAAAGCCATTTAGTCTCGAGGGGGTTGTGGGATATGACTGAAGGTTGGCCTGGATTCCCAAACCATGACATAGTCTTGTTTGATAAAGGTAAGGACCCAAGAGTCCTGGGTTATCCGTTTCCAAACTAGAAGGGACAGAGATAGATGAAGAGAGAGAGGAGTGGAGGGGTTTAGGGCCTGGTAGTCACAGACGACCAGGTTTTGCATGAAAGGACTGCTTTTGAGAATGTTTAGAAGGGAAAGATCTAGTGGGGCCTGTTTTCTGGAATCCTTTTTCCCTTTGGGGGTGTGGTACCTAGAGGCCTTTCTCACAAAGGTTGTCCTAGGTGGACAATTCCTCTGGAAACAGGGGACAGCAGAAACAAAAATGTGCCTAAGATCTTGTAGCTCCTTCCCTTTTCCTGAAGGGCTTTAAAGAGTCCTGAAGGGCTTTAAATAGCTCTGCAGCTGCACAGCCAAACAAGGCCTTGTTGTCTAAAGATGCATCTATGAATTTGGCTTTAATATCATCTGGCAAAGGCTGCACCCTGAACCATAAATACCTCCTTAGGACATACCCCAATGCTGCTGCCCTGGCAGAGACTTCCACGGCATTGTTACTGCATTTTATGGAATGCCTAGCCACCTGGCTGCAGGACTTAAGAATGCTAGTTATTTTGGCCTTGTTAGGAGGTATCTGGTAGTTCTAAAATTTGTTTCATAGCCTCTGCCGTAACAGCCAAGGAATACTTAGCCATATGGATTTGGTAATTTATGGCTCTGACAGCCAAAGTGGCAGAAAGCATCCTCAGGCACTTTGTAAAATCTATCAGGGCGTTCAGGGGCTGGAGGTTGTGAGTATGGGAACTTGGAAGCAGCAAAAAATGCATCCAAAAAAGCAGGCAGGAGAGGGGGAGTAGCAGAGGGGTTCAGGGACTCCATTTGCAACTGGTCATAATACCTCTTCTGGGTCTCCCACCTGACAGCAGTCCCATTTGAAAAAATCCTTCATCTGCACAATGGTCTCCCCAAATGTAATGTCCTCCCCAGGAAGAGTCTGTACCATTAGACTCCACCTCTGGGGAAGCATACCCCAGAGGAGAAGCAATCTGTGAGGAATAAGTTCTTCCTCAGAGGAAACGTCTTCCACAGGCCTTTTCCCAGGAGTGGAGGGGGGTAGGGCCTGGACAAGAGCTGGAGGCTGGTGCAAGGCCATAAAGACCTGCCAGTTAGGGGTTTGGTCGGATGGCACTGGTTGCTGGCCAGAAGAAATATGCTTAGTTTTTTGTTTTGTTTGTTGGGACCTCAGACATATGATGGAGAGTAGGAGGGCCAGACGTCAGACGACATTCAACAAAGTCCAAGAGAACATCTTCTCAAACCACTATCTTAGTAACCCCACTTGGGCCTTCGGAAATAACAGGTTCATAGGTTAGAACTAAGCTAACTGCCCTTGTGAGCCATTTCAAGCCTAGCCAATTACCCCATGTGAGAATCAAACCCTGCACCTTGCGTCTGTAAGGTAAAGACTTTAACCATTATGCCATCCTTCCACCAAGCCATGGTTCCTCCCTCAGTGACTGGTTCGGATGCCTGTGAGTCCCTATGGCATGTGCTAACAGACTCCTTGATGGCTTCTCCCAAGGTACCCATCAACGGAGATTCTGTAGTTTCCGATGCGATCTCTGGGCCTTCACCGGCCTCAGGAGGAACACCCAGAATACAGGGAGCAGCTGTAGGTTCAGGCCGAGGCTTCCTGGCCTTCTTGGGTTGCGACTCTTCTGAAGGTCCCGACATTGGGGCCACATCCCACGCAAGGTGCTTAACACGTTGATTTTCCAAATACAGTCTAAGGGAAGCGACACTGCTCCTAAGGGTTTTAGGGATGAAGGCCTTACAAATCTCGAGACGTATGATCATGTTCTGGGCCTGAACATAATAAACAGAGCTAGTGGGAATCTTTATGTGGAATCTGCCTTCCACACTGACACTTGCCCTTCCTAGCTGACATTAACTCACAAGAAACACAGTAGCAAATTAGATAAAAAAAAACGCGAGTATGGGGTGCTTACCTGAAGCACTACTGCAGCAGAAAGGCAACTTTCCAAAGCAAGCGACAACTGGAGCTGGCAGTCATACAGGTGGCAGAAACGTTCTGAGGTAGGTGCATGCTGACATCTGCTTTATACCAGATATCCGTTTATGGCCGACGTACACTGTGTGATGAGGGCCATCACAAGTACCTTCGCAGTAGCATTTTAACTTTGGTATAACGGCCAGACATACGAGTCTAGTGGAGGCAAACTCCCTCAAGTTATAGACAATGCAGCATATGAACAGAAGGACATATATTGATAATAACGCATCATCACAGACCCAATCATTCAGATTAAAGCACAAAGTGGTGTTGTATCCATATTATTATAAAAAAATGTCTCCTTCAGGCTGGTTTGGTAGGTCAATGACCTGCAACTTCTTCACATCCAACTTACTTAAAAAAAAAAAAAAAAATCACATCAGAGCAAACTACAGGTTCACCTCTATTTAACCTTCTGCATACCTCCTACCTAAACAGCTTAGAGTCCCCATGTATGAAGCCTAATACCATTCTACGAAGTGACTTCAACTACCCTATGTAAACTGGGAGACCTACATGGTCTCAGACATGAAATCCTGCAAAATTCTGGACTTTGTCCATGTTAAGTCACTGGACTAATTAGTTTGCATCCCTACCCAAAGAGGTAACAGCCTTGACTTGGTCGTAACCAGTATGGGACACTTGTGCTCCACAGCAACTGTACCCTCCACCACAGTCAACTCTGATTACAAATCAATCGCATTCACCTTTAGACTGGAGCCTGCATCAGCCAAAAATACTTTGGTATTCAGGGCTTATATAAAGGCTAATCCACTAAAACAGAGTGATAATCTAGTTAAATTCAAAACCACCCCCATCAAGATGATCCCAGAACTTATGTAGAATCTTTCACCACTAAGTTCTATAAAGATGCAAAAAGCTGCACAGATGCAAGTGTATTCCTCAGAAATTAATACAATGTCAAATTCAAAAACAGACCCCCCCCCCCCATTGTAGAATCATATTTACAGGTTCTACAACAAAAGAAAAAAAAACTTACTGCATGCACAAACAAATTCAATTCCTATGGTTCTGAAAAACAACCTAGCTAATATAAACAAAACTCTGTACCCTGATCAGATCTCAAAAGGCCAGATATGAGGTAAACACAGCCACCCTGGCAAAAGATAAAAAAGTGAGGGGAAAGAGCAAATCTACTTGCAAATAAATTTAGTGCAAATTTCATGCCCTCTCCCCACCAGTTTTCCCAGTCACATACCCAAAACTACCCCCCCAATCCCTAACAGCAAGTAAATAGACCAACAAAGGCCATGAATGCTACAGTCTATGGAACCAGACAACATACCAGGCTGTATAATGGTTAGCCTGAAACATGACCTGTCAAGACCCATTGTAAAAGCTATTCAATCTCAGCATCAAAATAGTCTTCATGCTGGACATACAGAAGACCAAGACAGAAATCACCTTGTACAAAGGTGAGGCCAAAACATACCCAAATAAATACCCATAAGCCTGCCCAGTCTAATCTGTAAGGATATGGAAAGGATAATTATGGAATAAATAATGATGTAGAGAACCTACAGAAAAAAGTAACTAATCCATTGACAAAGATCAAACCCTGTGCACACTGCATTCTGCACTCTGGTATTATAAACAAACTCTCACAACTAAATGCAAATCCTTACATAATGCGCTGGATAACAAACTGGCTTACAATCTCCAAAAGACCAGTCACCGGCAGAGTGCCTAAGAGCTCAGACCTTGGGCAACTCCTCTTTGGCATCCACTTCTCAAAGGTAACATGTATAGGGCCTGCGGTTGACCATGTTTGCAAATGACTGCAAACTTGGGAGCCATCATAACTCGTCCTGAAGACATGAAGATCATCCAAGGCGGCCTGTCTTAAATGAACTGCTGCTGCCAGTACCATGGGCTAAAACTGAATACCAAGACTTGTACAATTATAGCCTTCATTCAGCAAATAAGACACCAAGTGTAACTATCACAGTGACAACTTACCCCTGAAAGTTGATCCTGTAGTTAAGAGATCTTGTAACCCATGTCTTCGATCACCATGCATATGCTGTTGAAAAACAGTAATTTTTCATTGCACATACTGCATCCTAACACATGGCGTCTAGGTCCAGGGATGACATCATACCACTCTATTCAGCAATCATTAGGCCAATCATAGATGCATACTGAAGGGGCACTGTATTCAATCACACCACCTATCACAATCAAAAAGTCCACAATGCTTTCTCCTCCCAAAAAAAGATCAAAAGTCCTAAACCACAAAGCTATGCTAATCACCTTAAAGCCCTAGCCCTCTTGTCAGTATCTTAGGCTTCTGCAAGGTGACGTTTGCTTAGCACAGAGCTTCTACTGACGCTATCCTGTCTGCCTTATTACACACTTGCATTTCTAATGGTGTCAGAAATACCCATTCAAGGGATTTCAATGTCTTCTGCAACATAAATAAAATATGCTCAATGGATTGGTACGTATCAAAAAGAATTTCACTTCTATGGCACTCCCTTTCACTTCACATTAAGCAATGCAAGTCTTTTACGCTGTTCAAATGCAAACTGGATGAGTGGATCAGAAATCACAAATTCACCTCTACTTGCATCCTTGGCCCTCATGGATAGGGAAGCATGTAAATGATCAAAAATTCACTAGTTCTTTCCATCTATGGGCACTTGCTCAAATACTACAAGGGCTGCTTGTCTAGGCTTCAGTAAGATTCTCACAGATCAATAGCCTAGAAAGAACCTATGAAGCTATGAAGGAAGGAATGGTTCTAATAGTCACCCTTCCTTTGTAAAAAAGTGAAAGGGCTAAGAGAACATGTGGGCTTCCAACTCAGATACTCAGACACCTAATGTCAGAGCAACAAGTAAAAAACTTTTTTCCAAGTAAGAAACTTCAGGGAACAGCTAGCTGCAGGTTCAAATGAAAACTGAATCAACTTCCCAGAAATTAGCTGCCCATTTCCAAGGTGGTCTAACATGCAAAAACCCTTTTCAAAAATTAATTATCCAAAAACATGATAAACGCTGTTCACTTTGGGTTTTAATTAAATACCAACTAAAAGCATGACACTCAATACAAATGTTTACTCAAATGTCAGACACAGATCTAAAATCTTTTAAACAAACATTTAAATGCACAGTTATAAATCACATGACTTCCATCAACCAATCTAATTCCGATAAGTCAATGGTTTCAGTTTTAAAACACAAGTCAAGCTGATACTACCATTTAATCCTGGTGGTTTAAATACATTCAACTTAAAACTGCCACATCAATGTATGTCTACCTAGGCAATTTCCAAATCCCCAACCCTAAAATCAGTGTCCACTTTTTCAAAAATTAAAACACATAAAACTTTTGCTATTCAAATATTGTTGCCTATGCTTGGCCAAGGAGTTGTTTTTTTTCCTCCTTTCTTTATAGCCCTAACATATTCCATAATTATTTCTTTTAAGTTTCCTACTAATACTTCCTATAGAGGAATCACATGTGAGGGAGTGGGTGTGATCTTTCACAATTAAACCTCCCTTCACTTCCAAATGTAATGCCAGAATATTTACTTATTTATTTATTTTTAATTATTTTATTTTACATTTGTTATCCGGGAAAGTCCGACTGGATACATATCCATTTTCAGCGGAGGCCCGGGGAGAAAAGCTCCATAATAAAACATTTAACATGATGTATGCAGTAATATTAGCAATTTAACAAAAATGAAAAGAAAAATGCAAAAAGGTTACAAATTTAAGAGAATGTTCTAAGTAAGGTAATATTTACAGAGATATTAATCAATTTAACAGATACCAGAAGTCAACTACAAATAGGTTCCATAATGAAGAAAGTTTCGCCGTAAGGTTTAAATTGATAAGAGAAGTCAAAAAAGTGGGAGATGGAGGAAGCAATAAAGGGGAAAAAAGAACATATTAGAGAAATGAGGGTGTAGGAAGAGGAGACAGGAAAAGGAAGGTCGTTTATAAAGAAAGAGAGGAAGAATGAGGTAAGAGAATGGTAGGTTGGGTAGAAGGCAGCAAAGGCTGAGAAAGGAAGGTAGCAGTTCAGATGATGGAAGCTAGAGATAATAAAGGGTGGAAGAAAAATAAATTGAAGGAGGGTACGGAGAGAAAAGGGGAATTATCTTAGATAGCTAAGATGGAAATGGATTATATCAGTGACATTGGGTTTGACTAAGCCTAACTAAGACTGAGACAAGCTTTGGTGGAAACTCAAGTCAGTGTAGTAACTTTATAAGTTATGTACTTACCATAATTAGGCCATCTGTGTTTTCCATTTTCATTCTTCCTCACTTATGGGTTACAGATCAGATCCTCAGATCCAACTTGGCCACATAGTTCAGATCCAACTATTGAGCTCCTCCCTCTACCCATAATGCCCTATGCCATCCTTATTGCTTCAGATCGAGTTTGCTGCTCTATTTCCCAATAATAGATGAGAAACAGATAAAGCCAATTAGAAAAGACAGGGCTCAAACCTGGAACTGTAGATTCCAAATACAGTCCAATACGTACTTCTGAAGAAAAATGAAATGGGGGATGAATGGATGGCAGCAGAGTTGAGGAAGAATGAAAATGGACAACACAGATGCCTAGTTACAGCAAGTACATAACTTATAAATTTGATGTTCTCCTTTTCATTCTTCCTCACTTATGGGACACAGTGCCCAGCTACTTTGAACTTGGGTGGCCCTCATGGAAGGATATTCTGGAGAACTGCCAATCCAAAGGAGGCTCTATTTCTAGATATGATGTTCAATTTGTAATGTGAAACAAAAGTACAAGTCTTGGACAATGTAGATGCTGCACAAATGTCATCAACAGATGTTCTTGACCGAAAGGCAGATTAAGTAGCCATGGATCTAGCTGAATGAGCTCAGGGAGGTTCTGATAATGTCATACCCTTCTGAGAGTAAATCCATGAGATACAGTATGTAATCCATTTAGCTGGGGTAACTTTAGAAACTGGTTGGCCTAGGCAATTTGGACAGAAAGATACAAAACGTTGGTCTGACTTTCTAAACTGTTTTGTCCTGTAAAGGTAAAAACACAGTACTCTGTGCACATCAAGGAGATGTACTATGTACTTTCGCTTATTGAAAAAAATTGGAAAGAAAACTGTCAAGTGAATGGATTGATTGATACTTTCAGAAGCCACTTTAGGTAAAAAAAAGAAGAGCAAGTTTGCAGAGAAACCCTATCTTTATGATACACACGCAATAGGGTTTTGCTGAAAGAGTCTGGAGTTCAGATATTCTTTTTGCTGAAGTTATAGCTACCAAGAAAACACTCTTCCATGATAGAAATTTTAGATCAGATTTGTCTGACTGTTCAAAGGTTTTTTATGTTAAACCTTCAAGTACCGCATTAAGATCCCAAGGTGGTGAGGGATCTTTTAACGGAGGTCTCAGAAGAAAAATGTCTTTCATAAAAGATTTACACAATATACAGGAAGCCAATGAAAACTATTTATTCCCTGTGTGGAAATCTGAAACTGCTACCAACAGAAGTTTAATTGTACAGAAATTAGACCCATTTTTGAAAATAGTTGTCAAAAAATAAACAGCTAAAATTAGTGCAGAAAGGCATCAATCTCCTTATCTGACATCCAAATACAGAACATTTTCCATTTAATTTTATAAACTTTTGGTAGAATCCCTTTGAGAAGTCAAAATAATGTTACAAACGAATTGGGGAAGACAGCCTGGACTGTTCTATTACTGGAAGTGTAGAAAATATGCGGTCAAGCTTGAGGGCCTGAATGTTGGGGTGCTGAATCCCCAATGGGTGAGAGAGGAAATTCTGAGTAGTCACCAGTATCCATGTAGGACAACAAAGATGAGACCACAGAAAGGGGAACCACACTTGCTGAGGCCAGAAGGGGGCAATGATTATTACTGAACTCTCCAGCCTGCTTGCTTTCTGCAAAAAACTTGGAATCAGGGGAAAAGGAGGATAAGCATAAAGGGGACCTGAGGGCCAAGCATGAAGAAGAGCATCTCTCTGCGACTCCCCATGAGGGAGGATCAGACCGAACTACTTGAAGACTGAGGGGTGGCAAACAGGTCGTAATCATAACCAATCATGAGGCAGCACAGTGGATCTGCTTAGTTTGCCTACAAGCACGTTGGTTCCCCGGAATGAGCATTGCAATTAGAAAGCGATGATGATGAGACTGCCCATTCCCAAGCCCTCATGACTTCTGTTGATGTACCAGACTACAAATATGTTTTTTGCTGTGAACTGCAATACAGTAGAGTCGATTATTAGAACGAATTGGGACCAAGATAGTTCAGATAATCAAACATATAATTCAACCGGATAAAAACTTATAAAAATGTTTTTGATGAACATTAAACAAGAAAAATAAAACAAGTTTATTGTAAGTATAAAACATTATAGCATATTATTTGTAGTACAAGCTTAAAAAATACAAACAAGTGAATACGTACAAAGTTTACATATGCAAACTTTATCATTTTTCTTACCTGAAAACTTTAGAAGGCTGCATTCGGATAACAGACATTTCGGATAATCTGCGTTCGTATAATTCGGGTCTAAAAACTTCGAAACTTCAAAAGAGCGAACATTCTTACAACACCACCAAAACCAAAACCACACAATGTCGAATGTACAGAGCAGCGATTTGTTTTCCTGGGGGGGATAGCTGCTCCAAAGAATGAAAAGAAAAACAAACAAAAAAACAAATCCACAGACAAAATACAGTGGGGGGGCTTAACCCACCCCATCCTACTTAAATATACCAACTTCGAGACTGCACCACAGTGGAGGAAACTGCAAAGTCCCAACAATGGCCCAGTGACTTTTTTCCCTGGGAAAAAAAAAATCTCTGTTCCGGCCATTCGACATTCTGTGGTTTCACTTATTTGCAGTTGATGTAACAGTGTTTGCTCTTTTGAACTTTCAACTTCCTAATATAGACCCATATAATCGACTGTCTACTGTAGTCCCCAAGGGAAGAACATCTTGAAATTCCTGCAACACTAAAAGGACTGCTCTCATCTCTAGGACATTGATAAGCAAGTTGGTCTCTTGTGGGGACTACATGCCTTGGACAGTTCTTTCCAAAAAATGCAGCCCCACCCCCATCCCAGTTGAGAAGCGTCTGTGGTCACTGTGGTTACTGGGTTCAGTGAAACAAAGAGTCTACCTAGAAAATGATCATTTGATTGTATCCACCAGTGAAAGTGTTGTTTGCACATCAGGATGAGTTTTACTTGAAAGATTGGGGTTGATATAGAATGGACCACTGGACAACTACAGTCCATTGAAGGACCCGCATAAAGAAGTGTGCAAGAGGGAGAACTACTATGGCAGCTGACACCAACCCAAGTACTTGCAGTACTAACCTTGCTGGAGGAGAAGAATGAGAAAGGATAGCCTGAACCTGGTTTCTGATGGAAGTAACACAGTATAGAAGTAAAGATGCTATCTTTGTTGTTGTGTCCCAAACTGTCCCGATAAATTCCAGGCTCTGAACTGGTGCAAGTTTTGATTTTGCAAGATTTACTGTAATGCCCAAAGTGTTGCAAATCTGGGCCAGAACCAAAAGCCTCCAAGAACACAGATTCTTAGAGACGGGGAGTTTGGGAAGACTAACCAACTTTCTGTTTCAGGATCTCTAGAATATCTACAAAGGAGATGTAATCCGCTGGTGATCTGGGGGATCCCTCTCCATCAAAATCGGTGTCTTCCATGAGAGATTCCATCGAGGAGTCTGTGCATCTCCTTTCACATATCCTCTTCTAGGGCTCCTTTTCTGTGGCATGTTCTGGAGATGTGCCAGAAGAGTGGAGAAGTTCCTCTACTGGAACTGGCTGGAAGACTCATCAGAACTGGCTGTCCCTGGGGAATAGGTCTGACAGACTTGCATCTCAGAACCGATGAAAGTACAGGCGTAGGACCCAAAACATGAGAAGACAGCTCTCTCTGGAGAAAAAAAACCCTTTCCTCCACCTCAAAGGCTGAGGGACCAGGAGAAGCCCCGACCTGTCTTCTCAGAGCCAAAGCTTCTGAAAAAGGTAGATCTAGGTCTAGGCCACCCCCAGATCAGATCCTCGAGGGGAGAATCCAGTCTGAACTGTCAAGGGGTGAAGCTCTGAGAGGAAGGGATGGGTCTGACAAAACTGGAACTTAACCTACCCCCTCAGATCCAACACCAACACTTCGGCTCTGACATCTTTTCTGATCTGGGTGTACTAGAGCAAAACCAGTCAGGGAAACAGCTGGAGTGGAGGAGGAAACCTTCTTCAGATCAGACGCCGAACCTCTTGGGGATCTTGGATCCTAGAGTTCCGAAACCCCTAGATGGATTGGAGAAGGAGAAATAAGCTTGCAACACCCCATCTGGATTTGAGCTAAGAAGAACTTTCACACCATCCTAGCCACATATGCTTCCAATAAGCTTCTGGAAGACCTAGAAGAATTAGTGGATATAGGCCTGAAATACTTCTTTGGTGCCTGGAAAAGCTGAGCAGGCAAGGTGGAGAGACTGACTTAACATATTCCGGTGTAGTACTCCAACAGGAAAGCACTCTGCTTCAGATCTGATGGCTTAGGATCCAAGGGAGGGACTGGTGGAGCAATAGTGATCACTGTAGGAGCTGAAGATGCAAATAATGAGACATCTTCATATCCAGGGAGGTCAGATCTCTCAATCTTCTGATCTTGGTCTGCAGCTCCGAAGAAGTCCAAGCGATCTGCTAAGGAGAACACTTATGGTGCTCCAGAGGAGCAGACGTGCTTGATTTAGAGGGGGTTTGAGCCCCTAGAGTAGGAGGAGGGGATAGAAGAAACAAACTAATCTTAAAAGGGTCTTTTATCTGCTAGGGACCTCGGATTGAAAGCAGCACATGTCTTGCATGCTGTGTCTAAATGCCCAGCCCCTAGACAATGAACACACTCCTCGTGGGCATCAGAGCTCAGGATCTTATACCCAAAAGAAGTGCATTCTTTAAACCCTGTAGGTTTGTCCGACATAGCACAAAATGGATGACAAACAACAGTTAAAGAAAATAGCAGTAACAATTTTGTGTGTGTGTGTGTGTGTGTGTGTGTGTGTGTGTGTGTGTGTGTGTGTGTGTGCGTGTGTGTGTGTGCGTGTGCGTGTGTGCGTGTAAGCAACAAATATAGAACAGAAAAAGCTACCAGCTATGGTAAAAAGAGAAGTACTTTACTGTAAGAAAAAAGAAATACCAACAATGGTAACCAGAAAGAAATACTGTATGAACAGTACAGATAAAAAGGAAGAAAAAGAATAAAAAAAGGTCCTCAACAAACAGCGAAAACTAGTGGTAGGAGAACAGAAAAGTACAGTTTTGTACCTACCATAAATGTAGATGTTCGAGTGCTCATACAGCTGCAGTCATAACAGATGGGTTATCCTGCCATCAGGCGGGTCCTCGTTCGGCCGAATTCCAAAGTCTAGGTCCGGCGTCGGTTGCCATCGCTTCTTCCCTGACGTCAGCGCAGCAGGGGTATAAAAGAGGCAGCAGACACCATTTTCTTCAGTTTTTCTTGCCCAGATGTCAGGTGCCCCCAGAAGGAAGGCAAACATAATGTTATGCAAAGATGCAATGCTGATAAATCAAAAACTGTAGTTGCAAGCAAATACACCATAAAAGAATACCCCAAAAAGCTTATATGAAAAGTGTTTGTCATAAGGCCTGTCCTAAGAGAGTATGGAGGGAGGGAAACCTGGACTGCAGCTGTATGAGCACTCGAACATCTACATTTATGGTAGGTACAAAACTGTACTATGTTCATCGTGCATACAGCTGCAGTCATAACAGATGGGTAGAATCCCAAAGCAAAATAAGGGTGGTAGGCACTAAGTGGAACTAGGAGGGGCTAGGATGCCCTGCAGGACTGCTGTGGCAAAGCCTGCTCTAGATTTTGAGTATAGTGGGAGGTGATAGTGCTTGGAGAAAGTGTGCACTGAACTCCAGGTGGCTGCTTCCAAAATGTCCTTGGTAGGGACCCCCCTGAGGAAGGCTGCAGAGGTAACTGTGGCTCTGGTGGAGTGGGATCTGATGCATGCAGGCACAGTTTTTCCATGAAATGAGTAACAAAAGCGTATGCAGTGGGCTATCCATTTTGAAATTGTCTGTTTGGAAATAGCCTTTCCCTGACCACCTTCAGCATAGGACACAAAGAGTTGCTCAAATTTCCTGAATGGCTTTGTTCTGTCCAAGTAGTAACGAAGTTGTCTGTGAATCTCCAAGGAATGTAGTAGTCTTTCCCCTTTGTTTTGTGGATTAGGATAAAAGGTAGGTAAGTGGATAGTCTGATTCAAAGTTACACTGGATACTACCTTTGGCATAAAGGTAGGACTGGTTCATAAGGAGACTCTGTCATGATGGAAAATGATGAATGGTTGCACAGCCATGAGGGCCTGTAGATCCGAAACCCTGCGTGCTGAGGTGATAGCCAGAAGAAAGGCTGTTTTCCATGACAAGTACTGTAACTCTGTTGAAGAAGCTGGCTCGAAGGGAGGAAGGGTCAGCTTTTCCAATACGTAGTTGAGGTCCCAAGCAGGGACTGGTGGTTTCCTTGGGGGTTTTATATTCTTTGCCCCTCTGAGGAACTGCCTTAAGAGAGGGTGAGAGAATAAAGGAGGATCTGTGTTGTATTGTGCAGAAATGGCTGAAGCGTGGATCTTGATGGAGGAGAAGGAAAGTCCATTCTTTAACATCTCAGCTAGGTACTGTAAAATTTGAGGTATATTTATTACCCAAGGATTCTGCCCCTTTTCTTGATTCCAGGCACAAAATCGTTTCCATTTGGCGGAGTAGGCCTTTCTAGTAGAAGGTCTTCTGGCCTCCAAGATGACATTCTGCACCTCCTTGGAGAGGAGAAACTGTTGGGAAATCAAGGAATTCTCCATGCAGCTAGATTTAGAGTTTTGAGATGGCTGTGAAGGGTTTTGTAGTTGTGCTGGGACAACAGAAGAGGGACTAGAGGTAGGATCCATGGTGGGGAATGTGTCAGGCTCTTCAGGAGCAGATACCAGTGTTGTCTTGGCCAGTCTGGAGCAATGAGAATCATTTTCTGCCTCTCTGCTCTGGCTTTTAATAGAACTTTGGGCAGCAGAGGAAGAGGCGGGAAGGCATAGACCGTCAATGTTGCCCAATTGAAGGAAAGTGCGTCCACTTTCCAGTTCTGTGGATGATAGGTCCTTGAACAAAATTTTTTCAACTGGCAATTTCTGTGGGTAGCAAAGAGATCTATGTCTGGCTGTCCCCATGCCGGAGTTCTCTTTGTGAAAACTTGAGGATGCAACTTCCATTCGTGTGGATCTGTCATATTTCTGCTTAGGTTGTCTGCCAGTGTGTTTCCCTTC